>NW_028230444.1:14149196-14466495 GCF_043228905.1 Azolla caroliniana
GAGCCTTCACGCAAAGTTCGCCATGAAGGAACTCAAACAAGCCCGACACATACTGGGCATGAGGATAGAGCAAAATCGGATGTCATTGACCAAAACTCTCTGATTCTCATAGTCTGAATACATCCGCAAGGTGCTGAAGCGCTTCAACATGGAGAATGCGAAGCCAACATTGATACCGCTTTCGACGTCGATTAGACTATCAGACAGAGACTCTCTTGCAATGGACAAGGAGAGAGAGCTTAATGGAAAGATACCCTACACATCGGCAATAGGAAGTATCATGTACGCAATGGTGGCAACCTGACCCGACCTAGTCTATGCAGGAGGGGTGGTCAACCGGTACATGTCAAACCCAAGAAAGAAGCACTGGGAGGCCGTCAAGCACATCCTTAGGTATCAAAAAGAAACCACGGATGCACAACTGAATTTCGGATTGACAACCTCAGTCGAAGTCGAAGTCTACACCGATTCCGACTATGCCGAGAACACGGACAATCAGAAATCGACATCAGGCTACATCTTCACATATGGTGGCGATGCGATATCATGGAGGTCGAAACTTCAAGAGTGCACGACTCTGTCTACCACAGAAACCGAGTACATAGCAGCATCGGAAGTAGCGAAGGAAGCGATCTGGCTGCACCGACTGACTGTCGACTTTGGAACTGCAAACCGAAACAACTGACCAACGCTGACCATTTATTGCGATTCACAGAGCGCAATTCACCTCATCAACAATCCCATCTATCATGTGAAGACGAAGCACATTGAGGTGCGGTATCATCATATCCGGGATCTCGTAAACGAAAAGAAACTTGAAGTCTAGAAGATCGACACCGAGGTGAACATCGCCGATTGCCTGACGAAGCCACTCCAAGATCTACGCTTCGGAGCACTAAGGATGAAAATGGGGCTACGACAAGCGACCAAGCAGAAGAAAGCCGAACGAGGAGCAAAAGGTAAGATCTGATCGGAACAATAACGACACATCCTATACATCTGCCGACTCGGCTGCATGCTGACCGACTTGTAACATATAAACTTAGATCAATTTTGTAATCTAGGCTTACGGGGGAGATAATCCCAAACACTTGTACATGCACGAAAGAGTAGTCCTTTTACGGGGGAGTTTGTTGGCATAAAAGGCCGTCTCCTTCCAAATTGTATCCGTCCAAGTGTGAACTCGCTAATAAGTTAGGGCTTAGTATATAAGCGAATACCTAACATTGTAAACACGTTCACATTCACAAGTGGAAGGATCGCGCACAAATGGAAGGATAAGGAATATTCCGTTTGATTTTGGGGTTTTTTTTGCCATTTCACAAAACACCTTGATACCAGTATCACAAGTTCTCAAAAACTTGATGAAAAAGCTAAAATTTTCACCATTTGGTAAAATTGAAAAATGCCAAAATTTGGCCAAATACAAAAAGTAACTTTGTGTATTTTTAAGGAGAAATTACAACTAGTAGTATTTTAGATCCTAACGAAATCATACTCGAAAGATTTCAAAACAATCAACTTTTTTATTTTATTTGATGAAATATTGTCTAAATTTCTTTCATATCGTTGCACAAAAAATACATTTAAGAGTTATTTGCATCACTATCATTATTCCTTTCTTGACAATCACTACTATAGCTAATATACAATTGTGACTCTTCCTCCTCATTTTTAAATGTACCAATCAAATCATTGTCTTCACTAAATGGTGTCTCCAAATTGTGTGCACTAAATCTTGTCCGCCTTCAATTTGAGATATCTTCTAGTCTTGGTAATATCTTTTTTATTATGTCTGTCGTTGTTGTTCTTAAACATCCAACTTTTGTTAGTGTAAAGTCATACACAATGATATCCACCTCACTAATGTCAATGATAGATGTATTACAAAAGTTTAATGCATCACCACGTCCAAAACTTTACCAATGCAGAATTGGTGCCCTAGGTGATGACCATCTACATGTGTAGCTATTAATATCCCCACCTTGAGTTCTTGCAAGTTTCCTTGTCACCTGAGTTATGCTCGTGTTGTCATCCTTAGTTCCAAAAAAAAAAAATTAAAAAATTAAAAAAAATAAATAAATAAAAATTTGAAAAAAATTACTTTAAACATGAACTAGGTACATTGTACTGAATTGTGGTGAAAAATTAGGGTTTTTCATTAAGTCAAGTTCGAATTTTTTATTTTTTTAAATTCGGGGGAAAAAACTTTGAACATAAATTTGATACATTGTATGGAATTGTGATGAAAACTCTGTTTTTTACATCAACTCAATACAATGTATGGAGTTCATGTTTAGAAATCTTTTTTTTTTTCAAATAAAAGAGGTTTAGGGTTTACATGAACTTGAATTGTACTAAAATATCTGTTTTGACAAGAGTAAAAGATGCATATGGATGTTGTAGAGAATTATATTGCACAACAAGATACCTTATGGTGAACATGTGCTTCCTTGATTAACAAAAAACCATTAATAATTGTGTTGATGGTAATTGAACCTTGCAAATGCCATTTACTTCACAAATTTTGTTGGGGAGCTCTCAAAATGAAGAAGAGGAGAGCATTGTGGATACCTTGATAAGTATGTGATATGTTCAAATTGATATATTAATGTTTACATCTAAGTTTGGCAGTTTTGACAGTTTATGAATATCATCTACATTTTAGGAGTTATGGATTTATCAAAATTGTTTATGAATATTGTATACATTTCTTGAGTTGTGAATTTATGGATGTTAATGAGCACTAAATTTATAGACAATGGCATTAAGGATTACAATGTTACCTCTTATACTTAAAGTATTTTCAAGTCTAACAATAGATGTAACTTCCACTTCTGGAATCTACATCTTCTCAAGATGGTGAAACCATTAATCTTAACTTGTGTGTTAAGTTAACCATTGTGATTTTCTTTAGGTTAACTACATTTCATATTTGCAAACCATCAACGTTTAAGAATTTATTGAAAAACTATTCAATTTTAAAAATGATCATTTTGAAACTTGTTAAGTCTCAAAAAATTAACAAATTTTACATGTTATTTAAAACATGTGATATTGGTGTATCAAGTTTCTGAAAATCGCCTAAAATTGCAAGATTATCAAAGGAATGTATAATTGGAATGCACGATCCTTCCACTTGTGAATGCAAACATGTTTGTAATGAGTAATGACGAGAAGAGTATTGTATCTCTGAGCGAGAACGAAGTAATAAGAAGCTTTCCATTAAAGCTCGATCGACTGTCTAAGTCTCGATTCACTGTATTTTTTGTGTGTTGTTTTCTGTGCATAAGCGAACAGGTCCACAAACGTTTTCCACATACGTATACATAGATATACATAGTTCTGACACATACCCGAAAGGATGTTCGGGTTTTGACGCCGCTGCCTACGTCCGAGATTGTGGTGCTCACTCCATGGGATCATTGCCTGACGCTTGTTCCTCGTGTCGGTTGTCGGCCGAAGGCTCCCATAGTGGCTCTTCTTGAGGTTCCTCCCATGCTACGTCAGCCGTGACTTCGGGGCTAAGGTGGGTATCACTTGGTGTGGGCTCTGGTGGTTGCGGTGCCATGGTAACCTCTAGGACTTCGTCGTCCCCCTCCGTAGGCTCGTGGGTGTTATGTTCCCCGGAGTCGCTGTTTGGGAGTATGATGGCCGCCACTCTTTTCGCCTCCTCTGTTTTTTGTTTTTCGGCTTCGATAGCTTGGAGTTGGAGGGAGGTATGAAGTTAGCTATCACCGAAATCCTCCATTAGTTGGGTTATCTCTTCGGAGTGGCGATCGACCAAGGCTTGGTAGTTTTGAGTAAGGTCCTATCGGACTGTGGCAATGCTTTCCTCTCTTAGCTTGTAGAAGCATTTTCCTTCCTTCTAGCGGTTCTCTCGATCCGCCCTGTAGATGTGGAGGTTAGCCGCTTGCGCCGCCCATCCGGCCCAACCTCTGTTTAGGGCCGCTTGCAATTGGGTTGTGAAGAGTTCGCGCTTTGTTTGGAGGAAAATGCGAATGCGCTCAGTGCTCATCTGCGTGTGTGCCTGTAAGTCCTCGAGACATTTTTGGAGGTTATCAATTTTGCGTGTGTTGGCAGTCGCAACTTCTTCGTAGATTGCTTTTACCCCTTTCCATATTTGTGAATCCTTTTCATGGATGAAAAGAATGGCGTGCGGAAGCAATATAGGAAACCGAACAACAGAAAACGCAAGTTTAATGGAAAGCTTAGGTTTGCACAGTACGCACGGGAGAGACAGAGAGAGAGAGTAAACACAAGAAATTAATTCAAAAATAATACTCAATCTATAACACGTTCGCGTTCACAAGTGGAAGGATCGCGCATAAATGGAAGGATAAGGGTAATTTTAGGGGTTTTTCAATGATTTTACAAAACACATTGATACCAGTATCATACAAGTTCAAACATACTATGAAAAAGGTTAAAAATCCACTATTTTTGTGATTTAGAAGTAACTAAAAAAAGACGAATATCAAAAACGTACATTCTCAATTTATATCACAAACTTTACAACCAATGTTATTTTATAAGAAACGATTTTTGGGAAATCATAAGAATTCAAAACACATGATTTTATATTACTCGATTTGTTACAAGCGGAATGTAGTTACACTTAATAGCCAAATATACATTCATGATAGAGTCCTTTACGGAGAATCACTACTATAACTAATATACAATGACGATTCCTCCTCATCATCCTCGGATGTACCAATCAGTGCATTATCTTCGTCATAAACCAAATGGTTTGACTCTAGATTATATGTAGCAGATCTCGTTTGCCTTTGACTCGAGCCACCTTGTAGACCTGGTAATTTTTCTTTTATTATATCTATTGTTGACTTCCTTAATCGTCCGGCTTTTGTAAGTGTGAAGTCGTACACGATGATATCCACATCAGAGATATCAAGGGTCGAGGTGTTACGAATGTTTCGCTTCCTCTTCCTACCTCCCCTTCTTGTTTGGCATTCAATCATCTCCAATGTATACTTACCTGTAAAAGCATTTGCACTTCTAGTGTTGTACCAATGAACATTTATAGACTTGATCGTGTTTTCTATTTCATGCATTAGCACTTCTAGAATTTTACCAACCCAAAATTGGTGGCCATGTGAGTTCTCATCAGCCGGCGTTGCAATCAACATCCCCGCGGTGAGCTCTTGCAAATTTCCTTGCCATCTAGCTTCGGCTGCTTTGGTCATCCTTGGTCCCACATAAATGTCTCTTTGTTGTGGATGGACCAAGCTGTCATTAATCGCATTTACTAGTCGCTCCAGACTTCTATTTACGCGATCATGTTGCAGCGACCATGTGAATGGCGTTTCCAAATTCCAATTATCAACAGATACACAATTGTCTATAATTTCATTCTGATCACTATAAAATACATCCCACCATGACGTGTCTTGTTGTGCGGCATATTTCTTGGCGGCCTCAATATGCTTTCTTTTTTCTTCTAAGGCTTGGAGCCATGACCGTTTTTGTTCTGATACCAAGTCGCTCTGCAACTGTCCTTTCTTCTCAATTGGCATTTGCTTAGCTCCATGGACAATTGTACTCGGCATACAAAGTAATAACTGGCAACCACCTTCAGGTTCCCATGTTGTAGAAGATGAATATTGTTTAGCATACAAAAGCGTAGAACCACTTATTCCATTTTTCTTTATCAAAAAAATGTGATTGAAACTTATATTGTTTAACTGAGCAAGCACTTTAACATTCCCACCACCCCCATCTAATATATATCTCTTAAAGTCATATACCTCCTTCAAGTGTAACACTTTTGGGCGTGGTGTATATGCATCACAAATGACATCAAATAGTTTAGGTAAAGTGAAAGCATCATGCCGAGACAACTGTCTGGAGAATGTGCTAAACATCTGATCTATATGGTCATGTGTGTGGCCAACCAAAAGGAAATTGACTTTCACTTTCCTAAACAATTCTAGGTTGACCAACATACTTAGATAGCCAAATACAGTTGAATTTTTGTTCTCTCTAGCAGTATTGTCCAATTGAATGTATAGAACAGGGGGGAAAGGTTGTCCCCAAGACATCAAAACTCGGTGAATCACTGTAACTGTTAGTTTAGGGTCATTGTGAACATTGGGGTAAGTAATGAAGACGTGAGGTCGAACAGACCTATTATAAGCCAAGCATCCCACCAAGTGCATTTGAACAAGGCACTCATCATTGACATCTTTGGGGAGCCTCCGCATATGCGGCAAGCATGTCTTCTTCTGGTCCATGCCATCTATCATTAAGCACATGTATTGTTCAGGCCTCTTCAAACACTTCTCTCTATGATGCATCGCCTTCCTTCGTTCTAAGGATTGTGCCTCACGATGCTCTTGTAGTAACTTCTTACTCGTATCCTTTTCCATTGATGTCTTTGCACCTTTAGCCAAACTTTTAAGATTTGCACAAATGGAGCAATACCCCATACGTACTTTACGAGGAATAATAACATTTGAAAACCGAGCTCTCCATAATCTTGTGAATTGGCTATAGGTGATAGACTTATTACGTGAGCCCAGCATTTCAGATCGATAGACATCATAAACTTCCCGACGGGTATAATTATCAGAAAGATGCATCCTACCTGTAGTGGGCATTACTTCACAATTTAACTGAAAGTAAGCTTTCATCCAGCCAATAGCTAGTCTTCCAATTGCACCTTTCATACTTGGAACCTCTTTACAATTGAGCATCTGATCCCCGCTAAGTAGACGTTGTTGTACTCTATGTAGCCGCATGTTACTAACACATAACGCAATTTTGAATGCAACTCTACATATCTGTTGCGCATGGAAGATATAATACTCGAATGATACTTTGATCCCCGTACATTTGTCAGATACTAGTTGCATATGTGATCCGAGGTAAGTGTCTTGCTCATCACCGGTCATCGAAAAATAGTATCGCCTTAATTCTCGCAACTTTGATTTTCCAATCATAGACATACAACCACGGGCACAACATATTTTGTTGACATCAAATCCAATCTGTTTATCTGATGTCACCAAGCTAAATCTAGCCAGACGAATTCTTCGTGGGATTCTTCTAATATGCATAGGGCTCCCAGATTTCTCTTCCTGCATAGAGGTTGGTGTAACCTTGTTACAGTCTAATTCTCTGTTCTGACCATCGCCAATGTTATTCAATGTTTCCTGGGCACTTCCTTCATTCTCGGTATCTTTATTAATATCGTATTCTTCAATAGAGAACTCTTCACATGTGTCATTATTTACATTCCCTGTAGATGAGCTCAGACAATATTCTTCGATAGAATATGGTGAGTCAGTCGAAAGACAATATTCTTCAATCGAATATGGTGACTCTGTTGACAAACAATACTCTTCAGTAGAAAACGATGGGTCTGATGACAAACAATATTCTTCAATCGAGAACGGTGAATCTTCACTCATGGCTTGAGGTCTAGATAGGGCTCTCTAAGTTATACTCCTCTCTAAACATATACTCCTCCCTAAACATAAACTTCTCTCTAAACAAAAGCCAAATCAATAGAATGTCTATATTATGTAATATTCTATTAATACAATACATCTAAAAATTATTTTTAATAAAGTAATTTTACTTAAATTATCAATCATTATATAAACTAGATCTAAATGATGTTAAATCAAGTAAAATATAAAACTAATCATTAACAAGCCTTGAATATGTTGGATTAATGTTAAAATCATTGGCTAATTAATGACACCCATTTTGATATAGAACGTCTCACGCATTGGTTCTTTAATGCTCACCATTTTAAATATTAGACTTATCAATCATTGGTTAATTCATGCCCACATATTTAATACATAACATTTGAGAGTCATAACAATTGTTGCTTTTAGTAATCAATCATTGGTACATTCATGAACCTCTATCATTGTCTCCTTCATAACCTTTGAAGTCATTGTAGGTTGTTATGACTATAAAAGATTGATCAATATGTTAGTTTGACTTTGTAATCATTAATACAATCATAAGTTACTCTAGTTAATGTGACTATGGTTACCAACTAACTATCCTCAAAGTTACCAACATTGGTTAAGGTGACTATGGTTACTTTAACCATGTGTTCAATCCCTATAAATAGGAAGACCTCATCATATTTCACTCACCAGAGCGTACAGAGCGTACAGAGCACACAGAACGTAGAGAGCACATAGAGCACACAAAGCACTCAGAGCACAAAGCACGAAAGCGCGATCTCCGCCTCCACTTCAACACGAACAACCATGTCTTCCAAGAGAATCGAGCGCGAGGACTCCAGGTAGGCCTCTGGCACTGTGGACATTTTTGTAAATATGTTTCGTTTCTCAAGAACTCGATACGGCGTATCGAGTTCATGTATAGAATACAAATATTTATACACGAACTCGATACGCCGTATCGAGTTCGTGATTAAAGTGTAGGTTTTAAACACGAACTCGATACGCCGTATCGAGTTCGTGTTTAAAGTGTAGGTTTTAAACACGAACTCGATACGCCGTATCGAGTTCGTGTATAAAGTGTAGGTTTTAAACACGAACTCGATACGCCGTATCGAGTTCGTGTTTAAAGTGTAGGTTTTAAACAGGAACTCGATACGCCGTATCGAGTTCGTGTTTAAAGTGTAGGTTTTAAACAGGAACTCGATACGCCGTATCGAGTTCCTGTTTAAAGTGTAGGTTTTAAACATGAACTCGATACGCCGTATCGAGTTCTTGTTTAAAACCTACACTATAAATAGGAACTCGATACGGTGTATCGAGTTCCTTTTTAAAATTCAAACTTTAAACACGAACTCGATACGGTGTAATGAGTTCGTGTTTAAAGTGTAGGTTTTAAACACGAACTCGATACGGCGTATCGAGTCCCTGTATATAAGAAGGCTTTGAGAGAGAAAAATCGTTTATGGGGTGGAAATGATATCAAATTGTCTGGCAAAATCAGTCTTTTTTATGTTGACTTTACTTACTTTTAAAGAAATACATGCTCTAATTATAGGGGTTTTATGACCTACTTTAGCTTAAAATAGTAGAAAATGATCTACAAATTGCCTTTACTATGGCAAATTCTCCTCAATATAGGTTTAGAATCTATATAAGTCATACCTACTATTTAAAAGAATATATAACCCGTTTTACTTATTACGATATATATTTTCTAGGTTGAATAGCCCTGCCTATAATAGATTTTTGAATATGTTACTGCTCCTGGAAACTGTTCTTCATTATAATATACAACTTCAATCTACGTGACTGTCTAACTTATGTTTTTGCATATACTTTCTTAAATAGGTCGTTTGAGAACCTGTCGGACCGACCCGTGAAGAAAATTAAGCTTCGCATACAAGGTTCTCCAATCGAAGCCTAGACCAAGGTAGCTCCTGAGACCATGAAGAGAGGAAAAAAGCTTCTCTTTAACGAAGAGACAAAATCTCAGCCACATAGTGATGTTAGCCAAAAGAAACTTGTCGCCGCTACTGGAGGCGAAGACCTTCCTGACCGAGATCTAACGGACAAGGAATGGTGTATGCAATATGTCGACTCAAAGAAAAAAGTCGTATTGTATACAGCAAAGAAGAAGGGTGAGGGGCAGCTTGGAAAAGAAACCCCATTTATGTATGGCCGAATTCTACGATTTGACTACGAAGATGCAGATTCGGCCAACATACTGGTAATGATAGAGTGCTCCAAGGGGGTACGTAAAGTGTTCCTTTCAGAAGACCTTTTAGTAAAGGAATCTTGTGGGCCTGAAGTGTTCAAAAAAGCACTTGATAACTCACAAAACCTGATTGTTACCTTGAGGCCTTATATACAAGGCCATGTAACTCTAAGAGATGAAGAGCCCGCCCCCTTGAAGGCCACAAAAAAGGTATCCAAAGTCCAGTCAAGACCAGCCAAGAAGAAGACAACGAAAATGTCGGATACGGATTCAACAAGTGAAAATGAAGAAGAGGATAATAAGGGGACGCCAGGAGCCGAGCTAGCCTCGGGTGTTTTGTCATCCGAGCAGAATAAAATAAGGAGAGAGTTAATGCAACGGAAGCTGGTCAGGAAAGGGCAAGTATTTAATTTGCCTATAACACACATCCATTGGCCCCCTATTGATGAAAAAGCAGGTCGAAGACCACTTGAGATTAGAGAGCCTCACCGCATGCATGTTCAAAATCTCAAGAAAAAAATGAAAATTAATCCTCATGCCACTGTGGTGCCTTTTATTGTTATGGTAGATCCTGAAGAATGTGAAACCATTGAAGATTTTGATATTAGAAAGCATGATCAATATAATTATTTTGTCATTGGTGGATCGCATTCAGCAGAGGCATGTCGGCAACTTGTGAGAGAACATCCAACCACTTTCTTCTTCAAGTATGCCGAGTGCAAAATTTATGTTGGGCTCACAACCGAAGAGGCTAAGCTATTGGCATGGGACCATAATAATGATAATGACTATAGGCAGAAAATGTCGTCTATTGAGCGTATACGGTTCTTCCACCACGAGTATTTAGATGTGAAACAAAAGTTTGGTGTGAAGTTACATCCAGGCCTTCGACGTCAATGTCTGCATGAAGTCGGCATTGTGGTAGATGATAATGTTAGGTCCGATGGTCTTCGAAAGTATGAGTCTTGGTTTCAATTGGTGTTTAGAGATGGAGAAGTATGGGACCTCCAAGATCAAATCTTCTCAATGTGGGAGAATAAGGAGGTAAAGGGTCAACGACAAAAGAAATGTAGGGTTGACCCTCAACTAGAATTAAAGTCACAAGCCGCCAAGAAAATTGACTTGACAATTGAAGAAGCGGCAGACGACATGAAGCTGTCTCTATGGAGAGCGATGCAAGGTATTAAGGACGAGCAGCTTCTTGTGTCGGTTTTGTCAAGGGTTGTGGCGAAAGATTTAAGCCTTGAAGAAATGGTCACTGAGTTCAATAAGTAAGTCTTTCAAATACTGAAATTGTAGTCTATCTGGTGTAATTCAAAGTTCTAATCTTGATTTCTAATTTTACAGTCATAAGGTGTACATGAAGATCCAAGAAGTTATGATGAAACAACTTGGATGTATAACTTGGGAACAAGTGACCGAGGATTATCCTCTAACGTCTTCGTATAAGGCGTTATCAGAGTATTTTATTGCATTCAAGGATTGGGTTAGTATTCATGTTTTTTCATTACCCTTTCATCATATGTAGAGCTTGTATAATAATACCTGATGTCCTATTGCTTCTATTAGAAACCGTGTCGAGGCAAGAAACAAGGAGAAGTTAAGGATATACACGATTTCCCTACATCCTTCCTTGCACATCTCGAGCGAGCCAGAAAAGAAAAGGATCGTCGCTTAGTCAAGGCGTACGAAATGGAGGAAGATGGCTCGTTTAAAAAATTTAGCCACAAAAAAGATATTACGAGAGATCTTTACTACAATGTGGTTTGCGGTGATGTCATCGACTTGATCCAGAAGGTGCCAAAGAAGGAATATACGCTAATGATTGCGGATATTCCTTACGGATTTCGAATGGCTGGGTCATCATACGACGATGAACCGTTTAGGTTTAAACAATTGGAGAAGATGGTCAAGGATTTCGCTGAGCTAACGACCGCATCCTTGTGGCGAATAGTTGTCTTTCATAGTATGGACCAAGGGTACTCGGTAGCTCAAGCTTTGAGATCTCGTTGCCATGGCATCGAGAACCTTGCATGGTAAGGATTATTTGTAGGTGTCTTTCATTATATTGCAATTCTTAAGGTTGTTGAATCTATTCTTAACTCGATGAATTATTTTTTATAGGATCAAGACCAATGTAAATAGAGGGCCAACTTTTCGGTTCGTTAATGCCATTGAATACATAACGGTTGGCTACTTCGATGAAATTAAAAAACAGAGAATCAAAGAGCATTCTAATGAAGTGGGAGGTTCAAATCTGTTGGTATATCCAGCAGTGACTCGGAAATTGCGACATGTCACCACGACAGAACGGGGACTTGTCAACCCATACCAAAAACCTCAACGACTTATGATGCGCTTGATCGAGATGTTTTCTGTCGAAGGAGACTGGATATTAGATCTCTTTTCTGGCACAGGTATTCCTCGAACTAGGGTAACGATCTTGAGATAACCAAACACTTTTTTTTCGTTTGACAACTAAATCTTCTTGTTACTTACATCATAGGAACTACGTCAGCATGTGCATTGAAGCTGTTTAGAAATACAGTTGCATTGGAGAAGGACGAGGACCAAGTTATATTTATTAATATGCGGATTAAGGCTTTGTGGGAGTGCCCAGACCAGGATGAGGAGGTCGGTGCAAAGAACCTCGCCAATACAGAAAGGTTTCAACCTGCTTCGCGAGAGCCTATTCCTCCGTTAGCCGGCGAACCGGGGGAGCTAATAGAGCTTGATGATGAGCTTATAGAAGATATTTCGTTGGCTCGGCTAACAGGGGAAACCAATGCACGTATAGCCGAAGACAGTTCTACACAAGATGATGAAGAAAATGACGTTGATGAATTGATTGCTATGTAATAGACTCTATAAAGAATATGACACTGACGATTTGTTAAGATTTCACATTATTAATACAAATTTTGGGTTTTACCTAGTGGATTCTATTCTTTATAATCATTTATATGTTTCAATTTTATTTTTATATACTTGATTAGTAGATTTATGATATTGGTTTCACCGCGTGCATAGCTGACTACCAAACTTATGGAGAAACATGAACTAGCTTAAATGGAGGCTGATTTTGGTCCAAGCTAACCTTAACAGAACATGGCCCTATAATTGTTGCCATGACTGTCCATGTTGTTATTATGGATCTTTGTCTTATATTGTTAAAACTATTATGTTTCTATTCCATTGCTGCTTAGATTGTGTAGTGTGTTGATAATGGTTCCAGTTGCGTTATCGTTCGGACTTTGATCTTGTGTGAATCACCTAAGCAATAGAGTAGATCAATTTTAAATGCAGGTATGAATGCCTAATAGGTTTGTTATTTCCACGACATTATCCTAAAGTTCACTGCCTTACATTGTGCACAATTATATACACATATGGTTTGATCCCATATGAACAAACTGAGGAATAGATTAGATCAACTTTTAATATAAGTATTGAATACTTTAATAAGTTAGTTATTCCAATCACTTATCCTAATGTGCACTATCCTACATTTTCCACAATTACATACATGCATGTATGGGTCAAAGTATAAATTATATCTCATTTTATTAGTATGGATACAAGTACACCTCATATTTTTGTAAAACCTACCTAATTAATATAAGTCTTTAAGTTAGTGTTTCCCTTGTCGCACAATAGTGCCATATTGAGCCATAGTTGAACTTTATTATGCCTACATTAACTTATCAACATGTCTAAACTTGCATGATTTCTAATGATCTCCACTCGTAGATTTATCATGTATTTTTATATTTGCAAATTCTTATCAAGTTGAGGAACATGTGATACTAGTGCATCCAATTATTGTAGAGAGGGTGTATTTGCTTCGTTTTAAGAAGATTCTACAAGTGGAATGCGCAATCCTTCCACTTGTGAACGCGAACGTGTTTCTATACATACATCGTGTTCAGTGAGCACCTTTTATACAAGCCCCGACAATCGGGTTGACACAAGTACTGACAGTACTTTACTGCTCATAAATGAGCCTCGACACTCACTCCCAAAACTATTCCTTACGAGGAATATCTTTCAATCGGCCTCGTGGTTTACGCACCGCTATGACCATGTTATGCGTACCGATTTTACGCACCCAGTCTACGCATTGGTTACGCATCGTATTACGCACAAATGTTGAGCTTGTCTCTCAACACTCCCCCTCAAGCTCAACTTGAGGTTCCGCCTGCTCCGCCGGATCTACGCTCCGGCTTCTCCTAGCTCCACACCTTGCTCGCGCTCCTCGACTTGTTCAACTCCACGCGCTTCGACCCTTCCGGTCGGCTTGTCTGCTCCCATGGCCCTTCACAACTCCCTTGATGTCGCAGTGTTGGCGCTTCTCCTGTTGCCTTCTTCTCCGCTTGGTCCTTGGTTGATTTAGTGCATCCGAATCAAACATCCGAACCAACTTGGCTACCTTCAATCGGTTTTCGCTCTCGTCTGAGTTGGCTGTCTCCAACTTGTCTTCGGTCTTCTTGGCCTTGACGGCGTCATCTCCCCCATGCTTGGTTGACTTCGGCTCTTCCTTTCGGCTGCTCCCTTATGTCCGCTTCGGGATTTTTCCGCAGATCCACCCTCGGCTTCTTCAGCCGATCTGAAGTCAAATTCGTCATTTGACTTGGCATCGCGGTCTTCTCCGCTCCTTTCCTGCTTCCTTCCATGGTCATTTGGGAGATCTCTCCCCCTCAAGTTTGGCACGTCGAGGTGACACAACCCAAGTGCACCCGAGAATTGCCGCAACTTGTCCAGACCAAGGGGCTTGGTGAAGATGTCAGCAGTTTGCCGATCCGTTGGAACATACTGAAGTTCGACTTCACCAGAAAGGACACGCTCACAGATAAAATGGTAGTGCACCTCAATGTGCTTGGTTCATGCGTGGAAAACGGGGTTCTTTGCAAGCTGGATGCTGCTGAGGTTGTCGCAGTAGATCGTCGTAGGATCGGGCACCTCCTCTTGCAGATCCTTAAGTAGCTGCTTCAACCATACGGCTTCGCATGTCGCGACAACCGCTCCTCTATACTCAGCTTCGGTGCTCGACAGTGCAACTGTCGGCTGCTTCTTACTGCTCCATGCTATCGCGGCACTCCCAAGAGAGAACGTGTATCCGGACGTGGATCGGCGATTGGCGACATTGCTAGCCCAATCAACATCAGTGTAGCTGACCAACTCCGAGGTTGTACTGGTCCGATATAGCAGTCCCCGGTCCTTAGTGCCGCTTACGTATTGTAGTACGCGTTGCGCACACTGAAGGTGCTCCTCAGCAGGCCGTGCCATGAACTGATTGATCACCCCGACCGGGTAGCTGAGATCTGGTTGGGTGATGGTCAAGTATATAAGGTTGTCGACTATCTGTCGGGACCTCGTCGTGTCGCATACCTTTCCGGACTCGGGGCAAAGCTTGACGGTTCTATCCAGAGGAGTCGAGACGGACTTACAGTTTGCCATCCCGAATTTGAAGAGCATATTCAACACGTAATGGCGTTGGCTGATCAATATGCCTTCGGAGGTACGGATCACTTCGATCCAGAGGAAGTAATGAAGGTCTCCCAGATCCTTCATGTCGAATGATGCCGCAAGCTGGAGCTTCACGCGGTTGATTTCACTTAGGTCGGCGCCGGTGATGACCAAGTCATCAACATAAAGTAGAATACTAACCAGCTCGAGTCGACCTTTCCGGATGAACAGTGAGGAGTCCGATTTCGACGTCGCAAAGCCCATCCAATGCAGTTGTCGCGTGATCTTCGCGTTCCAAGCACGCGGGGCTTGCTTTAGTCCGTAAAGGGACTTCTTCAATCGGCACACTGCCGACGTGTTTGTTCCAGAGTGAAATCCGGGGGGTTGTACCATGTACACCGCTTCCCTCAGAGTTGGACTCGTGTCGGTCTGACTTGTTCCTATCCATGCCGGAATCCGACACCTTCTTCTTCCCTTTCTCTTTGCGCGTAAGCTGTCTCCTTGGCTTCCTGCGCAGAGAATGCACGACCGAGTCTCCACTACTCGCCGGCTCTTCATCGGACTGGTCGAACCAACTCAGTCGTCCATTCGATCTGCTTAACTGAAACGAAATCAGACTCTCTTCACAGGTCCCGATTTCAGGCTCATCTGGAGGCATCTCGGCCTCGCTGACCTCATCATCAGAACTCGGATTGGAGGTGAGGTCTGGAGTCGGAGGCAAGTACCAGGACGCGGACTCGTCAAACACAACGTTGCGGCTTCCTTCCGAAATATAGTTCGTGCGCCGACACTTTTTCTCCGATCCGATTCTAGATGTATACTGCGGTTCGTACCGCCTCGACCCAGTAGAACTTGGGCAAGATCTTTTCTTCAATCATTGCCCACGCCGATTCCACAATCGAACGATTCTTCCTCTCGGCCACGCCGTTTTGCTCCGGCGTGTATCTACAACTGAATTTGCGCCGAATTCCCATCTATTGTAGATAACCGTTAAATTGACCGGAAAAGTATTCTTTTCCGCCATCCGACCGTAGGCACTTGATCTTCCTTCCTGTTTTCGTTTCCACAAACCTTTTGAGGTCCCGAAAACAGTCGAAGACTTCGCTCTTCCTCTCAATGAGGTAGATCCACGTGTGCCGCGTGTAGTCGTCGATGAAGGAGACGAAATATCGGCTCCCGCCAAGACTAACGTTTTGTGCCGGCCCCCACACATCGGAGTGTATCAAGTCGAGCTTGTTCCGGCTCCAGTTACGCTCGTTGGGGAAAGGAAGTTGGTGTTGCTTCCCTAGCTGGCAAGCTTCACAAATTTGCGCCTTCCGGCCACTAAATTTGGGCAATCCGAACACCACTTGTTTCGATTGCAGGTCTTGAAGCCGTTGGTAGTTGACGTGGCCTATCCGATTGTGCCTAAGTCGATGTCCGACTCGACTTTTTGTCCCTTCGCGAACATTGCGGTGTCACCGTCAGTAGAGTCGAGGATGAACATCCTCCCATCTCTGCGCCCTTGCGCAATAATACGGCCTTCTTCCTCAATGAAGCACCCGAGGTGTGTAAACCGGACCTGCATCCCTTGGTCGATGATCTGTCCGACCGACACCAAGTTCTTCGTGATTGTCGGAACGTGTAGCACGTTCATGAGTTTCCCTTTCTGCCCGACATGGCTCAGGGGAACTTCTTTGACATTCGCGATCGGATGCGGAGTGTCGTCTCCGGTTGTGACTACTCTTGGTTGCGTCGGTTTCTCAAGGTATAAGAACCACTCCTTGTGGCACGTCATGTGGTTTGACGCGCCGGAGTCGACGTACTACACCTCGTCTGATTTCGGGGCGGACTTGTTCATTGAGTTTGCTTCATGTGACCCTTTTCCGGCTTTTCCGGATCTTTCGGCATAGTGCGATCACTGCTGGTTTCCTTTGTCGGTATGTCCGGAACCAGATCCAGAACCGGTTCTCTCTGACTCAGCGTGCTTTTTCCAGCACTTGCTCTCCCTGTGGCCTTTCTTGCCACAGTACCAGCATTCTGCGGCGGATTTCCCTTGCCGGTTCTCGTTGCCTCGACTCCCCCTGTTTTTGGAGGGTCCAGAATTGCTGTCAACATCACTTCGGTGCCTTCTTCCTTGATCCCGTCGGCCGCCTCCATTGCGTGCCGACTCCCCTCGTCCGCCACGACCACAGGTCCTCTCTCCCTCAATGTACAACATCTTGTTGTCGACATGTGTGCTTGTCGACGTACCCGCGTGATTCTCCTCTCTAAGGAGCATCGACTATAAGTCGAAAAACGACGATGTATTCTCCCTGGTACACACAGCAGTTCGGAACGCTCCAAACTTTGACGCCAAACCCCCAAGATAGACCTGGACCATCTCGCTTTCCTCGATGTTCACATCGATGGAAGCTAAGGAGTCACATATGTCCTTCATCTTTGAGGTATAGTCGGCCACCGACAAATCGCGTTGTCGTAGGTTGCTCAACTCTTGTCAAAGCTGAAGCTTCCTGGATGTGGTGCTCGCGGCGAAGATCTTCTTCAGATTTTCCCACACACCTTTCGGCGTTTTTGCATCCCGAACGTAGCTTAACAGTTGTTCGCCCACACAAGACGCGAAACAGTACAGGACTCTGCTCGCCGATTGCTCCCACGCCGGGAAGTCTTTGTGTGTTGAATCGGGTGTTGTGTCATTTGCTCCATTGACATAGCTTTAGTAACCGTGTCCGAGTAGGTACTGGTGCATCTTGTACGACCAAGATGTGTAGTTGGTTTTGTCGAGCTTCTCTGTTGGAAGCGAGCTAGCCATTCCTCTGTCCATCGGTTTTCTTGTTCTTCTTCGTTGGTTTTTCCTTCAGGCAAAGTCGGCTGCAGAGGTTCTCAACCCTCGCGCTCTGATACCATGAAAAGAATGGCGTGTAGAAGCATTATAGGAAACCGAATAACAGAAAACGTAGGTTTAATGGAAAGCTTAGGTTTGCATAGTACGCACGGGAGAGACAGAGAGATAGAGTAAACACAAGAACTTAATTCAAAAATAATTCTCAATCTATACATACATCGTGCTCAGTGAGCACCTTTTATACAAGCCCTGACAATCGGGTTGACACAAGTATTGACAGTACTTTACTGCTCATAAATGAGCCTCGACACTCACTCCCAAAACTATTCCTTACGAGGAATATCTTTCAATCGGCCTCGTGGTTTACGCACCGCTACGACCATGTTATGCGTACCGATTTTACGCACCCAGTCTACGCACTGGTTACGCATCGTATTACGCACAAATGTTGAGCTTGTCTCTCAACAATGGAGTTCCTCCAATTGGCCCATTTCCTTATTCAAGCGGGTTTTGCCATCTTTTACCCCGTTCCATATTTGTGACTCCTTTTCATGGAGTTCCTCCAATCGGCCCATTTCCTTATTCAAGTGACTTGCCGTTCGTTTTCGAGCTATTTGTCTTACCACACCTGCTTCTTTTGTCCCACCTCGTGAAGCGATGTGACGATCTTATCTTTGTGGGTTACATCCTCCTTTTGTTTGTTGAGTTCGACGATCATTTATTTGTGCGCGACGAATTCGGCATCCAGTTTTTCTTGAATTGCTTTTACGACCTTGCGCCCTTTAGCCTAAATATCAGCCTCTCTGTCTGAGGATTGCCGGAGTTCGGACTGGAGCCGTTCGATTTCCATCTCGGCCCGCTCTGTGATGCGTTTTGCTTTGTCCGTGATTGCCTATTGCGCCTCGACTTCCTCCCGTAGCATCTGTATCTCTGGTGTAAGGGAGGTTAGGGTAGGAGCCGCCTCCATTCGTGCTTGTGTGTTGCTCTCCAGCTCTACGATCCTCTGTTGCGCCTTTTCCAGCTGTTGCTATGTTACCTTAATAGTGTTCCATTGATTTTTGTTCCTTGCTGTCATATCCATGGCACCAATGGTAACCGCAGCAAGCTTCCTATGTACTTTGAGTAAGGCCATATTTAGTGGGGGTAGCTCGATGCCTACCCGGCAAACGCCGAAGTTTCTCTTTCGTTCAACCCTAGCCAACGGGCCTTCGCCGTTGCTTTCAACTATTGGAGTCAGCGCGCGTTCGATCATTTGGCATTCAGCGTGCTCTTCTGCCATGCGTTGGGACACCTTGATCTGATGTGTAGCCATTGGGATACCTTAATCTGATGTGTAGCCAGGAGCTCCATGAGTTCAAAGGTGGTGCCAAATTGCAAGAGGGTCCCGAATTCATGTGTCGTGTCCGAAATGTCTGGGTAGCTCAACACTTCTGCTTCAGATGTTAATACGCCCTTACCTCGTTCTGATTGTCCTGTCAAGATTGACCGTGGGTGTGGAATCACTTCCAATGTCGTCACAGTCCCGGTTGTTTTGGAGGTCTCGGTTTCTGGAGCCGTGTCCTTGACAAGTCCGCGACCATCCTTACGGTCTAGTCTGCGGTGTTTGGCCTTTGGGCTACTTGGGACATGGTCTTGCTCAACCCGTGTAACTACATCAGGTCGCGTTTCGACTCACGAGGTAGGGTTAGGTTGTTGTTCGACCTCTGAGGTTATGGGTTCTGTAACCCAAGTCTGCGACCATCCTTACGGTCTAGTATGCGGCGTTTGGCCTTTGGGCTACTTGGGGCCTGGTCCTACTCGACCCGTGCAACTACATCAAGTCGCGTTTCGACTCGTGGGGCAGGGTTAGCTTGTTGTTCGACCTCTGAGGTTACGGGTTCCGTAACCTGTGTATTTTCATCATCCTCCCACTCAGTTGTAGCGAGTTCGGTGAGCTTCCGTTTCGTTGGTTGTGGCGTGGTTGCATGGTGGGTCTTTTCCTGAGCGGTGAGGGCATGGGGAGGGAACAATATCATCAAATACTGTTGAATGATGGGGTGGGGTTTCTTCTCGGCTTGGAATGCGTGATGGCCTTCTCTGACGGGAACTACAACGCTCCTTATACACACCGCTCGGCCGCAACCGAGCTTAGAATCATACACAGAAAACAGGAAATAAAACGCACGACACAAACAAGAGAAGAGTACACAGGATGTTTACGTGGAAAACCCAAACTAGGGAAAAAACCACGGCAGCCCACAGGCTGCAAACTATCACTATGCTAGAATGTACAACAGTGAGTTCACGGAGGCAACGACCTCGTGCTCACGATCTTCGCCACAGGCGGCGGTTACAACAGAGGCAACGACCTCTTTCTCTCTCTCTCTCTCTCTCTCTCTCTCTCTGTACACAGTTACACGCTCTCTCTTTTCTTGCACCAACAAGAAAATGACAACAACAGTAACTATAAGTTTGCCATAAGTCATATTTATACAAATATGACTTTTCAGCTATTTACAAATATAACCACGATGGACTCTCAGAAACATATTTACGAATATGTCTCTTCATCCGGTTCTCACCGGGTCTGCAACATCTGGCTCTCCGTAGCCGGGTACTCCTCATCCGGTTCTCACCAGGTCTGCACCATCCGGCTCTCCGTAGCCGGGTACTCCTCATCCGGTTCTCACCGGGTCTGCACCATCCGGCTCTCCGTAGCCGGGTACTCCTCATCCGGTTCTCACCGGGTCTGCACCATCCGGTCCTCCGTAGCCGGGTACTCCTCATTCGGTTCTCACTGGGTCTGCACCATCCAGTCCTCCGTAGCCGGGTACTCCTAGTCCGATTTCGGCCTCAGCCTTTGTTCATCGGCATTGTTCTTCTCCCTTCCCATCCGGAGGGGCCTGTCTCCCAACATTCTCGCAGTGTTGACCCTGTTATGACTCCCCAATCTATGGCCTGTCCCTCGAACGTCGCGATGACGATGCCCGCTTTCTGTTTAGGCATCCAGTACGCATTGTTGTGCACACACCCTACTTCGAGTAAGAACTTCGCAACTTCGCGAAAGAAAGGATTAGGCGAATCCCGCGTCCTGTAGGATTTGGCCAAGATGGAGTATTCCGCAAAGTAACACTCGAGCACCCTTGCTGGAGGGATCTCGAAGTGGCGTTCCCCATTTCCGGACAGACCTTGCTTCTTCTTGATGCTGGCATTTGTGATGGTGTCGATATTGAGTTTCTTTGCCATGTCCTGTGAGTTTGGGTGAGGCGGTGCCTCTGCTACTCAGATGTAGCCTGCAAGGCCCTTGTCGTGGACCCACCGCCATAGGGTTGGGGAGATGTCAATCATCATATCCTCGGGGACAGGTTGGGATGAGCGAGGGGAACGTTTAAGAGGCAAGGTTTGAGCAATAGAGCTTCTATGATGGTGAGGTGACTGAAGAGAACGAGGGGAGTGAGAAGAGTGAGGAGAGCAGAGAGATTGTGAAGATTTGCATGCATGTAACCCCTTAAATAGTCGTGAATGTCTTTTTTTTTTCATATCTAACGATTATGGATGTCCTTATAGTACACTAGTGTTACATTTCTACAATTAGGGCTGCGCTTAATGTGGCATGTGACTGTTCCTCTCAGTCATCATTTTGTCCGCATTGACTTGAAAAGGGTTTGGCGGAGTGGGACCCCAATACGGTTTCAACTGAAACCCGTTGATCTTCTGGGGTAACACTTCTCTTACCAGGGTGCCCAACGCGAATGTCCCATTTTTTACTCCTACTATCCAGTACGGTCCGGTCCATCTGAATCACAATTTTCTTGGCATCTGTCCCATACGTATGTGGAACACTAGGAAGAATTTTCCAATTTTAAACCATTTCTCGTTGGTGCCGCGGTACCGATCCATGAACGCCTTCCACCGTCATTGTTCGTGTTCCAAGATTGCCATGCTGTGGAGTCTAGCTTCACCGAGTTCGACCAGTTGTTGTAAGCAAACTTGCTCGGACTGTCGTTCGGAGAGGCGTTCTGGCACTTGTATCCGTAAACTCGGAACCTGGAATTCCACAAGCATTACGACTTCAAGTCCGAACACCAGCCGGAATGGAAACTAGTGCGGTATGCCCATAGGGCGCTATGGAGCTTAGTGTCCCAATTCGTGCGGTTGTCATTGACGATCTTCTTTAAGATGTTTTGGAGTGTTTTATTCGTCGATTATGCGAATCCATTTGCCTGTGGATAGTACGTCGTGCTTTTCTTGTGAACTACGGCATAATGGTTGGTGAGCTCATGGATTACCATATTGAGGAAATGGCTTCCTTGATCGCTGATTAGCTCTATAGGGCATCCAAAACGGCACTAGATGTGCTCGTAGAAGAATCGTGTCGTGGATGCTGCTGTGTTATCTTGTAATGCTTTGGCCTCGACCCATTTCGTAAAGTAGTATGTGGCCACTAGGGTGTACTTATTACCTGTTGTCAAAGTTAATACGTGGAAGCTTTGACAAACCGGTTTATCTGGATAGCAACAGAAAGAAAAAGAGAATGAAGCTTTAATGGAAGCTTAAAAAACGGAGAATACACAGGAGAGATAGAGAGGACAGAAAGCATAAACTCTATTAAAAAAAACACTTTGTACATAGGATGTGCTAAGTGAGCACTTTGTATACAAGTCCACAAGGGATTGACAGAAGTACTATGTACTTCAATGCTCATACAAGCGGTTGACACTAACTACGAGGACCATGACTCCATGACTACTTAGTTGTCTAGAAGAGTAGGCCTCAAAACGGCCTACCTGTTCACATTGGAGTGCGGCTCCCTGATCCAGCTCTTGGTCTCGTATACCGATCTGGTCCATCCGTTTCGGATACTTATCCGGACATCGATCTGGATACGATGGGGCTCAGGCTTGTTCAACCGATCCGGATCTGGTTGAGCTTGTTCGCTCAACACTCCCCCTCAAGATCAACTTGAGCTCGGATCGTGGTGTTAGTGTCTGCGGCAACTGGTTCTTTCGTCGGGCACCTTGTGGTGTCCTCCCTCCTTGCTCGCGATCCTCATCTAGTCTGGTTCCTCTGGAATAGGTGTACATTGTACAACCCCCGGATTTCAGTCCAGAAAGAACTCCTCGGCGTTATGCTGACTGAAGAAGTTCCTCTACGGACTAAAGCAAGCCCCGCGCGTGTGGAACGCGAAGATCACGTAGCGCCTACGTTGAATGGGGTTTGCGACATCCAAATCGGACTCTTCATTCTTCATCCGGCAAGGTCGACATGGACTGGTTAGTATTTTACTTTATGTTGTTGATTTAGTCATCGCCAGCGGATGAAATCAGTTGTGTAAGTCCCAGCTTGCGGCATCATTCGACATGAAGGACCTAGGGGACCTTCATTACTTCCTAGGGATCGAAGTGATCCGCACCCCCGAAGGCATACAGACCAGTCAACGACATTACGTGCTGAGTATGCTCTTCAAGTTCAGGATGGCAAACTGTAAGTCCATCTCAACTCCTTGGGACAGAAACGTCAAGCTTCGCCGAGATATTGGGAAGCCTAATTTATTTGACGATCACTCAACCGGATCTCAGTTACCCAGTCAGCCTGATCAGTCAATTTATGTCGCAACCCACGACTGAACACCCTAAATGCACGCAACAGATATTGCCCTATGTCCCTGACACTAAGGATAGGGCGCTGCTATATTGGATCGGTATTGCCAAAAAACTCGTCGGCGAGAGTTGGATTGTCAAGCACGGAGGCTGAGTATCGACGAGCAACTGTTGCGACATGCGAAGCCATTTGGCTCAAGAGGCTACTCAAGGATCTGCAGGTGGAGGTGTCTGATCCAAGGACAATCTACTATGACAACCTTAGGATCATCTAACTTGCGAAGAACCCTGTCTTCCACACCCGAACCAAGCACATTGAGGTGCACTACCATTTTGTCTACGAGTGTGTCCTCTCCGGTGAAGTTGACCTAGTATATGTTTCGACGGATCGGCAGACTACCGACATGTTTACCAAGACCCTTGGTCTCGACAAGTTGCGGCAATTCTCGGGTGCGCTTGGTTTGCAGCACCTCGACGTGCCGAACTTGAGGGGGAGAAAAGACCAGGAAAGAGATTAGGAAAGGAGCAGAAGTGACTGCAAAGCTGAGTCGAATGAATAATTCGATTTCGGGTCCACTAAAGAAGCGGAAGGCGGAAACAGGGGCAGAAACTGAAGGGAAGAGCCGGAAGTTAGCCGAACGAGGGAGAGATGAAGCCAAGAAGGGCAAGAAGGCCAACACCAAGACATGGTTAGATGTGGCCAAGAGCCTGAAGACCGAAAACAAATTGGAGACAACAAATTCAGACAAAACCGGAAACGAATCGGAGTCAACCGATTCGGTTCGAATGTTTGATTCGGAGACGCCGAATCAACTAAAGTCCAAGTAGAAGAAAGGGCAACGAAAGTGGCGCCAACAACGTGACAACAAGGGAGTTGGGGAAAGGCCGCATGAGTAGAGAAGCCGACCGAAAGGGTCGAGGTGTGGGGAATCGAACGGGTCGAGGAGTGCGACTAAGGTGTGAAGCTAGGTGAAGCCGGAGCGAAGAATCAGAAGAGCAAGCGGAATCTCAAGTTGAGCTTGAGGGGGAGTGTTGAGATACAAGCTCAACATTGGGTGCGTAAACTAGCTATTCCATGGAGGAATATATTTTGGGGTTTAGTGGAGGGACTCATTACTGAGCATTGAAGTACGAGTCAATACTTCTGTCAGTCCGTATGGACTTGTATAAAAGTGCTCTTTGAGCATATCCTATGTACAGAGCACATTCTATTGTTTGAATTAAGTCTCTCTCTCTCTCTCTCTCTCATTCTCTGAGTTCTCTGCATTTACCGAACTGTTTTATGTCCGAACATCAACTGTATACTCTGTGTCTTTTACGCACGCTTCCGCACATCGTATTCTTTTACAAGGCAGTTAGTGTCAAGGTTTTTTTAAGAGCATTGAAGTGCTTGTTAGTAATTCCGTCAATCCATTGAGGACTTGTATAAATAGTGCTCATTGAGCACATTGTATGTACTTAGCATTTTGGAATAGAACTTTTGCTATATGCTCTCACTCAGTCTCTCTCTCTCTTACATTCTCTATGTTTACCTAACTATTATACTTCCGAATAACTAATCGTGTACTCTATGTCTTTTGTATATGCTTCCGCACATAAATCTTTTTACATGGTACCAAAGCATGAGGGTTAGAAGAATCATCTGCTATAGACAAAGCGAACAAGACAGAGACAAGTTTTTCGTCTTCCGGAAAAGAAAAGACAGGAACATGGACAGAGGTGTGGGTAGCTCGCTTCCAACAAAGAAGCTCGATAGAAGCAACTATGCATCTTGGTCTTACAAGATGCACGAGTTGTCGAATATTGGTCTATAATGGTTGTATTCACATTGTATCTTGGATAAACTAGATTTAGGATAATTTTGTAAATATGTTAAACGGCAGTTGCCCTAGCCCAGTTAGTATGTAAGGGGCTTTGTAACCTAGTTTGTTGTTGTTGCTATTGTGAGAAAGTCGTTGCCTCCATTACACTATAACTATTGTGAATAAACTGATACCTTGTGTGCCTCTTTATCCCTCTCTCTCTCTCTCATTCCGTTCTCTGATCTTGTCTTCGATTTGTGTACTCGGTGATCTTCATATCAAAAGTGTTGTTGATGTTTCCACACTGACGACCTCAGTTCTCAATATCTAGTATCAGAGCGAAGGTTCTTCAACTTGTTGCCAACCGTCATCAGTCTTCATCAACACTCTTGCTTCGTCTCCCTTGAAGAACCTAAGTTCAAGATCTGATCTTCAGAAGAGAAAGAAAACAGAAGATTTGCACTCCACCGAGTTAGATCACTCTTGAGGTAAGCCAGTCGGTTGTACCTTGCTTCTATGATTGGAGCTGTTAGGAGTGGAATATCTATCAAATCGACATCGATCATGATTTACCAAGTTAGACACTATCTACTCAGTTGTTGTAACCTCACAAAGCAGATCCGGCTTTAGGGAACAACCCCAATCTGCGTTTCATTCGGCTGAATGACAATCACCCAAAGTCGTCCCTCTCATCATTGTGGTCACTCAAAGCCGGATCGACCTTGATAATCAACACAAAATCTGTTATTGGCATCTTGAAATCTACATTCGACATCTAATAGGCAAATTTGAGTCCAATTTGGCTTACACGATTGACTGTTACAGTAGTCACTTTGGACAGAATCTGCCAATATTCGAAGTCAATTTGACTTGTATCCAAATCCGACTAGAACAACATCGAGTGAGCCATTCGGCCACACTCCACCACTGTTCGTATTCGACTCTGGACAAAGTCTAGTAAATTGACACAAATGGCATCAACATCCGGCTCGTTAGAGATGAGTCTAAGGAAATTCGACGCATCAAATTTCAATTTCTAGAAGGAGCAGATGCAAGACTATTTGATAGTCAAAGATCAGATAGATCCAATTGAGAACAAAAACCCTCCAGAAGGAATCAAGCTGAATGAGTGGAGGAAACTTGATAGAATTGTCCGCGCCACCATTCAGATGTACCTATCGGAGTCAGTGTACTTCACAGTGCAATCGTGTTCGAACACCTTCTAATTATGGAAGACACTTTCTAATACTTATGAAAAGAAGGTTGCCACCACAAAGATATATTTGATTCAGCGCCTTTATAATCTTCGGATGAAAGAATCTGACTCGGTCTAGGCACGCCTGAATGAATACGAAAGTTTAAGCTCCCAAATTGCGGCCCAGGGGACAACGATCGAAGATGAACTGAGAGCAATGTTGCTTATGAGTAGTCTCCTCCCTTCGTGGTAAACTTTCGTCACTACTATGTGTAACGTGTCGACTACTGCCGTAAAATACTCCTCATTAACGAGCTAAATTTTCACTGAAGGAGCTCAGAGAAAATTGTTTGCAAACGATTTGGCCAATGACGCTTATGAAGTACAAAGTTTGACTGACCGATCGAACAGTCGAGGAAGAAGTTCTTCCCGACATCCGAACAACTAGTGAAGTCGAAGCAAATCTCGGGACAATCGAGTCTACAATTACTACAAGAAAGTCAGGCACATCAAAGCCTATTGCCGCGCACTCAAAGCCAAAAATGACAAAGTTCAATGAGCGGATCAAAAGAGTAGCCGGCATGAGGAGGTCAATTACATCGGGTCTTCAGCTGAAGTATTGTCGAACGACCCGAACATACTATCCATTGAAAACCTAGTTGAATCAAAAGTTTTGCTTACGATTGAGGAATTGAGCACATGGCTCTTGGATTCGGGTTTGTCCTACCATGTGACCCCTCACACATCCCAATTTTGGCAATATTCGGCCCGACACTCCGACTCAGTATGAGTCGGAAATTTGTAGCACTGCGCTATTGTCAAAATCGCCACTGTAGAACTCAACCTCCCAGGTGGTTCTACATTAGTACTCTGACATGTACCTGAGCTCTTAAGACCTTTGATCTCAGTCGGACAATTGGATGAAGAAGGCATCCATGTCGACTTCTCATCAGGACGGTGGACACTCCATAGGGGGAACCTCCTGCTTGTTTGAGTACCAAAAGTACATTCATTGTACTCATTATACATCACACTTAGAGACAGTGACTTGTTCCTAGTTGACATTCCCGTGTCGTCACTATGGCATGGATGACTCAGAACCCTCAACAAGGCCGACATCACGCACCTCTCTCCTTCTCCAATCATCAGTTCTATGACCACTGCCAGTATGGCAAAAAAATTGTCGCATCACACCCGACATCAACACCGAGAGAATTGAGTCCACTCAATTTGGTCCACTCGGACGTCTGTGGCCCAATTCCACATCAGTCTCTTGCTGGTGCCTTGTACTTTGTGAGCTTTATCGACGATTCTACTTGAAAGGTATAGTCCTATTCGATCAAAACCAAAGATCGAGTGTTCTCGATATTTTCCGAATGGCTCGCGATGGTAGAGAACCAGTCTGGTCAAAAGCTGAAATGCCTTCGGACCGACAATGGAGGAGAGTTCAAGTCTAAAGAATTCATTAGATTTTGCCAACAACGTGGCATTCGACATGAATACATGACACCCTATATCCTGGAGCAAGACGGAATTGCCAAGCGCATGAATCAGAACAATCAAGAATAGATAGTTTCCATGCTCCAACACTCCGCGCTGTCGGATGGCGCTTCTGGGCAGAGGCCGTACTGACAATAGTACAAATTATTAACATGTCGCCGAGTAGGCCTCTAGGACTTCTAATACCTCAGTAATTATGGATGGGCTGCAAACCAAATTACGACAAGCTGAGGATTTTCGGAGGCAAGGCGTACACCCTCATACCAAAAGACAACCGCCGAAAATTAGAACCGAGGTCCATGAAATGTATTTTCCTTGGCTATGGACCATATGGAGAGATTGGATGCCGTCTCTGGACCTGAGCACAAACAGATTGTCTGAAGTTCGGATGTAGTGTTCAATGAGTCAATTATGCATAAGATGGCCGAATGGTCTATTGAAGTCCAAAGGGTAATTTTTTCTAAAGTGCCAAACCTTCATGATGGACCATCCCATAACACGAAGTCAGCTTCACGGGTAGCCGAATCCTCTAGCCCCGATTCAGCAGAGACCGACTCGGCATAACCGAATGACTCGGCTTTGGACCATCCAATGTGAGTAGTCTAGTCATACCTCGAAGATCCGAGAGACAGTCGCAACCCCTTGAGAGGTACTCTTTTGGAATCTTCTTTACGGACGTTGGTGAACCGATGCCATAAAAAGAAGCATCAGCATCAGCCAATTCGGCCACCTAGCATCTGGCGATGGAGTCAGAAATGAACTCCATTCGGGCGAACAAAACTTGGGACTTGGTTGAATTACCGAAGAATTGACGTGCTCTTCCATGCAAATGGGTCTCTTGAATCAAAGAGATGCCCGATTCAGCCGCCCCAAAGTACAAGACCAGGTTAGTTGTGAAGTGTTTCCTACAACAACATGCCGTTGACTTCAACGAAATTTGGTAATGGAACAATTTCGTGGAAATTGAAACTTAGGAGTGCATTGCCACATCAACAATTCAGGCCAAATACGTAACCACGTCCGATCCGGCGAAAGAGGCTTTATGGCTCGGTCGGCTGGCGCACACGTTTTGACAAGTTGACTCCAACTCGCTCTATCCAAAAATCAAGTTCATCACAACGCCTCCAAGCATATCAATGTTCGATATCACTTTGTTCGGGACTGCGTCATTTCAGGGAAATTTGGCCTCAATAAGATATCTACAACTGATAATGTCACAGATGGGATGACCAAGTGTCTTTTGGCGGATCGACTTTGATCCCTTTGGCACCAGATGGGCGTAATGAAAAACCAGTCCGATTGAGGTGGACAGTCAATGCTTTCGAACAATCATCGTTGATAGTTCGAGGTTTGGTCTCAACTCCTTCGACCCCGGTCGATTCGGCCTCCTGATTTGTTTGACGACCTTCTAAAAATATGTATTATCTATTTACTTTCTTTATTACAGATTTCCGTTGTATATGCCCATTACGGGGGAGTGTCGAATACTAGTCTATAATGGCCTTATTCACATTGTCTCTTGGACCAACTAGATTAAGGACAATTTCGTAAATATGTCAAAGGGTAGTTGCCCAATGAGGGGCTTTGTAACCTAGTTTGTTGTTGCTGCTATTGTGAGAAAGCCGTTGCCTCCATTACACTATAACTATTATGAATAAACTAATACATTGTGTGCCTCTTTGTCTCTCTCTCTCTCTCTCTCTCTCTCTCTCTCTCTCTCTCTCTCTCTCTCTCTCTTATTATGTTCTCTGATCTTGTCTTCGATTTGTATACTCGATGATCTTCATATCAAAAGTGTTGTTGATGTTTTTGCACTAATGGCCTCAGTTCTGAACACCAGTATCTCCTCAGACACGGATACTAGATTTATGTCGAAGGAGCTAATGATGGGCACCGTATGCGACACACAGGGACTTTTTGGCCTGGGAGCAGGCGACGAGCAGGGTAATGTACTTCTTTGCATCCAATGTCGAGGATCAACTACTCAACTACATCCGGGATGCCAAGATGCTAAAAGACGTGTGGGTGAATCTCAAAAGGGTTTTTGCAACTAGCATAACAACCAAGAAGTTGCAACTCAGGTAGGAGCTCAGCAATGTCAAGTAGAAAAATTTGTTTGTGGCTGATTACACAACCCGAATCAAGAAGATCTGTGACTCCCTCGTCTCGATCAATGTGATCGTCGGGAAGGATGAAATGATGCAGATCTACCTCGGACGCTTGGCGTCTAGATTAAGTTTAATCCGAATGGCGGTCTGCACGAGGGAGAATACGCCTTCATTTTTCGAGCTACAATCGATGTTGCTCGTAGATGAGCGCTCATGATGACAACAAGATGTTGTACACGAAGGCAGAGAGGCCCCATGATCGTGGTGGACGAGGCGGATCGGTGCACAATGGAGACAGCTGACAAGAGTAGGACAGAAGGCACAGAAGTGGTGCCGACAGTAGTTCTGAACCCTCCATGAGCAGGGGGATTCAAGGCGGCATCAGAATCCGGCAAGGGAAAGCTACAACAAACAGTTGGTACTATGGCTAGAAGGGCCACATAGAGAGCAAGTTTTGGAAGAAGCGTGCCGATTTGGATAGATCCAGATCGAGCCGAGGAGATGTAGATAGGCGTCACCAATCACAATTTGCCGAGAGCTCAGGGTGAGCCGAAACAGGCCTTGCTCTCATGATGAAGCACAATGGTAATCGGATTGGTGCACATACCATGAAGCCGGAGGAGGTATCACATGAAGAACCATGTTGAATGGTTCTTGAGCTTGGAAGAAATGGAACAACTGTGAGTTTTTGAGATCGGCGAAAACATTGTGCACCCTATCAGACATGTGGGCGATGTACCACTTAGCCATGTCAGACAAAAAGGGGTGATGCAGAACATGCTACATGTCCCAAAAATTACAAAGAATTTGGTATCTGTCAGATAGATTGTCGACCAAGGCATGCAAGTCCGATTAAATCACCACGATTGCTTCATCGAAGATGAGGGCCGACTGATTGTGTGTGGATAGAGAGATGGGAGAATGTTCATCCTCAAAACAAGACAATGTTCGTCAAAGGGCAAAAGGTTGAATCTGACTTCGACTTGTTGCACAAGTGAATCAGTCACATCAATTATCCGAAGCTTCAAGAACTTCAGTCAAAGCAGGTGCTTTCAAGACTGCCGAAGTTGGGTGGCTGGAGGGCCAAGATATGTGATGCTTGTCAACTCGGGAAGCAACATAGTCTTCCATTCCCCAATGAGAAAAATTGGAGTAGGAATCACTTGATCTGATCCACATAGATGTATGGGGACCGGCAAGCTATGTGACCATGGGTGGGAGCTGATACTTCATCTCCTTCATCAAAGACTTTAGCCGGCACACTTGGATCTATCTAATTGAGAAGAAGAGTGAAGTCTTCTCATGTTTCCAAATCTTAAAGAACCTTGTGGAATGGGAGACTGAAAGAAAGATCAAGTATCTAAGGTCGAATGATGGAAAGGAATACTTATCTAGCCATTTCACAAGCTATCTGTAGACCAAAGAAATGTGGAGGGAGTTCTCTTGCTGATACACGCTGGAGCGGAATGGCGTGGCTTACAACCTAAACCGGCCAATGGTAGAAGCAGCCAGAACAATGCTCAAGGAGAAAAGCATGCCAAGGATCTATTGGGCTGAAGCAATCTAGAAGACCGTCTATATAGAGAATCATATCTCTGTCTCCGGAGCAAAGATGTCACCGTATGAGCTGTATTTTAGGCGCATGCCGAATTTGGGACATCTCAGGGTGTTTGGCAACATTGCTTATGTGCATGTGTTGGATGAGAAGTGCAGGAAGCGGGATGACTAGACCAAGAAATGTAACTTGGTCAGCTATTCGCATGGGCAAAAGGGGTACAAGTGTTACAACCCCTGAAGGAAACAAGTGAGGGTGAGTCGCGATGTCATCTTTGACGAATCTGCGTCTTGGTACTCCCTTCCACCTCCAACTCCTAAAGCCTCTGAGCCAATTTCTAGAGATGAGACCAATGAGGAAGAAGAAATCGGAAATCAAGAGGAAAGTCTGATCTCATTCCAGCTAAGTGGGTTGAATGAGAGACTGAGTCGGAATGACCAGTCGGATGAGGAGCCGGGGAGTAGTGGAGACGATCGTGCAGTCCCCGTGCTAGCAACCAAGGAGACGGTATACACAGAAGGAGAAGGGGAAGATGGAGATGTCGGAATATGGCACAAAGGCCGGTGCATCAAATTAGAGTGAATATGACGCAACCACGAGCAAAGATGGACCTCCGAAAATGCGGTTGGAATTGGCCAAGAGGGCCTTGAAATCAGCGAACCAGAGGTTGCAACGATCCACCCGCCAGAAGAACCCCATTATTCATTATGGATACAACTATATGGCACATCATTATGCGTATATGGCAAAGATGGTGGAAGTGCGTGAGCCGGAGAGCTACGTAGAGGCAACGAAGGATGCAAATTGGTGTGCCGCCATGGAGGAAGAGAATGAAACATGGGAGACTTATTTTAGCTTCAATTCGGCTTGGTTGAGTCAGCCCGATAATTCTTCATTGGTCTTCTTAACTGTTGACCATTCCATGTGCATCTGGTCAGACGCCTTTGTGGTTTGCTTGAAACTTCAACGATCTCTTTTGCTGCCATAATGGTTGTTAAGCGAACAAGCTCAACCGGATCCAGATCAGTTGAATAAGCTAGAGCCGGATCGGAGCCCAGAACAAAGAACCAGATTGATGTTCGGAACCAATAGCCGGATCAGAGAGACGTATCGGATTGGAACCAGTAGGCTGTTAGAGGCCTATGAATCTAGCCTAGTATGTAGGCATACTTTTAGGAGTCAGTGTCAGTCGCTTGTATGAGCATTGAAGTACTTGTCAGTACTTTTGTCAGCCCTTTTAAGGACTTGTATAAAACTTCTTGCTGAGCACATTGTATGTACCGAGCGTTATTATTTTGAATTGAGTTGCTTTGTTGTTCTGCTCTCTCTGTCTCTCTCGTGTACTGTGTATTGTAAGCTTACATTAAACCTGTATTTATTATGTTGCTATCCAGTGTAACCGGTTTCGTCTACAAGCTTCCGCACATTATTTTTTACATGGTATCAGAATGAGAGGGTTGAGAACCTCTGCTGCCGACAAGAGATTTCCAAAGGCGAATCCTAACTTCTGGAAAATCACAGACCAAAAAGAATGAAGATATGGACAGAAGCATGACTATTTCACTTCCAACAGAAAAGCTCGACTGGAGCAATTATGCGTCTTCATCGTCAAAAATGCACCAATACCTATTGGGGCACGGATACTGGAGCTATGTGGAAGGAGCAAATGTAGTAGCGCTGGATTCGGCACACAAGGACTTCCCGGTATGGGAACAAGGACCGAGTAGAGTGTTGTATTGCCTCGCGTCCTGTGTGCACGTCCAGATGTTCGGCTACATCAGGGATGCAAAAACGCCGAAAGAGGCTTGGGAAAATCTCTGGAAAATTTTCGTCGCAAGTACCACAGCTCTGAAGATGTAGCTTTGGCAAGAGCTCAACAGTATTGAGCAACAGGACATGTTGATCACCGATTACACCACCACGATCAAGGAGATCTACGACATGCTCAATTCCATCAATGTAACGGTGGACGAGAATGAGATGGTATAGATCTGCCTCGGTGGTCTAACACAACGGTATGGGCCAATCCAGATAGCATTTGCACACGGGAGACCATTATCCTTCTTCGATCTGCAATCGATGCTCATAGTCGAAGAAAACCACGCGAGTTGGTCAAGGACCACCCAATCCGACATCCGGATGATGTACACGGAGGCGGATCGGCCCCGTGGGCGTGGAGGACGAGCTGGTTCGGCACACAATAGCAGAATCAGAGGCAAAGAGATAGTGTCGACAATAGTTCCGGACCCTCCACAAGCAGGGGGAGTCAAAGCGGCGCCGGAAGCCATTAATCGAAGACCAAAACGGACTGTTGGCACTGTGGCAAGAAGGGCCATAGAGAGAGCGAGTGTTGGAAGAAGCGCGATTGGTTGAATTTCTTCAATTTGACACTCAGAGCACTGGACAGAAATCACATTGCGTCAACATTGGTGAGAACCATCACAATACTTTATTTTAATTAAACAGTCGTATTCCCCTTGTCTGTTCCAGTTCTGAGACGGTTGTTCACCGCCTAGGTCGCCCCATGAGGGAACACTAATTCCGATAAATCCGAATCCGGCAAGGCCGGACAAGGGAACTGGCAAAGCTCGCACTACATTGAGGGATTAGAAGGATTCGGAACTAGTAAGACCGAAAAAGGGCCAACCTTTGTGATGAAACACAAGGTGAACTCAATGAAGACCACTTCCAGATCGGAGGAAGTGTGGTACATTGACTACGGAGTGTCTAACCACATGACGAGTCACGATGACTGGTTCTCATTTCAAGAGAAGCCGGAGCAACCGGGAGTTGTCGAGACCGGACACGACACTCCTCACCCTATCATGCATGGAGGAGAAGTTCCCTTGAGTCATGTCAGACAAACAAGGAAGCTTATGAATGTGCTTCACGTCTCGACAATCACAAAGAACCTGGTGTCGGTCAGACAGATCGTCGATCAAGGGATCCAGGTGCGGTTCATTGTGGAAGAGAACCAGATCATCGTGCAAGGGCGCCGGGACGAGAGGATGTTCATCCTTGACACCAACGACGTTCGCACCGCCTTGTTTGCCAAAGGGCAGAAGATGGAATTGGGCATCGATCTCTGGCATAAGCGGATCGGCCATATCAGCTACCGGAGGCTTCAAGACCTGCAATCGAAACAAGTTGTTTTCGGATTGCCAAAATTTAGTGGCTGGAAGGCCCAAATTTGCGAAGCCTGTCACTTGGGAAGCAACATCGTCTTCCGTTCCCCACTGAAAGAAACCGGTGCCGTAACCAACTCAATCTAATACATTCGGATGTATGGGGGCCAGCACAGAACGTTAGTCTTGGTAGGAGCCGATATTTCGTCTCCTTCATCGACGACTAGAGTCGACACACGTGGATCTACCTCATTGAAAAGAAAAGCGAAGTCTTTGATTTTTTTTGGAATCTGCAAAGTATTGTCGAACGGGAAACAGAGAGGAAGATCGTGCCTGCGGTCGAATGGTGGAAAAGAATACTTTTCTGGCCAATTTTTTTCAACAGTTATCTGCAACAAATGGGAATTCAAAGAGAATTCAGTTGCAGATACACATCGTAACAAAACGGTGTGGCTGAAAGGAAGAACCGGTTGATTGTGGAGGCGGCACGGGCAATGTTGGGGGAGAAGAGCATGCCCAAGTTCTACTAGGCCGAAGTGGTCCGAACGGCCGTCTACATCCAAAACCAGATTGGGGATAAGGTGCCAGCACACGAGCTATATTTCGGGCGGAAGCCGAATCTAAGGCACCTTAGGATATTCGGTAGCATTGCATATATGCATGTGCCGGATGAGAAGCAGAGAAAGTTGAACCCGAAATTGAAGAAGTGTATTCTTATCGACTACTCACATGAACAAAAGGGTTATAAGTGTTATAACCCCCGATCAAAACAAGTTCGAGTGAGCCGACATGTCGAATTTGATGAGTCGACATCATCGTACTCTCTACCAACACCGACCCGATTCCGGAGGATGAGGCCAATAAGCCTGAAACAATCCATGCACAAGATAAAGAAGGATTCGGTACTATAGATGAGAGTCTGATCTCATTCCGGGTAAATGGGCCGCATGAGCAACTAAGTCGAAATGACCAGTCTGATGACGAGCCAATGAGTAGTGGAGACTTGGGTGTGCTCTCCCCGCGCAAGGAACTGACACACGCAAAGAGAAGAGGAAGAAGAAGATGCCAGAATATGCCACCAGCAGAGACAAATCGGATCGAAGCGAATCCGACTTCGGAAAGAATGAAGACGGACCTTCGGGAACGAAGTCTGAGCCGTCCAAGAGAGTCTTGCAACGCCGATCCACCCGCAAAAAAAACCCTATGAAAAGGTATGGGTACAATGAGTATATGGCGCATCCTTATGCGTACATGGTGAAGGTCGCAGTCGTGCGTGAGCCGGAGAGCTACGGTGAAGCGGCTAAGGACCCGATTGCCGATGGGTATACAAGGTTAAATACAACACTGACGGCTCCGTCAACTGGTACAAGGCCCGGTTAGTGGCAAAGGGCTACGCGCAACAGCACGACATAGACTACAATGAGACGTTTGTGGTAGTCGCAAAGATGACGACCGTCTGTGTCTTACTTGCGGTGGCACGGCAAAGGGGTGGCATTTACATCAAATGGATGTGAAAAATGTGTTCCTGCAAGGTGATCTCAAGGAACAAGTATACATGGTTCAGCCCCCCAGATTTCAATCTAGAATGAACATGTCGGTCGTTTGCCGACTGAAGAAGTCCCTTTACGGACGAAAGCAATCTCCACGTGCCTGGAACGCGAAGATCATGCAGAGACTACGTCGGATGGGGTTTGCTTCGTCGAAATCAGACTCTTCACTTTTCATTCGGCTAGGTCGGAATCGACCGGTTAGTATTTTACTTTATGTTGATGATTTAGTCATCACCAACGTTGACCTGGACGAAATCGGTCGCGTCAAGTCCGACCTTGTGGCATCATTTGACATGAAGGATCTTGGGTACCTTCATTACTTCCTCGGGATCGAAGTGATCCGCACCTCGGAGGGCATACTGATCAGTCAACGGCATTATGTGTTGAGTATGCTCTTCAAATTTGGTTTGAAGGAATGCAAATCCGTCTTGACTCCTTTGGATCAGAATGTGAAGCTTCGCCCCGACTCCGGAACGGCATGCGACCCAAAAAGGTTCCGACAAATAGTCGGAAGCTTTATCTATCTGACCATCACTCGGTCGGACCTCAGTTATCCGGTCGGATTGATCAGTCAATTTATGGCGCATCCGATCGTGGAGCACCTTCAGTGCACGCACCGAATTTTGAGATACGTCAGCGTGACTAAGGATAGGGGGTTGCTATATTGGACCAGTGTAACCGAACAACTTGTCGGCTACACGGATGCTGATTGGGCCGGAAATGCCAGCGACCGCAGGTTTACATCCGGATATGCCTTTTCCCTTAGAAGTGTCGCAGTCGCCTGGAGCAACAAGAAGTAGCCCACAGTAGCACTGTCAAGCACCAAGGCCGAGTACCGAGGAGCGGTTGTCGTGACATGCGAAGCCATATGGCTCAAGTGGCTCTTGAAGGATCTGCGAGTGGAGGTGTCTGATCTGATGACCATCTAGTACTACGACAACCTCAACAACATCTAGTTGGCAAAGAACCCTGTCTTTCACGTTCGGAATAAGCACATTGAGGTGCACTACTCCTGTGATGACTAAGTCATCCACTTACAACAATATGCATATTGGACTCATCTGACCTTTTTGGATGAACAAAGTGTCGGATTGCGAGGTCTCAAACCCCATCTTATGCAAATGTTGCGTGATTTTGAAGTTCCATGCTCGTGGGGCTTGCTTGAGACCATATAATGACTTCTTCAGTCGGCACAATGTTGACTTGTTCAATTCCGACCAAAAACCTGGGGGTTGTACCATGTACACTTGCTCCTCGAGATGACCTTGGAGGAACGCATGCTTTACATCCATCTGGTGAAGATGCCACCCCTTTGCCGCTGCCACTTTGAGACTCCCAAATTGTTGTTGGTTGCCAAACATCATTAAATATAACATGAATTAGGAGACATGAAAAATGGGAATTAAATATGACAAAACAAAATGAGCTAAGATTTGGAAGATGAAATCTTTATGTGGTTTCTACAAATTTCCAATATCCAAGGGAGAGAGATTACTATATGTCTTAAGAATATTACACATGGAATAGAAGACAAAACTTCCCTAGTTTGAGAAAGGGCATAATGGAGAATCCAAACAATGTTGTTTTCCTCGAGAAATACCCATTTCACATTCAAGTGGAATTATTGTTTCTCTATATGGTTGAAATATGGGTAGTAGGCACTGAAGTCTAGTTGTAAAGATTTTAAAAATGTTTGAGGAAGTGTTTCCTTATCAAGTTTCTTCAAGTCAAAATACAAATGCCATCCATGCTCGAACTTTTTGAGCTTGGATCACTACCAATCAAAATCATCGGCATGGATGGGTTGTTGAGAACATTCTTCCAAGTTCAAAAAAGCCCCTCACATTAACTTCCTAAAATCGATCGGGAAGCAAAAATAAATAAATCTTAAGGCTTTGAAAAGTAGACATTCAAGTTTGCTTCTGGATGGATTCAATAAACTCCAAATATGCTACATGATAATGCTTCACTTTTGATCCCATATAGAGTTACACAACCAAGTATTCTGCTCCTTAACATTACATAGAACATATAGTTATTTCTATTGCACTACGTGATAACGGTTCACTTTTGGTCCCATACAGAGTTACACAACCAAGTATTCTGCTCCTTACCATTACATAGAACATACAGTTATTTCTATTGCACTACATGATAATGCTTCACTTTTGGTCCCATACAGAGTTGCACAACCAAGTATTCTGCTCCTTACATTACATAGAACATATAGTTATTTCTATTGCACGCTTGTATATTTTTATTATTGTTCCGCAAATATAAATTGAATCTATTCATATAAATTCTTGTACATGTAAAGATTGAGCTTATCAATATCAACTTCTAGTTTGCAAAGAGCATGTATGCATTGAAATTTTATTATGCATAAAAAATAAGAATGCAATCACATCCACATCCACATAAATATAATTCGGATGCAATAATCAGATAATCTTAGAATATCTTCATGAACAATATCTTCGTTTCATTACACTGAAATAATATAAATAAGTTGACTAAATAGATGAAGACGATATTTGCATTAACTTGGAATTGTGGATTATCTGTATGCACGTCTATTATTTACACAAAATAGTGGCGGTTCCATTTATATCTACATAAAGGTTCTCAAAAAACCACCATAACAAAGAATAATAAAAATAGCTTGAGGAGCTTGTAATAGAGACCCTCAACAAAGTGCCTTTTCAAATGATAATTAACACATGTTTTGAGGATCTTGTAATGGAGGTCCTCATCAATGTACCAAGGATGGTGTTATATATGTCAAAAACTGTCATCATTTTGAAATAATATCAATCTTCAAAACTGCTTGCTGCACACAGATGTCAAACCAAAAAACTATTTTACTAGTCTTCCATGAGAGAAATTTGAAAAGATGGGCCTCCACAAATTTAAAGATTATGGATGGGATCATATACCATCAAATAATTTACAGATTACCCTACCCTTGCATCAAAAACTGTATTGGAAGTGGGCTGATCACAAAAATTGGGTATCGAGAGGAGATGGATCAGTCCATTTGTATTTAATGAACAATTTGCCGGATTTTACACCTTGGAGATTCACTTCTATATTGGAGACTTCCGCACCATTACTTCCTTGGAGGAGAAATGTTAAGGTAAGTACACATCTCCCTAGAAATCTCTGCATGTGATTCAATTCAAGGAAGAGATTAAAACAATAAGAGAACAACCCAGGAAGAATTGCCTAGAAATTTATACAGATCTAAAAGTGAAAATAATCATCTTAACTTTGTCAGGTTTACTCTCTGAACATGTGCGATTTGTGGATTGCAGATGTTCATGAATGCAATCTTTACAAAGAAGTAAAGAGCACAATTTCTTTTTTCTGGTGCATGGATAGTATTTTAACTTACATCATAAAATGTACGATGATCCCAAACCTCAAGTATGAGCATCTCATGCAAGGCATCCTCCACCAGCATGTGAAAATTCTCATTCCACTCTGGTTGAAATGTCTTGGGCACAACCTATTAAAATGCCAAGAAAACTATTCAAATGACTGATCAATAAACTATGACATACATACATATGCTTATCCGAAAGGAATCCTCTACATTTAAGATGGAAAACTAATTTGTGCATATTTCATCCTCAACAAAATACACGGAACTCATAAGATTCATTTTCTGGTCACATTGGTCAAACTTAATGCTCACCTTTGTTTTCATGATTGCCTTGGATTTCTTCATCTTGAGTGATATAAAAGAGTCCAATGCTTTGTTAGGTCTTCTTAACACCAGCTGTTCTCCCCGGAGACCCATCACAGACAGTACTCCACGAATAATGATAGCTTCCCTCAAGCTTCTGGGGTTGATCAATTTCTTAACACTTGATGATATATCACGATCCTTTGAGCTGAAAATCTTTTCTACCGTTGTTAACTGCCTCTGGAACGACTTTCGAGGTAAACTCGTGCTGCTTAATGAATTGATCATGTCCTCGTTTGTGCAAGTGTAAAAAAGTTCCAAATGTATCTGGCATGAAAATTATCCCGTTATAGAGTTAGAACCAACAGAATCAATGCATCGACTTATTTCTGGCATGACAGAGCTTCATTTCTTTAATCAGCATGAAGGCTCACCTAGGTATTAAAATACAGCATTGGATCCTACAGGTTTTGATACGTCTGTGCATCTACATATATTGTGAATGTTTTATTCTTTAGTAATATATATGGATCTCTACTCATAAAAAGAAAAGGATTAAAATTTGTTGAATTCTTTGTCTTCTATATTTCTCACAAGTCACACCTCTTCTCTCTCTTGTTTTTATTATAGATAAAAAATCAAAGGTGCCAATGCATATGAATTACTGTGAAGAGTTCTCCAATGTTCCTATATACGATCAATGGATATGCATTAAACTAATTTAAACTTCCCTAAATGACATCAGAAGCATTTTAAGAGAGCCAAGATACTATTGATTTTTTTCTCCAGCACCTCTCCTCGATATTTCATGGATGTTGCGTATTTCATGTCAAAATCCTTCACTAGTGGCAACCAAGCATCCAACATATTTCCTGTGGTTAACTGTTTAAGTGCAATTTTGGCGCATCCAAGAAACTCAGGCTCTTGTACCCCTTCTTCATCAAGCACTTTGATGAACAAAGATTGGGTAGATAGATCCTCAACCTCAAACTTGAATGTCTCATTCCATATCGGGGAGAGATCATTGTCCTAGAATAGCAAGAAATAACTTGGATATTAGCCAGTTAGGAAATCAATCTTTTCACCAAATTTTCAATTACATTTTTTATCATTGGTTTGGTCACTAGAAGTTCCAATAAATACACAAATATAAGATGTTTCTCCAGTACCACTCTACAAGAATAAAGAAACACATTTAATGTCTCTATAAGACCATAATAAAAACTTGCGATTTCTAATGTTGTCACAGGAAAGCAAGCAGCTAAATGGAACCAATAGATATGGTAATCTAACTTCAGAAAACGATGTAGTAAAAAGCTTGAACAAAAGACCTGCACATTGAAATCTGCCTTTGTAGTTCTCTCCATCATATTATTCATGGTTGAAACAGGCAGAAACTATCCATATCTTAATTCTGTGGCACCATATAAGAAAATATATCAGAGTAGGGACTTACTACTGTTTTACTTCTTTGTATTCTCTGGCGAATAGGCCTGATGTAAAGTAATGCAAAGGGATCCGATTTTCCAATAATATCCTTGTTCAAAAGATTTCTTGCTTCTATTAACTTCACGTGTAGAACACCAATCGGATGCAACAGCAGATCCCTGTACACGATATGTTTTGCATTAAAGTTTATTACAATTCGAACATCATGCTATCATTAGGAAGAAAATATTTGTGTACCTATAATCTCCTGGAAGAATTTTAATAAATTGACGCATAGGCCAGATCAAAGAATCTGTGACCATTGTTCTAATCATCTCCTAAGAAACAGAAAGCCAATTCAATTTATAATTTGATGACTCAGAATGGCTAATATGTTCTATATGTAATATCATGTAAATGACTCCAAAACTCTCCAAAGGACAGAAACTGAAGAAATATTAAACATACCTCAACCATATTTAGCACTCCTGGAATGGCAGGAACATTTCCACTCAGAAACTTAGCATCAAAGTTGAATGTGGTCTACAAAACACACAGACATCATTTATTAAACATTTTCTGAGGATTAAAAAACAATGTTTCCCATTAAGAGAAAAGTTGGCCAAAGAGTTGGGCCTTGTAAGGAAACGCCATGTCATCAACATCTTTCTGCACTGGGGATGGTGAAAGGTTCAGGTAGATGTTACAAAAACCCTATTCTATAATCTATCGTTTGAAAGATCTTACTGCAAGGATTCCAGATCACCAAGCATAGTTCAATTCCAGAACCCCAGAAGTTCCCTCACAGTTACATCATTTCTACTGATTCAGAGAAAATGATTTGGGAATATTCCAATTACTTAAAAGGACCAAGATTTGGTTTAAATATGACCTAACTAATTATGTCTTCTCTCACTAAGAAATGAGTGAGCTAAAAACAATTAGTACTCACAAGATCCCTTAATGAGTATACAATCGCACGAAAGCATGGAAGTTCATCGGTTAATGGTTTAAATGTAAGTCGGAGTGTTCCGGCAATAGTCACATCCCTAATCTGGTAATAGCATTTCCATTAGTTAAAATTCAGTTGTTTATACACACACATAGTGATAATATAAACACAAATATAGTTCAGAAAGAATGTCTGAAAAATTACAAACTCCTTAAATGTATTGCTGAAAGTTTAAATTTTTGAATATATCTTAATAAAGATTTAAGGAGTTCCATACAGCACCTGCACTGCTATTGGAACCCCTAACAAAGTTTGCAATTCAAGGACCATGATCGGTTCCCCTGACCATTGGAATTCCACTTCAATTGAGATCTCAGTGTTTGATGACTCTAAAATCTCAACTCCTAAACAAACGCGAAAAAGGTTCAAGAAGTGCAATTGCAATGACCAACTTTACTTTTGTTATTCACAAGTATGCATTATAGGGCTAGATTAGACCAGATACTTTAGGCGGAATCATCCCAAAACTGAATTCTCGACATTTCAAAGATGTAAAAACGGATGGTTTATATGCATCCAATGTAGATTCCATCGATGCCCTCAAAATTGGACACATTGCCTGCCAAACTAAGATTTCTCAACAATAAAAGACAGGCAAAAACACAATCAACATAGAAAACTTCATTTTTAGGGATGATGCAATTTTCAAAATCAAGTTAAGAAAAATAAAATTATATTTCTGCAAGAGGCATTTATTATTCTCTTCATCTCTCACATGAGTTGGATTACAAAAGATTTTGTGTTACTCTTAAGCATATAAGACAAGAAAAGTACACAATTGGAGGTATGAGATTGGGAAGGCGAGGAAGGAAAATGTAGAAATGCTAGGTCAAACATGGCATATCATTCCATCTTCCGATTTCGTAAATCACAGATATAGATATTGTATCCCCATTCCCGCACTTTGGATGGTTGAATAGAAGGATATCAGGCATGCAAATTGGCTTCTTGACATATGAATTAAAATATCATTCGATAAGTGCAAGAAAGATAAGATTAACATGTCTGAATGATCATGATAGCCTGTCTATGAGCATTCAGAAAGGTCATGCAAAATCCTTACCACAGTAAAAAAAAAGTATTTTTAAAATAAATGGCCTGACATGTCATAATCAAGGAAGGTTCTCCAATGATCAGCTAGGTTCCTAAGTGTGTATTTGCTTTGATCCAATTTCGTTTCCATATATGTCCTTGTCACATTATTTACCACTTCACTTGGTTCATATCCAACAGTCAAAGCTACTCATGATGAAAGTACGTCAATAACCATGCCATGTAGTTGGACCATATATGTCTATATAACATTATTTACCTCTGACTTATTCATATCCAAAAATGGGCAGTCAAGGCTATGCATGATGAAAGTGCATCAATAGCCATGCCATGTACTTGGAAAATATATGTCCTTATCACGGTATGTACCTCTGTCTTATTCATATCCAAAAATGGGCAGTCAAGGCTATACATGATGAGAGTGCATGAATAGCCATGCCATGTATTTGGAACATATCGTTTATTTCTGCATACAGAAAATTACGATGTATAAATGAGTCAAACACGAACTGTCAATTGTGATGCCTAGATAATTATGATTTAAATTAGTCATAACTCGAAATAAAAATGCCTCTGTGATTATTGGAGCCTCTTTCAACTCAGCTCTAACTATATCATGCTGTACTGATGTTTTGCCCCTTATCATTTCGGCAATCAAGGTGTGAGCAATGTATTGAATAACCACAGCTTGGTGTGGGGTTCTTTGTATCATACACAAGCACATCCTCTGTCACAAGTCCCCAAAGTTGCATGGCTCATTTCAAGGAGAAACATGATTCCCAAAAATAGCTTTGTATGCTTTACTGGCTGCCCATTAAATAGAAACCAGTGATCCGACATCTTCATGCATGTCTGAGCTGTCTTACCAAGGTTCACAGCGAGATTTCCGTTCTTCATAAAAATACAAGTACAGAATCTAGAGTTTCCTGTAGTTCCTGTAGGGGGTGTGAGATCAAGATAATATTATCTGCATATAGAAGTATGGGTATGATTACTCTGAACAACACTTGGATTAGGTTCATCTAATGGTGGTTTAGGGCTATCTAAAACCTCATCAATGTAAAGCCCAAAGAGAGGGTGATATGGGGTGTCCTTTGTTTGATACTCCTCCTGAGGTCCCAATGTTTCTTGACACCCCACCTCAGCCTCAATAGTTTGCATAGGTTTATAGTCTTTACATGAGTTTAACTTGTGGTACTATGTCAAAAGGTTTCAGGGAAGTCTAAAAAGCAGTAAGTAACATGGCCCTTGGACATGGATTATCCCCTCCTCAACAAGAGGTCGTAGCATCAAAATGCAATCTCAAGTGGTGAACTCCCTCCTAAAACCAGCTTGCCTGATCACAATATTTCTCTATCAATTCACTCAAGTCCAACTCTAAATTTGATCCATTCAAATTGCCAAATAATAGGCATATCATGATGGTTCTGTAGTTATCTTGTATCATTGGATCTCCACTGTTAATCAATTTGCACGAAAGTGTGTTAACCACCTGATCAGGAAACCCTCATATAAAGTACTATAAACATACTTACAAGAAGTAGTGCAAACAATAAATACTCTCCTACCAAGCCACGATGGTCTTGGACTTTTGCATTCTGGACTAGATCAATCTCATTAATCAACACCGACCTACTGAAAAATGTAGAGGAAACTGATTGTGGTCCATGGATATGAAAGTTTAAGCTATCCCAACATATTAGGCAAGTTCTTTGCATGTGCATGCTAAAGCTGATTGATATGGTAGTTTGTCCTCAAGACTATACATATCAGTTCCATCTTCATTGGTGTATTTCGCTATCCCTAATCACCCCTTACTATCTACACGTTGACACTAATCTCATGCTGAGGCCCTATAATGAAGCATGATATGATATCTATAGGGTTAGTCCTTTGTGGCTGTTGATCCTAAAACTCTTATTTGAAACTGATTTATGGTATGGATTATCAAAGGTTGCTTCCAGTCGTAAGATTTAATGCTTGCAATAATCCCATGCCTCACAAGTTGACATCAAAATTTTCATCCCTGAGATCTTTCTTCCAGCGTTATGAGCCTGTATATTCTTATTGACAGGCAAAAATATTAAAACAAGATATCTTCAATGCCTTGTGGAATATCTTGTCTCATCATGGATGACTTCAGGACATATACATAGAAAATGGAAATCGGAAAACGTACAAAAGTAACAAAATATAATTATGAGTTACTAAAAGATATGCATAAAATGCCAACTATGAAATGAGACCACAAATTAAAAATGCATAATGGAATGTGAATCCTCCTCATTGCTCTTCATTTCCTCTTGATAGTCCATAGTTGTAACTATTCCATAACTCTGTAAATTTTAACTATGTTTTTCACTGTTTCAAGATATTTTCTTATAATGGAACCTTCAAACTGAATTTGGTACGAATTAAACCTCTTGAATAAAGGGCCATGCCATAGCAACTTCTTTGTCAATCCAATCAATCTGTATGATCATTCACCAAAGTGTTAGTCTACATCATACGAATTCCTTGACATCCTAATACTATTTGTATTATGCCCACTTCAAAATATGTCATTTATCTAAACAGCAACTACAAGAGTAGAGGAAAGGCGCCAACACAGAGTATATTACCTTCTCATGCTTGCCAAATACAATCCATGGAGGAAACAAATCCTTTGGAAATAACCGTTTCACATCTGAGAGTGTCATGTCTGACATACTCATGATAGAAGCTGCCTGGAATCACAATTACATTACACTTCCCATTATTCTTAAATAGCCTAAGAAAAATGAATGAAGGTTATTTATTTGGAAGAATTTTTTGTTTAATAATAAACAAGCATTCAAAAAACATGACATCATACACACACACACACACACACACATATATATACATCACTCAATTCCTTGTCATATGCATGAGGATCGTGGCTACATTTAATGTTCAAGACTTTCACCAAATTTTAAATGACCATATTCACTTAATTTGATGGATGGTGTATGCTTACAAATACAATAGTTTTCTTGTTTTGCATGATGCTCATAAGTAGCAATTCAATAGAGATAACATGCATGCAATGATCATTCCCGTGGATGACATTTCTATAGATATAATGATTGTTTGATCGATAATACAGGGACGAGAGGCATTCATAAGTACCTAGTCAATAGTGACAAGACATATAGTAACAATAGTGACAAATATAATGGTGGTAAACAAATGTACTGATCGAATTGAATTGATAAAACAGTTTTACTGGAGTAATGAAAGAGTAAAAATACATTAATTCTGCATAAATCTAATGATAGTCAGTAGAACTAACCAACTGCATGTGTTTGAGGGAGCGCCGATGTGATAGCCTCCGAAAGAGGGCTACAGAAGCCACACCCAAGAGAACTCCTGTAACGGCTCCCAGGATCCATGCATACAGATACTCCATAGCAGAATCGATACAGTCAAAAACTCAATCAATTGCTTTTGACACTACCCATGTAGTTGTCAACAATGCACATCACCTTGTGATCAGTTTTAGCATCTACCACTCTAGTGAAATGTTACTATTTTAACAGAGTTCTTGAGGACACATAATACAGTAGCCAGATTTCTTTTTGTATCTATCAGCCACGTAGTTCACCAGAACCCATCAAAATCATAATCGATACTTTGGAGATGGTTCGCTGTAGCTCTAAAAATACTCACCACATCCGAATAAAATTGGAAATTTCCATATTTCTGCATATTTTATTGTACAACTTCTCTAATCAAATTATATGAGACCAGATTGGTTTCGTGTCGATTTTATACATATCAATTTCCTGATCAAATCACACGAGGCCCACGACAAATCAGAAGAACAGAAAACAGAGAAACATACTATACTTGCAAAAACAATAGAGAAAAGAGAAGAGAATTTTGAGGGTGTGGGTGGGTGGGTGGGTGTGCATATAGATAGAAATACACATATAAATGTAATCTGTGGATTGCGTTAATCGTTTTCCATTCTGTCACTCTTCTGCTTGTGATTGTGTGATATGCATAATAAAAGTTATGTCTGCGGGCGACAATACAAGGACAGAGAGAATATGTATACCTTTTGTTTGTTTCCCTGTATCTTGGACAGAGGAGAGGCTGTATTATTATGTACATATGTATATGTTGTTTGTTGTGTATGACAGACACAGAGAAAGAGAAAGAGAGAGAGAGAGAGAGAAAGACATATGTACATATATGTATGTATGTACATATGTAATAACACACACATGTAAACATACATACATATTATACATATACATATGTATTATGTATATGTATTTTATAGACATCCATCCATGGCACAAAATGACTTTTACAACAACCTCGCTCAACATATACTGATACAAATCATCTTTGTACTCTACTCTACTCTACTCTCTCTCTCTCTTTTTCGTAAATAATGGCTTTCATTATGAAACAAAAAACACCACCATGACTAACTTACTACAAAGTATAGAACCCTTCTTCTATCTAGGGATCTAAAGAATACTACGACACCAAACTCTCTCTCTCTCTCCCTCTCTCTCTCTCTCTCTTTGTGTGTGTGAAATTTAAGAAGTTTGAAATTTCCTTCCCTTCTAACATTTTATTTGTGGAGAGTATAAAGCTTTTCATGTTAATGCATATGTATTATGTACACAACGCCAGTCTTTATATGTATGTCATGTTTAGTGTGTAAGGTTGTTTGTTGACAAGAGAGGTAGGTATTTAATTAATAATATTATTATTATTATTTTATTTATTTATTATTATTGTTGTTATTTATTTATTTATTCCGATTATTCTTCTTCTTTTATTTACATACTTGTATAACTAGGTAATTATTATTATTATTATTTAAAGTTATAATTACTCTTATCAAAATACTACTATTTTAAAATTTATTAGCATTACAATATTTGTTTTATTTATTTATTTATTAAGGTGTCACGAGGTCAACCGGACGGCAATGACAACAAAAGCACAATTATGAATATTCTCTTTTCCTTATATTATGAATATACCCTCGTGGAGGGAGGGGTATAAAGCCCAATTAATTAAAAACAAATTACGTTTTTGGCCCAATTTGGCTCCGGTTGGTTGACGTGGTAGGTTCGACTCACGCCATTCAGAGAATTTACAATATGATGCTATTTCACGTTCGGAGGCCGGACTTAAAATACGAAAAATCCATCACAATCCTTGTGGTGAATCCTTCGTGGACGTGATGAATTTCTCAAAGACACAGTTCAGTGATTCGTTATACGTTGATTTCACAAAAAATCTTGTAACTACGAAGCATTCCTTGGTTGATCATGATTGCTTTAAACAAATATTTTTCCAAAATAATTGAAGTATAAGTTATATTAAAAAATTTCAAGTAATAATAAGTTCACGAGAGAGTGTAAATACAACAAGAAGATTTCTCGACTCCATTAAATGGAGTGGTAAAGAATAAAAAGATGGAAAATAGGTAGATTTGAGTATATATGGAGAAAAAAAGAATCATGAATAGAACTTTAGGCGAGAGATCCTCGAGTTTCAGTGCAACATATGAATGAATGACGGACACATTGCCTTTTGCCACTGTTGATCTTGTATGCTCCCTTGATTAGCAACTCTTGAGCTTTCTTCCAATTTTAGCAAATCTTCCATCGTGTCGTTACCCTCTCCACCCATAACAATGAGCTATCATCACTCTTTTATAGTATTTGAGATGCTCTCTCCCATATAAAAATAGTGGGTGCTTTATTTATTTTAGCATGCACAAGCCTTTTTACCCGCTTGCACACTCCATGTTTCCTCTAGCACCTGATGCTAGCAAAAAGCTAATCATCAGTAATATTCATCGTTGCATTCATTCTCCAATGGTTCCAATTGAACTCGAACCTTTGGCTTCCCACTCATAACACAAGCTCTTACCACTTGAACTAAGCTTTTTGGAAATATAATTAAAACAATATTTTAGTCTCATTAGATATATTAGTCATTGACACCCTCTATGAATATGAATTTATTGAGATGTAGTAGGTGCACTTTCTACATAAAACTTCTTATGACGTGTTGAGCGAGCAAGCTCAACCGGATCCAGATCGATGTTCGGATGATATTCGAAACAAGGAGCCAGATTGGAGAGCCGGATCGGATTGAAACCGATAGGCCATTAGAGGCCTAAGGATCCAGGCTAGTACGTAGGCATATATTTGGGAGTTAGTGTCAGTCGCTCGTATGAGCATTGAAGTACCTGTCAATACTTCTGTCAGTCCTTTATGGACTTGTATAAAAGTGCTCTCTGAGCACATTCTATGTACAGAATATTGAGAGTATTTTTTGAATAGAGTTTATGTTCTGCTCCCTCTCTGTCTCTCCTGCACATATTCTCTGTGTTAAGCTTCCATTGAACCTTCCTCTCTAATTGTTGCTATCCGGTAGAGCCGGTTTGTAATACGCTTCCACACGTTCACATTTACATGGTATCAGAGCGCGAGGGTTGAGAACCTCTGCAGCCGACAGACGCTTCGAAGACAAACCCTAATGCCCGGCAACAACAGACAGAGAACCGAAATGGACAAAGGTATGACAAGTTCGCTTCCCACAAAAAAGCTCGACCGGAGCAACTATGCATCCTAGTCATATAAAATGCACCAGTACTTGTTGGGGCATGGATATTGGAGCTATGTGGAAGGAACCAACGAGGTAGCACTGGAGCCGCCACACAAGGACTTCCTGGCATGCAAGCAAGGAGCGAGCCGAGTATTGTACTGCCTCATGTCCGGTGTGCATGATCAAATGCTCAGCTACATCAAAGATGCAAAAACGCCAAAGGAGGCCTGGGAAAATCTCCGGAAGATTTTCACCGCTAGTAACATAGCACGGAAGTTGCAGTTCCGACATGAGCTCAACAATATCTGACAGAGGGATATGTTCGTGACCGACTACACCACCAAGATAAAGGAGATTTGCGACGCACTCGGGTCCATCAACGTGACGGTGGACGAAGACGAGATGGTTCAAATCTGCCTTAGTGGTCTAGCACAACGGTATGGCCAATCCGAACGGTGATTTGCACGCGGGAGAAGCCACCATCCTTCTTTGACTTACAATCCATGTTGATGGTTGAAGAAAACCACGCGAGCGGGTCAAGGACCACTTAGTCGGACAACCAGATATTGTACATGGAGGTGGATCGACCCCGTGGACATGGAGGACAAGCTGGGTCGGCATGTAATGGAGGTGGCCGGCAAGAGCAGAACCGAAGGCACGGAGACAGTGCCAACAACAGTTCTGGGCCCTCCACAAGTAGGGGGAGTCAAGTCGGAGCTGGAAATCGGCAATCGAAGGCCGACACAGAATGCTGGTACTGTGGCAAGAAAGGCCACCGAGAAAGTGAGTGCTGGAAGAAGCGCGCCGATTCGGATAAATCTGGATCCGGCAATACCGGAGAGGGAAACTAGCAAAGCTTGCACTACACAGAAGGATCAGAAGGATCCGCAACTAGGAAGACCGAAAAGGGGCTAGCCTTTGTGATGAAGCACAAGGCCAACTCGATGAAGAAGACTACTTCCGGACCGGAGGAAGTATGGTACATTGATTCCGGAGCATCCAACCACATGATGAGCCATGAAGAGTGGTTCTCTTTTTTGGAGAAACCGGAACAACCGGGGATTGTCAAAACCGGAGACAACACCCCTCACCCGATTGTGCATGTCGAAGAAGTGTGAGTTCTAGACCGTGAGGTCAATACAAGGAGTGCGAACGGTATACAATCGGTGGGTGAATGTGAGATTAAGAGTGAGAATTATAGAGAGAGAGAGAGATAGATAGATAGATGGAGAGAGAGAGATATATATATGTACAAAGTTTAGAGAGAGAGAAATAGACTAAAAACTAATTCATCTTAAGAGACTTAAAAAGTAATACAAAGAAATGGTCGAAGTGGCAAACTAGTTTCGCTCCTATGGAGCTCATCAGTGCACATGACCATTTAGAATTGGAGGGGTTTATATAGGGAAGATAAGGGATGTGTGTGTGTGTGTGTGTGTGTGTGTGTGTGTGTGTTCAAATTTGATGATGTAGGAGATATGGGGTTTGATATATTTGGTGTGGGATAGAAGATTTTTTGGGGTTATTTGAAAAACATGTAGGGGAGTGTGAGAGAGAAAGAGAGAGGAAGGGTAAAAGAGAAGTGTGTGAGGTGGGAGTTAGGGATGATGAAGTACGTTAGAATGTATGGAGATCTTTGAAAAAAGGAGGGGGGTAGGAAGAATTGGAGGGTATATTGGAAATTAAAGTGGAGGAGGAAAGGGTAGAGTGAGATTAAGAAGAATGAAAGGGGGGGAGGGGTACGAGAAATTTACTAAAAGAGGGAGGGGTATGAATGTAATTCTAGAAAAAAGGAAGGGGGAAAGGGGTAGATTGAAATTAGTGAACGAGACAGGGGTAGAGTAAATTGACAAAGTGGGAATGAAGTGAAAAGATCACCAAGAACGATTCAAGCGCACCCAAATCGTTTCATATACTTGGCGTGAGTTAGGGAAAGGTAGGGGTAAAGTTAGAGTGGCAATGAAAAAGTAAAGGGAGGGGTAGAAGATCAAATTAGGAAAAATAAGGGGGAGGTGATGGTTAGAAAAATAAAATAAAATTTGGAAACAATAAAAGGTGAGGGGAGGGGTAGGATTAGAAAATAGGAAAAAGGAGAATGAGGGGAAGAGGCTAAAAATTAAGAGGTGAGGGGTAGAATTGGAAAATAGGAGAAACTGAATTAGGGGAGGATGCTAAAAGTTAAAATGTGAGGGGTAGGGTTAAAGATAAGGAAAAGTAAGGGGAGGGTATAGTGAAAATATGGAAAGGTTTGGGAAGGGGTAGAGTTAAAGATAAGGAAAAGTAAGGGGGAGGGTATAGTGAAAATATGGAAAAGTTAGGGAAGGGGTAGAGTTAAAGATAAGGAAAAGTAAGGGGGAGGGAGGGTATAGTGAAAATATTGAAAAGTTTGGGAAGGGGTAGAGTTAAAGATAAGGAAAAATAAGGGGGAGGGTATAGTGGAAATATCGAAAAGTGAGGGAAGGGGTAGAGTTGAAAATAGGTAAGGGTATGTTGAGAATTAGGTAAAGATAAAAGAGGGGTAAAGTTAATATAGAGAGACTATGGGGGAAGGATATCATGCAAGAGAAAGTGAGTGGGAGGGAGAGTGATGCAAGGTATATTGGTTACAACGGAAGGGTAGAACATATGTTGAATACAAATGCCGGCTACAATGTAGTCCCGTGCATTGGAAAGGAAAGGAAATACTAAGATTATGCAAAATGCCAACTATTGAAAGTAGTCCATATGCACACATACTAAAAGAGACAAAAGGGAATGCATGGCTACCGAATGTAGTCCCATGCTTACAATGAAAAGATGTAAGGAAGTGAGAGATAATATGTTGAAGGCATGTATGGGATGCCGATGATGCCGTTGCAAATGCCTTCCACTTGAAATGAGGGAACTCGACACGAAGTGGATACTCGAAGGGCGTCGATCATATGCCATCGTGGGTTCACGTCTCTGTGGATTGGTCCTCCATAGAAATTACTACGAATTGTGAGTTCTAGACCGTGAGGTCAATACAAGGAGTGCGAACGGTATACAATCGGTGGGTGAATGTGAGATTAAGAGTGAGAATTATAGAGAGAGAGAGAGAGAGATAGATGGAGAGAGAGAGATATATATGTACAAAGTTTAGAAAGAGAGAAAGACTAAAAACTAATTCATATTAAGAGACTTAAAAAGAAATACAAAGAAATGGTCGATGTGGCAAACTAGTTTCGCTCCTACGGAGCTCATCAGTGCACATGACCATTTAGAATTGGAGGGGTTTATATAGGGAAGATAAGGGATGTGTGTGTGTGTGTGTGAGAGAGAGAGAGAGAGAGAGAGAGAGAGAGAGAGAGAGAGTGTGTTCAAATTTGATGATGTAGGAGATATGGGGTTTGATATATTTGGTGTGGGATATGTTCATTCTCCTTTTTCCTATTTTCTAATCCTACCCCTCCCCTCACCTTTTATTGTTTCCAAATTTTATTATTTTTTTCTAACCATCACCTCCCCCTTATTTTTCCTAATTTGATCTTCTACCCCTCCCTTTACTTTTTCATTGCCACTCTAACTTTACCCCTACCTTTCCCTAACTCACGCCAAGTATATGAAACGATTTGGGTGCGCTTGAATCGTTCTTGGTGATCTTTTCACTTCATTCCCACTTTGTCAATTTACTCTACCCCTGTCTCGTTCACTAATTTCAATCTACCCCTTTCCCCCTTCCTTTTTTCTAGAATTACATTCATACCCCTCCCTCTTTTAGTAAATTTCTCGCACCCCTCCCCCCCTTTCATTCTTCTTAATCTCACTCTACCCTTTCCTCCTCCACTTTAATTTCCAATATACCCTCCAATTCTTCCTACCCCCCTCCTTTTTTCAAAGATCTCCATACATTCTAACGTACTTCACCATCCCTAACTCCCACCTCACACACTTCTCTTTTACCCTTCCTCTCTCTTTCTCTCTCACACTCCCCTACATGTGTTTCAAATAACCCCAAAAAATCTTCTATCCCACACCAAATATATCAAACCCCATATCTCCTACATCATCAAATTTGAACACACACACACACACACACACACACACACACACTATCTCCCTCTCACACACACACACACACACACACGTCCCTTATCTTCCCTATATAAACCCCTCCAATTCTAAATGGTCATGTGCACTGATGAGCTCCGTAGGAGCGAAACTAGTTTGCCACATCGACCATTTCTTTGTATTACTTTTTAAGTCTCTTAATATGAATTAGTTTTTAGTCTATTTCTCTCTCTCTAAACTTTGTACATATATATCTCTCTCTCTCCATCTCTCTCTCTCTCTCTCTCTCTCTCTCTCTCTCTCTATAATTCTCACTCTTTATCTCACATTCACCCACCGATTGTATACCGTTCGCACTCCTTGTATTGACCTCACGGTCTAGAACTCACAACACCCCTCACCCGATTGTGCATGTCGAAGAAATCCCTTTAAGCCATGTCGGACAAAAGCGGAAGTTGATGAACATACTACACGTTCCAACTATCACAAAGAACCTGGTGTTAGTTGGACAAATCGTCGACGAGGGGATGCAGGTGCGATTTACGCACCTCGAGTGCTTCATCGAGGAAGAAGGCCGGATAATTGCGCAAGGGCGCAGAGAAGGGAGGATGTTCTTCCTCAACACTAATGACATAGGCACCGTTATGTTTGCCAAAGGACAGAAGATTGAATTGGACATCGATCTTTGGCATAAGCGGATCAGCCACGTCAATTACCGGAGGCTTCAGGACCTGCAATCGAAACATGTTGTGTTCGGTTTGCCGAAATTCAGTGGCAGGAAGGCCCAAATTTGTGAAGCCTACCAGCTCGGGAAGCAACACCGGCTTCCATTCCCCACCGTACAAAACCGGAGCTGTAACAAGCTCAAATTAATCCATTCGGATGTATGGGGATCGACACAAAATGTTAGTCTTGGCGGGCGTCGGTATTTCGTCTCCTTCATCGATGACTACAGCCGGCACATGTGGATCTACCTCATCGAGAAGAAAAACGAAGTCTTCGACTGTTTCCTGAACCTTCAAAGCTTAGTCGAAAGGGAAACGAAGAGGAAGATAAAGTGCCTGCAGTCGGATGGCGGAAAAAAATACTTTTTCAGCCAATTCAACAACTATCTATAGCAGAAGGGAATTCGGAGAGAATTTAGCTACAGGTACACACCGGAACAAAACGGTGTGGCCGAAAGGAAGAATTGGTCGATTGTCGACGCGATGAGGGCAATGCTGGAGGAAAAGAACATGCCCAAATTCTACTAGGCGGAGGCGATCTGGACGGCCGTCTAAATCCAAAACCGGATCGGAGACAAGGTGTTTGCACACGAGCTGTACTTCGGGCGCAAGCCGAATTTGAAGCACCTTCGGATATTCGGTAGCATAGCATATGTGCATGCACCGGATGAGAAGCGGAAGAAGCTAGATCCGAAGTCAGAGAAGTGCATCCTAGCCGGTTACTCGCATGAGCAGAAGGGGTATAAGTGTTATAACCCTCGGACTAAGCAAGTCCGACTAAGTCGAGATGTCGAGTTTGATGAGTCGGCATCATGGTACTCACTACCGACTCCAACCTCCGACTCCGACCCGATTCCGGAAGATGAGACTAGTGAGCCCGAGGAGGTCCAGGTAGAAGATGAAGACTTCGACACTCTAGAAGAGAGTCCAATATCATTCCGGCTAAGTGGGTTGAATGAGTAGCTGAGTCGAGATGACCAGTCGAATGAAGAACCGATAAGTAGTGGAGACTCTATCGTGCTCTCCCCGCGCAAGGAACCAAGGAGACAGTTCACGCGCAAAGAGAAGGGGAAGAAGAAGATGCCGGAATACGATATCGGCAGTGAAGGGTCGGATCGGAGCGAATCTGACCCCGGAAAGGGAGAAGGCGGATCATCAGAAATGAAGTTCGAACCGGCCAAGAAGGGCCCCAAACCGGGTAACGACAAGTTACGCTGGTCATCACGCCAAAAGAATCCCGTAAAGAGATAGGAGTACAATGAGTACATGGTGCATCACTATGCGTACATGACTAAGGTGGAGGAAGTGCGTGAGCCGGAGAGCTACGCAGAAGCAGCAAAAGACGCAAATTGGCGTGCTGCTATGGAGGAAGAAATGTGGGCACTAGATGTGAATGACACATGGGATCTGGTTGACCCACCCCAATAGTGTAAACCGATCGGATGCAAGTGGGTATATAAGGTGAAGTACAACGCCGACGGTTCGGTCAACCAGTACAAAGCCCGGTTAGTGGTGAAGGGATACACATATACCCACGAAATCGACTATGACAAGACCTTCGCTCCGGTAGAGAAGATGATGACGGTTCGTGTGGTATTGGTTGTTGTTGAGGCAAGGGGATGGCATCTTCACCAAATGGACGTGAAGAATGCATTTCTTCAAGGTGATCTTGAAGAACGGGTCTATATGATCCAACCCCTCGGTTTCCAATCGAAGATGAACAAGTCGGCAGTATGCTGACTCAAGAAGTCGCTTTACGGTCTGAAGCAAGCCCCCCGAGCTTGGAATGCAAAGGTCACACACCGGTTGCGTAAGATGGGGTTTGCGGCCTCAAAGTCCGACACTTCCTTGTTCATCCGGAACGGTCCGGACGGTCCGGTGTGCATCCTGCTATATGTAGATGATTTAGTCATCCCCGGACCCGGACTCGATGAAATCGGCCATGTGAAGTCCCAGCTGTTGGACGCATTTGAGATGAAGGACCTGGGGGACCTTGATTATTTCCTTGGGATCGAGGTGATCCGAACCCCTGACGGCATATTGGGGACCTTGATTATTTCCTTGGGATAGAGGTGATCCGAACCCTCGATGGCATATTGCTCTCACAACGCCATTATGTGTTGAATATGTTGTACAAGTTCGGCATGACGGAATGTTGACCGATCTCTACACCCCTGGACCGGAACCTGAAGCTACATCCGGACTCCAGACCGACTTGTGATGAGAAACGGTTCCGACAAATTGTTGGGAGCCTTATATACCTGACGATCACCTAACCCGACATCAGGTATCCAGTCAGAGTGATTAGCTAGTTCATGCAGAAACCGGTCGTCGAACACCTTCTGTGCGCACATTGGATACTCCGGTATGTTAGCGGCATGAAGGACCGGGGACTGTTATACCAACATGGTATAATTGAAGAGCTAGTTGAATACACCGATGCCGACTGGGCTGGTGATGCATCGGATCTCCGATCCACCTCCGGTTACATGTTTTCTCTACGTAGTGCGGTTGTTGCGTGGAGCAGCAAAAAGCAGCCGACAGTGGCTTTGTTGAGCACTGAGGTTGAGTACTGGGGCACTACCAATGCCACCTATGAAGCCATTTGGCTTTCGCGACTACTGCGTGACCTCCAGATCGAGGAACCGACCTCGATCCTGATCTATTGTGACAACATGAGCAACATTCAGCTCGCCAAGAACCCTGTATTCCATGCTCGGACAAAGCACATAGAAGTGCATTATCACTTCATGCGTGAGCGGGTCTTGAGCGGTGAAGTTGAATTTCGATATGTTCAAACATATCGGAAAATTGTCGATATCTTCACCAAACCGCTCGGGTCAGACAAGTTGCAGCACTTCACCGAAATGCTCGGTGTTCAGCATCTCGACGTGCTGCACTTGAGGGGGAGAATAGGAATGGGAACGAATGGCACCGGACAAGGAACTAGAGAGGAAGAAAGAACAAAGGGGGGAGATAAGCAGAAAAAGGAAGCTGAGTCGACCGAAGGAGTCGGCACATCCGAACAAGTCGAAGCAAACGACAACGACGACAGAGTGGTCCGATGTGGTGAAGGGTCTACCCGGGGGCTTCACTGTCAAAACTTGTATGATAGCACATGAGTTCATCAAAAGGGGTTTAAATTGACCACTGAGATACAAAATGTATATATATAAGGGTATAAATAAATCTTTGAAAATATATCTACCTAAGGGTATTATCAATTATGTTAGAGAAAAAAATTAAATAAACCCATGAAATATTAAATATTTCAATGAGATAGTAAAGAATATATTATGCAAACAATGCTCAAATTTGGAGTAGCATATATACATTATATATACATATACATGCGTGCATGCATATATACCTACATTTAAACATTACATCCATGAATATGTATATACACACAATACACCCATTTATACATGCATAGTGACCATAGATTGACATATTCGCATTCGTGGGCATTCCCATTCGAATGCAAACGAATACGAATAAGAATGGGAAGTCAAGTATTCGTGTTTTTTTTTTTTTTGAGAAAAAGTGTATTCAAAGAGTATGAACAAAGAACGGTCTACAGGGAGCAGAGAATAGCTAAAACAACGAACAGTGAACGACGAACAGCCTACAACGAGTAGTGAATCGTGATAGGTACCTTGAAGGCAGAAAATTAGGGTTCGACTATGTCCTTGTCTCTTCTATGTGATGCCTAATTCTCACCTCCTCTTGCATCTTGTTCCCTAAAAATTAGGGTTTGGCTGAAATTGATGTTGATGTCACTTCGAAATCAGTAAGTCTCTCTTCTCTCTTCTCATCTATTTCTTCTTTATTCAAGCTTTTGTTCAGAAATTATGTTTGATGATTGAGATTACGTTTCCCTTGTATCTCATGTTGAAATTTTTTTATGTTACATCAGATTAATCTCTCCCAAAATCAGTGGAAGGTAATTAGCTTATTAACAGGGTGAAATTTCTATTGATTATTGACACTTCCAGAGGTTAATTTACTAAAATGGTGAAGCAAAAGGCCTTTGAATGGGATCATGTGACCATTGTGCGAAAACCTGATAAGGGTATGCCCGTTGTTCAATGCAAACATTGCCAACATGTATTTGTTGGTGGCCCCTTCCGAATTAGAGCTCACCTATTGGGCACGAAAGGTTTCGGTGTTGACAAATGCCGTCGAATTGATGCTATCAAAAAAGTTGAAGTACAAAAAATGATATCTAATACTAGTTATGCAAATGTTGATGTCGATGGGGGATCATCAATGAAATGCAATGCTGAAAAAAGTAGTGCAAATGTTGATGTTGTGGAGTCAACATCTATCAATGAAATGCTTTCATCATCTTCTGTCAATGCATCAACAAATAAAAAGATGAAAGTAGACAATGGTGAACCCTTGAAAGTGTCATGGCAAAAACAACTTGATAAAAATGTTGATGAAGCTATTAGGAGGTTTTTTTTTGTAGAGGATGTACCAGATGTAAAAGCGGGAAGTGCATATTTTCATGACCTAATAAAAGCCGTAGCACTTGCTGGGCCTTCTTATAAGCCATCATCTCCTAATCAATTACGTAGAAGGCACTTGAATGAAGAGGTGAATTATGTTAAAAATGAGATTATCCGAATTAGAGAAAAATGGAAAATTGTTGGATGTACGATTGTAAGTGATGGTTGGTCAGATACAAAGAAAAGACCTATAATTAATGTCATGGCTGCTTCGGCATATGGCACTGTGTTTCTGAAATCAATTGACACTAGTGGAGAATGTAAATCAGGAGAGTATATTTTTAAGATTTTGAAAGAGGTTATTCTTGATATTGGCCCATCAAATGTTGTGCAAGTTTGTATGGACAATGCAACAAATTGTGTGGCAGCTGGGAGGATGATAGAAAAAGAGTGGCCCATGATCTTTTTTACTAGATGCACATGTCACTGCCTTGATTTGTTGTTTGAAGATATTGGAAAATGTGCTTGGGTTCATGATGTTATGAAATTAGCTACAAAGCTAATCGTGTTTATAACACGAAAACAACATTCTTTGGCAATGTTTCATAAGTTTAGTGAGAAAGAATTGTTAAAGCCTTCCACTACTAGGTTTGCCTATAGTTTTATCATGCTTTCAAACTTATTGGATGATAGAGTCAAAGGGGGATTAAGAAGAATGGTGGTTAGTGAACAATGGTGTCAATGGAAAGGATCGAAAACACAACAAGGAGAAGAAATAGTTTCAATTGTACTTGATGCTTCCTTTTGGGCAAATATGAAGAAGATAGTAAAGATATGCAAGCCAATCCTAAAAGTTCTTAGATTGGCGGATAGAGAAGGAGCAACCATGGGTTTAATTTATGAATGTACTCAACATATGATAGAAGAAATAAACCACATTGAAGATGTAGATCATATAATGCTTGATGAAATTAAAGAAATATGTATGCAAAGATGGACAATGTTACAATCACCATTGCATGCAACCGGCTTTATTTTGCATCCAATTTGGAGAGAAAAAATTCAAGATATTGATGATAAGGTTAATACAAGTTGGATGGAAACTATTATGCGTTATACCAATGGTGATATAAATCTATGTAGTGTTTTATTAAATGACTTCTTTGCTTATAGAACTCAAGAAAAAAGTACATTTCAAATTCCTATGGCAAATGATCCAACTATGATGCATAATGCAATTAAGTGGTGGGAAACATTTGGAGCATGTACTCCAAACTTAAAAAGGCTTGCAATTCGTGTGCTTTCTCAAGGTTCATGTGCATCTTCTTGTGAAAGAAATTGGAGCACATTCTCATCGATACATACAAAAAAAAGAAATAGATTGACTCATGCTCATGTTTAGAAATTGGTTTATATACATACAAATCATAATCTCATTAGAAGAATAAGGGAAACGAGATTATGCCTCAATGAAGTAACATTGGATATGATCAACAAAGAAGAAGTTGATGAGAGGCTTTTGAGAATGCAAAACCAAGCTATTAATGAAAATGACGAAGTCGATGAGGATATTATTGATGAGCTTGAAGATATGGATGATGAATATGATAGTGCGTAGAGGCTTTTGAGAATGCAAAACCAAGCTATTGATGGAAACAATGAAGTCCATGAGGAAATTATTGATGAGCTTGAAGATATTGTCATGGCAAGACTCGAACCCATGACTTTATGCTACATGGGTCGAGCTCTTACCATTAGATTATGAATTGTATTTTGTAGAATATTATTTTCATTTATACTTTATCATAGAAAATTGATGTATATTCCAGATCTCTCTGGAACATTCTAGAAGCTTCAGGATTATTCCTAAAAACACTATAAAAGGAGGCACAAGGCATTGTTTTGAACCAAATTGGTTCAACGCCAGTCTTAAGCCTCTTAGCCGCTTGTACTTATCTTTTCACATAATATATAACCGCTGTCATCATCTCTCTCTCTCTCTCATTCTCGCTATCTCTCTCTCTCTCCTCTTCTCACTTCCTCTCTCGGGAATCTTACGCAGTCCCGTCCTCTTAGTACTAATAGTACTGCTGTTCTTAGTACTAATTCCATCTCTGTTTTAGTACTATTCCTGACAGTTTGAACCAATTTCTTCCTCTAGCCTACTTGTCACTCTCCCTCATCCTCCTACCCTTTTCCCTATACTATGGCTACTGTTAGCGCCCAAGAATACCAATCCGTTTTCTCCGAGCTACAGTGCCTAAAAGAAAAGTTTGTTGCCCTGGAACAAGAAAACCAACGGCTGATAGGGGATCTGCAACAAATCGCTCTGGAAAAACAACAAACGCAACAACAACATGGGGAGTTAGCATTACGGGTACAACAACTCGAAGCAGCGTTGCAACAACAAGGATCCAGTCCCCAAGGATTTCATAAAGAGCCCAAGATTGGACTTCCTGTGAAATTTGATGGAACGCGTTCGCAATTCCGGGGATTCCTTAATCAGGTACGCTTAGTCATCCAGATGCATCCTTCCCGATATCCCACTGATGCATCTCGAGTCGGCCTAATAGGCACGCTACTTAGCGGCTCAGCCTTGGCATGGTTTGCTCCGCTTCTAGAAAAACAATCGCCCTTACTTAATAACTTTGAAGATTTTATTGGTGAGTTTAAAGCCTGCTTTGGAGACACCGACAGCATCAGGACGACGATCAACAAGATCCGGCGATTGCGTCAAGGCGATCGTCCAGCCTCTGCCTACGCGGCGGATTTCCGCCTACTTGCTTCAGATATACCCTGGGATGATCAAGCACTAATGGAGCAGTTTCGCTATGGCTTGCGAAACGATGTCAAAGATCTACTTCTAACTTTCCCCGAAGAACCAATGTCTCTTACGGAGGCAATCAGTTGAGCAGTTCGATGTGACAACCGCCTTTTTGAACGGCGTTCAGAACGTCAATTACAGATACCACGCTCTAGGCCAGAGCCCACTTACGCCGCAGTCGCGGCTAAACCGTTTGCACGAGACATACCTCAAGCAAATACTTTGACACCGATGGAGATCGATACCATGCGTCGACGCGGCCCGTTATCGGAAGAAGAAAAGCAACGACGATGTGCCAATCGATTATGTCTTTATTGCGGTGGACCAGGACATATCGCCATCAATTGTCCCCATAGGCCAAGAAGACAGGTAAATCAAATCGTCGCCTGTACTAAACCCGAGTCAATTCTTCCCTTTGGAGTGTCTGATAGTATTAATAGTACTAATAGAGTGTCAGATAGTATTCATAGTACTAATAGCCCAAGTATCTCAAATAAATTTGAAATCCTTAGTCAATTAGATGAAGAGTTAAACGATTGAGTCCAGCCAAAATAGGAGCCATTTGGTTGGACAGCAGCCCTAGATCTGTACAGCCCATTAGTGGTTCCATTCCTTCCAAGCAAGTTAGCAATGTGTTCCTAGCCCAAGTCATTGTTAGTACTAAAAGTACTCCCCCAGTACCCGTCCTAGCACTTTTAGATTCCGGAGCTAATTCCTGTTTCATGGATCGAAATTTTGCCCAAGCTTCTCAGATATCCTTAAGAAAACTTCCTTGTCCCGCATCTGTAGTGGTCATTGATGGTCGTCCCATTGCTTCCGGGAATATTGTAGAAGAATCAAAACCCATTCAAGTTGTCCTAGGTAGTTTTGTGTGTATAATATCATTTAATATAATTAGTAGTCCAGAGCATCCCATTGTCCTAGGATTACCTTGGCTTGAATTACATAATCCAGCCATAGATTGGAGAACAAGAGAAGTCCAATATCGACCACCCCAAGAATCAACTCACCGAGTTTCGACCATTTCACTCCATCAACTACGCGAAGAAGGACCCAAGGAGGCAATGTTCCTATTTGCCATATCAGTACATCCTTCTAGCACTATTAAGAAGGACTCCTCAATACAACTTCCGGCAAAATATCATCCTTATGCCGATGTATTTGACAAGGTAAAAGCCGGTACCCTTCCTCATCACCGTCCCTATGACTGTCCCATCGATTTACAACCAGGAACCGAGCCACCATGGGGACCAATTTACAACTTGTCACCCACCGAGTTAGAAGTCCTTCGAGCCTACATAGAGGAGAACTTGGCAAGCGGGTTCATCCGTCATTCGAAATCTCTGGCCGGTGCACCCATCTTCTTTGTCAAGAAGAAAGATGGCTCACTTCGTCTTGTCGTTGATTACCGCGGATTGAATAAAGTCACCATCCGGAATAGGTATGCACTTCCTCTTATATCAAGTCTTTTAGAGCGAGTTAATGGTGCCAAGTTTTTTACTAAAATCGACCTACGAGGAGCGTATAATCTCGTGCGGATCCGACCGGGAGATGAGTGGAAGACCGCTTTTCGCACGCGGTATGGGCATTTCGAGTATACTGTTATGCCGTTTGGCCTAACCAATGCACCCGCAGTCTTCCAACACATGGCAAATGATATATTTAGAGACCTCTTGGATATCTGTTTGATCATTTATCTGGATGATTTGTTGATTTATTCGAAGACCCAGGAAGAGCACGATTCTCATGTACTATTAGTACTAAAGAGACTCCGCGAGAATGGTCTTTATGCCAAGCTAGAGAAATGTAGCTTTGACTGCAAGCAAGTGGAATTTCTAGGCTACGTCATCTCCTCAAAGGGCATCGCCATGGATCCAGCTAAAATCCAAACTGTACTTGAGTGGCAAATTCCACGGTCGGTACGAGATGTACAATGCTTTCTAGGCTTTGCTAACTTCTACCGTAAGTTTATACAGGATTACTCGAAGATTATTTTACCTCTCACACAACTTACGAAGAAGGGCCAAGCATTTCTTTGGTCCATCGAAGCAGATATGGCTTTTCGGCATCTTAAGAAAGCCTTTACATCAGCACCGATTCTAGCTCATGTGGATACAAGCAAACCATTCATCATGGAGGCCGACGCATCAGATTTCGCCCTTGGTAGCATCCTTTCTCAACAAGGCGATAAAGAAGAGTTGCATCCGGTGGCTTTCCATTCGCGCAAATTCAATGTCGCAGAAATCAACTACGAAATACATGACAAGGAGTTATTAGCCATCGTGGATTCATTTGTACAATGGCGGCATTTCTTAGAGGGCTCTCCACATCAGGTCATTGTCTTTAGCGATCATAAAAATCTTGCTTATTTTCAGAACGCTCGCGTACTAAATCGACGACAAGCTCGGTGGGCGCAATTCCTCACGCGTTTCAACTTCGAAATCACATATCGACCGGGGAAGCAGCAAGGAAAAGCAGATGCACTATCACGGCGTTCATATCTTGCACCTCGTCCTGGTGACGCAACATTTGATAATCAAAAGCAAGTAATCTTGGGACCAACACGATTGCACACGACGCGGATTTTTCACACCCCGATGGATTCACGGATTACCGATGACATACGTGCAACCTTGAAGACGGATAGTTTTGCTCAAGACATCCTGGCGCACATTGATACTTCTCGGGCATCCTGTTCTCAGTCTCATCAACCAGGTATTGACTACCGACAATTCGAATATCATGATGGTTTGTTATTCTTTAAAAAGCGCGTATATGTCCCCGATTGCTCCTGTCGCCTTCAAATCGTCCAACATTGTCACGACACCCATACGGCGGGACATTTCGGTAGTACCAAGACGTTGGAGTTAGTGCAGCGATCTTTTTGGTGGCCCCACATGCGCCGTTTTGTCGACGACTACGTTCGGACCTGTGATGCTTGCTACCGAGCAAAGATGCCACGACACCATCCATATGGCTTGTTGGAACCTTTACCAATTCCAAGTAAGCCATGACAGTCTATTTGTCTTGATTTTATCACAGATCTGCCGGTCTCGAAGGGGTTCGATGCTATCCTAACCGTCGTCGATCGATATACGAAGATGGCACATTTTGTGCCATGTACTAAAGCCATCACTAGCGAGGAAACCGCCGCTCTTGTTATGCGTGAGGTATTTCGGCATCATGGCCTACCAGACAGTATTATCAGTGACCGAGGCCCGCAATTTGTCTCCAAATTTTGGCAGCATCTCTTCAGGATGCTCAAGGTCTCCTGCAACCTCTCCTCCGGCTACCATCCTCAAACTGACGGACAAGCGGAACGAACAAACCAAACGTTGGAGCAATATCTCCGGTGTTTCCTGAGTTATCAACAGGACAATTGGGCTGAGATTCTCCACTTTGCGGAGTTTGCATATAATAATGCTATTCACTCCTCGACTCGGGTCTCCCCATTTCTCGCTTATACCGGTTTCCATCCTCGCTGGTCGGTGATCGACACTCCGGAGCTACCTACCAACCCTCGTGCCGAGGACCATTTGGAGAGGCTACGCAAGATCCAGATGGATCTCTCTACTCACCTTCGTCATACTCAACACACACAGAAGACTTATGCGGATCGTCATCGGATTCCCTCCTCTTTTGCCATCGGAGATCGAGTATGGCTCTTACGTCGTCACATCAAGACTACTCGACCGTGCGACAAGTTGGATTATCGACGACTCGGTCCTTTCCGTATTACGGGGAAGATTAATGATGTCACCTTCCGCCTGGATCTCCCTCCGCAGCTTCAGATACATCCGGTTTTCCATTGTTCTCTTCTTGAACCTTATAAAGCAAACACCATTCCCGATCGTGTGACACCACCGCCGCCCCCGCTGGAGTTGGACGCCGGCCCGGAGTATGAAGTTGCTGCCATCCTCGATTCCAAACTTGTTCGCAACAAACTTTATTACTTGGTCGATTGGCTCGGTTATAGTCCGAGCGAACGTACTTGGGAACCCGTCGAGAATGTTGCCAATGCACAAGATCTTCTTGCTGATTTCCACCGAAAGTATCCGGACAAACCCGGTCCGCAATTAGCGCCGACTCGTTCCACTCGTCGTCTTTAAGGGGGAGATAGTGTCATGGCAAGACTCGAACCCATGACTTTATGCTACATGGGTCGAGCTCTTACCATTAGATTATGAATTGTATTTTGTAGGATATTATTTTCATTTATACTTTATCATAGAAAATTGATGTATATTCCAGATCTCTATGGAACATTCTAGAAGCTTCAGGATTATTCCTAAAAACACTATAAAAGGAGGCACAAGGCATTGTTTTGAACCAAATTGGTTCAACGCCAGTCTTAAGCCTCTTAGCCACTTGTACTTATCTTTTCACATAATATATAACCGCTGTCATCATCTCTCTCTCTCTCTCATTCTCGCTATCTCTCTCTCTCTCCTCTTCTCACTTCCTCTCTCGGGAATCTTACGCAGTCCCGTCCTCTTAGTACTAATAGTACTGCTGTTCTTAGTACTAATTCCATCTCTGTTTTAGTACTATTCCTGACAGATATGGATGATGAATATGATAGACTATAGTGCATAGGCTCTTAAATTTAAAAGTGTTAATTAGAATTTAGAACTTAGAATTTAGAAATTAGAATCTAATGGTTTATAAACTCTTTAGTTAACTTTTCTTATGCCCATGTGATTTTAAATGCCTTTTGTATTTCTATTAATGAGTGATTGTTGTTTTTTTAGTGAATTAATTCATTTTTATTATGTAAATTTATTTAAAAAAACGAATGGTTTTCTAATATTCTTGGGGCCATTTTCTATTCTTGAATATTGAGAAAATGGAGAATGGAGAATATGGCGAATATGACGCATGTGTCAATCTATGATAGTGACTAAACATGAATATATTATATTTTTACAAATATGTATTACCATATGTAAATATGTACATAAATACAATACCTACTACATATATAAATACATGCATGCATATCTAGATATATATAAATGCATACATTCTACATACATATCAGAATAAGCCATATATATTGACATACATATATACATAATACACACATTAAAATTACATATTACATATATACATACACATTCTTACAAACTATTTTATATACTACATATTACACACATATATTATTATACACACAAATCACAATTATATACAAAAACATGTTGTGGTGTGCATGTGTGCATTTCACAATACATATATATACATACCAAACACAAAAAATTTACATACATAAGTAAAGTACATATTATATATACACATACACATAAATATAGAAGATTACATATTATATTTAATACAAATCTACATCTATTATATTATATTTAATACAAATCTAGAAATGGTGGATAGTGGTTGTGGTTGTGTCGGTGGCTATAATGATACCAATGGTGGTGGAAATGGTGGCTATGGTGGTAGCAATCACAGTGGTGGTTATAGTGGGGTAATAAAAGGTATTCAAGCGGTGGCTCGGATTCACAAAATTGGAGGAAGTAAACAAAATGAAAACTTTACAAACTTTTGTTTATAAATTGATAGAGAGAGAGATAGAGAGAGAGAGAGCGCGCCATGAGCATGATGACCTCCTCTTTGAAGTAGTCCTCTAGCGAGCAATGATGTGCAAGACGAGCTACAAGAAGGTGCGAGAGTTTTTTGTTTTTTACATTGGTTTCTCCATTGTTCTCTATATAATCCTGAAATGCTTAGGATTGCTAATTTTGTAAACAAAACATTGATTTTAAGAATTATTTGGTTTTCTTTTCTGAATTGATTTTTATAATCTTGCATCTTGAAATTGTACTATAACAGCTTTTGCTTTTGCTGAAATTTTATTGTTCTTTTTATTGTTTCTTTTTACTTAACTTTGATTTCTGTATAGCCTTGTATATATTATTATGTTAATTATGTATTAAAAACTTTTGTCTATGAATTTACTTTTGCAAGGATACCCAAAAAAGCAAATCATTTGGAGGGTCTTATGGAAATATTGTCACTTGATCTATGATAAATCAAGTGTTTGTGGTGAAGAGGGGAGGAGGAGGATGTAGGAAATAATGATGCCGAAAACATGAGGGAAGGTGACATTGCAAACATGAAGGTGCTTAGTTTAGTACCATATCAAATTAAAACTATGTTTGTATGAGTATGTGTATGCATGTGTGCATGTGTGCATGCGTATTTGCACATGCATGTGCATGGTTGTGTTTGTATGCATGTATGAATGCATGCACACATGCGTTTACAACATTTTCTTGCATACTTTTTTTGCCATGTTACTTTGTGTATTTGCTATTGTCATTTCACATGAAAGATGAACTCTTTCGGTCTTGAGAAACCTCATGTAGCTTCAAGAAGCGATTGACAATAGAGGCGAGATATTCCAGTGATAATCGAACAAGAGTTTGTTGTGATTTGTGCAAGCTTTCGTGCGAATGCAAGATCGAATCCACATCTACCATGCTCTAAAAAAGAAAGAAGGTGGACCAATACAACTTCTAAAGAGCTTATGCCATACCATTTGAATCTCAACTGACCAACACTGAGGTGCACATAAAAAACACTTAATTTATTTTGTGATATCTTTGTTGGAAAGGCTGTAGATCTTGTTGATATGTGTTATATTAATGATACTCTTAATCTGCTGACCCAAACATGAAGTTCCATTCTCTTGTTTCGTTTCCAAATTTCTTTGTTATTCAAGGTGGCACGATAGGATAGGAACAATGGAAGAGATTGAAGCATGTGTATATTTGGGCAAGAAATGACATATATGACTGTCTTGACCTTGAATAGCTCTTGCAATGTTGGAGTTTACTTTGAAACTATATGGAAGTAGGCTTTGTTAATTCAAGCTTCCGGAATTGATGGCTTGGAGAAAAGGGAGGTAATCGAGGCAAATATAGTAACAGGAAAACCACAAGGCATGCATCCATACACTATTATAAATATATATACATACATAGTTATGGGTTGCATATTATATTATGGACCACATAAGTTGATGTTATTGTGCACGGGATCACTTAGGAGGTGAAGGTATAATGATTGATGCTTCTTGATTATTACGCTACATCTTTTGTTTGTTGCAGATTATATTATGGACAAAAAAGTTGAACTTATTGTGCATGGGATCAAGATTGTAGCATTACTTAAGAGGAGAAGGTATAATGATTCATGCTTCTTGATTATTACTCTACATCTTTTGTTTGCAACTATCATTTTGATCATGTTATTTCATTCGCACAACATATTAACCTTTGGTTTCTTATTGTTATTGTATAGGTTTTCAACTTATTGAATGATGGTGCTCGACAAAGAAGTAAAATAACGTATTTTTTGTGTGTAGGTTTGCAAATGTCAAATTTGATAAGGACTATGATAAAGGGCATGTACATGAAGCTTGTTCATATAAATTACATTGATGATAACCCAACACTACTTTTCTTGCAAATTTCAAATTAAATGTTCTTGATGTAAAGCTTTGTGGGTTCCAAAGCCTAATTACTTTGTTTTTGTTGCAGAGAGATTAATGGATATGGCTGTGAGAGAGAATATGTTTTATAGATTAAAAGTGTTGTGTGTGAGTGATTGCATTGTAACAAGTTAGGGACTCAAATGCTCAAATTTTCTTAGCGAAAAACTCAGTGTGTGTTTGTTCTAGCATTGCAACATTTTTATCCAATGAAGTTCTTGCTCAAGTTGAATGTTGTGAATGATTCTTGAACATCTCATAACATAGTATTCTTGTTATATATATGCTCTTTTAGATCTATTGTTTTTCACTTCCATGAAGCCACAATATATGCATTGTTACATAGGCATGTCAGAGAAGATGGCATGGAATGAAGACAACCTTTCATGCTTAGTGATTAGATGGCAATCCTTCTTCGAAGATGGTTTGAAGACACATATGCTCCACATCAACATACATGCAAACAAACAAACATACATCGATACATACAAACACATTTTTTTAAAAAGAAATAAAGAGAAGAATTTTTTTTATCAAAAAAAGTGAAAACAAAATTTACTCTTTTCAAAAGGTGTTGCACAATGATGGTATATGTGTAGTGCCAATAGCAATGTGTTTTGGCATCACTACTAGCTTATTTTGTTGTAGTGACATGTATAATACACGTTCACACATGCACACACATACACAAACATACTACATACACACACACACACACACCCATATATCATTACACTTACATACACACACATGCACATATAATACATAGATACATACACACATGCCATATACATAAAATATATACAACACATGCAATACAATACAATACATACATATATAAACATGGAATACAATACACTACATATGTACATTCACATGCAATACAATACATACATGTGAACATACATACACATAACCCATACATAAAATATATACAACACATGCAATACAATACAATATATACATACACACATATATTGAACATACATGTGTTTTCTATGTAAGGGCATTTAAAATGAGTTGTTGTCAAAATATATATTTGCACTAAGCGGTATTTTTATTAATTGTTTTTTTACAAAAGGGTCTCTAAAATAATAAAAAAACATACGTATAAGGGGATTATAAAAGATGTCGTGAATGCACGTGATACAACCTCTTTATATATAGTGGAGCCCCCGGGAGGGCCTAAAAATGGAAGACGAGTTGGAGACTACCAACTCGGACAAGAGCTAGAACGAATCAGAGACAACTGATTCGGTTCAATTGATGGATTTGGAAGAGCTGGATCTACTAAAGGCCAAGCGGACACGAACGCAACGGAAGTTGACACCAACACGGAGGAGCCGACGGGTCGACAAGCACCAAAGTCGTAGTAGCGAGGGAGCTGATATAGGCCTGTTGAGCAGACAAGCCGATCGAGAAGGTCAAGGTGCGCGGAACCGGACGGGTCGCATGAAGCGGAACCGGACCGGGTGAGGAGCGCGAGCAAGGCGGGAGGATGCCAGAAGGAAGAACTAAGTACCATAGAAACTGACACCACGATCCGACCTCAAGTTGAGCCTGAGGGGGAGAGTTGAGCAAGCAAGCTCAACCGAATCCGGATCGGTGTCCGGATGATATCCAGAACTAGGAGCTGGATCGGATTGAAACTGGTAGGCCGTTAGAGGCCTAAGGATCCAGCCTAGTACGTAAGCATATCTTCGGGAGTTAGTGTCAGTCGCTCGTATGAGCATTGAAGTACCGGTCAGTACTTCTGTCAGTCCTTTATGGACTTGTATAAAAGTGCTCCCTATGTATAGAATATTGAGAGTATTTTTTTAATAGAGTTTATGTTCTGCTCCCTCTTTGTCTCTTCCGCGCATATGCTCTATGTTAAGCTTCCATTGAACCTTCCTCTCTAACTGTTGCTATCCGGTAGAGCCGGTTTGTAATACACTTCCGAATGTTCACATTTACATGAAGAAATTAATGAATTGAAATATGTCTATTAAGATTGTAGATAACGGTTTCAAGGGGTTTGTCATATTATCTTGGACAATCATCACATAGGCATAGAGTCAATTTACCTTTGGTGGAAAAGTTCAAGTAAGAAAAAAGCTTTTGTGTCTTAGTTTTGCAATTAAACTATATAAATTTCCATTAATCGGAGAATGTACAAACTCAATTGAGGAAATTAAATTTTGACGGAAGTGTTAATGCTTTTAGTTCTGTTGGGATAAAAGTCCCACTTTACCCACTTTGTATCTCTAGTGTGAACACAATTAACCTAACTATTTAAGTAGCTAACTGTTCTTGTAAAAGGAGTTTGGTGGTAAATGTAAAGTAGTGTCTCTTTGAGTAAACGTCTCTCTTTCTCTTTGTGTGTAACTATCTATTTCATCTTCTTGAATCCTGTCACAGTGCACATCGCTTTCTTGCTTGCTACTTATGTTGTTTGCTAGACTCACTGATAGGTCCTCAACCTTATTCCGCAACATCAAGTTCCATATTCAACATTTGGTATCAGAGTGATTTGCAGTCTGACAACAACAATAACATAAATTTGAAAAGAGAAAACCGGCTGAAGGAAAGAACTAGGTTAGAAAATCTCTCACTTCCCACAAAATGTTAGGAAACAGGTCCCTCTGAATGGGAAGAGCACGAGCCGGATTGGAGACCGAAGAACAAGAACACGATGGGAAGAGTTGCCAACGCTGGATGAAGATCCATGAGGGCCGGATCGGTTGGGTCTAGAGATGTATCCGGAAGAGAACATATTTGTAAATATGTTTTTGATATGCCTAAGCCAAGCCATATTTGTAAACAACCCATAATATGTATTAGTATAAATATATCTAGGGAAAATCATGATGAAAAGTAGAAGATATTGTAACTAGGAATGTTCAAGCTAACTGGCTCCAACTTTTCAATGTGGAAATCGAAGATGATGGATGGATATGTTGGTGTTTAGAGACCTCTGGCTGTCAGTGTAGTTCGAAGATGATAAGCCAGAAAAAATCGATGCATCAACCTGGGAGGTTATGTCTCTGAAGACAACAACTTACATCAGATGTTTTATAGGCAAGAGTCTATATAACAATTTTAATGTAGAGGCAGATGTCCCGTGGAAGAAGATCGGCGTCATGTTTGAGAACAAAAATGTTGTTAACAGAGTCTCAGTATTCCGTAAGATTGTGAGACTGAGGTACCATGATGGTTCAAGCATGGCAGAGCACCTGCATGGCTTCCAAGGATTGATAAACTAAACCACCTCTCTAGAAGTACCTCTTCCCAATGAGGTATTAGCATTGCTGTTGTTGGGATCCCTTCTGAACAGATCGGAGATGCTCGTTGTCACATTGGGCTACGCCGGACCGAAAGGGAAGCATCTATCCCTAGAGAAGGTGAAGTCGAGCTTATTAAATCAGGAAGCCTGCTGGAAGGACAAAGATTCCGTTACCGACCCGAAGGCCTTAGTCACAGAAGGTGACACGAACAAGGGAAGAGGCTGGTAGAGAAGTCCGTGTTGAGAAATTGTTGTGGAATTTAAATCACAATAAACGAACTACGTGCTGAAATACGAATCACAAGAATACACCGGAAAGACAAGATAAATAGATGTACACAGAGATTTACGTGGAAACCCTAAAATGGGGAAAACCACGGGTGAACAGATTTCTTCACTATACAAAGTGGATATACAACACCGAGAGGAATACAACACTCTTTCGAGTGTATCAGCCGTATAGGGCTCTTCGCGTCAGCTGTTACTCACACAGCTATGGCGCGACTCTCCCTTCTCTCTCACTCTCTGTTCGTCTCACTCACAACTTCTGTTTCTTACAGTTAAAGTTTGCCCTAGTTGCATATATACTAACACAACTTTTCTGGCTATTTACATACCTAGCCCTCATGGAGCGCACATTTAGACTATTTACAAATATAGTCTCCCGAGTGTCATAAAGACAACATTTTGGTTATCAAGAATCGAACCCACGACTTCTTGGTCTATGTGTTGAACCCTTAACCATTGTACTAACATATATGTTGTGTGATTATAATAATTATGTTTCTAGTTATTACAAGATATTAGAATATTCTAGAACACTTAGATGTCCTTTTCTTATGTAGTAAAGTGCATCTCTTCAAGATCTTTGTCTTTTGTACTAAGATATTAAACTTACTTAGAATTAGTATATTCACTATTATTGTTTTATATTATTGACACTTGATTTCGTACGTCTTATGTGATTTTCACACCATTGCCGAAAATCTTCACGACAACGTGTATTTTGAGAGCTACCTTCTGTAATACAATACTATCTTCTCTAATTCCCTTGCCTGTGCAAATCGTCTACCTATTCGGTGTTGTACCCTGTTGGTAACTGTAGGCTAGTAAGCGTAGGGTAAGTGTGCATATGAGATCAGGCACTGGTGAGCTTCGGTTGTAGCCATCTGCCTTCACACCTCGACAATATGCTTTGCTTTGTAAGCTTGTTACGATTCACGCACATACAGATCTATTCCTTGCACCGCAATCACCTTGAAGTCTACCTCGAAGGACTGAGAATAGACTGTATTCCTAATCAGTAACACTTTTGGCACGCCTGCTGGGACTGTGGTTCAGCACAGACGAGCAACAAGGTATGGATGACAAGCTGTAGACGAGCCAGAGAACCAACCCAACATGACGAGATCTATCACTCGCCAGACAGAAGAGCGCGCTAAGCGGAAACCCCGCCTTAGTGACCACGATTGCTCCTTCCAAGAATACACGGTAGACTCCACGCTCACAAAACAACACGACGTTGACCATGAAGCCCTGTCGTCACACGACCAAGGTAGTGCGATTAAATACCAAAATATTCCACATCGCAAAAGCAGGAGTCTTCCCTTGCCGATCGTCAACACAATGTCCGGATTGGCTTTCTCATACCCCCCGCTTCAACGGAGAAGCAGAAGCCGCTAGCCACACCCGACTATTCCTCAATCTTTGGAATGCGAATCATATGGCGCAATGGTTTCCAGACGTGGAAGCTCACGCTTCGAAGATCGCCGAGTTCGGGTTAACTTTGGATGGTCAGGTTGTGTTGTCGCGTTGTTACGCGTGTGCGTGGAGAACGAGGCGGGACCACCAGGGCCTTGGACCGAGAAATAGCTGAGAAGGAGGAGAACGGAAAGGCAACAGAACGCACTTGCACACGCACTGACACGGGAGCACACAGGAATCACAGTCCAACAACACAACAAACGAGAGGACTCGAAGTACGAGTATATGATCACGTATGTATATAAATGTATGTATATTTCAAGACGGTTACAACTAACAGGCCGGCAAGGCGGACACCGACGTCTGCTCACACACCCACACAGAAGAGCGAGATGGAGTCTCTGTCGGAAGCACACGGGCGTTCCGCGGAGCAGAGTCAGCCTCCCAAAAGCTTGCGCAAAAATGGCTATGGAGAGTGGCAGAGAAGAAGGGCTCGGTCCCAGTCCGGCAGCACCTCGTCCTCTCTAACGCGAGATCCCTTTCTCATTCCTCTCCCTCTCTTTTATAGCCCAAGGAGGGAGGCCGTTATCACCCGTTACATCATATTACTTCTCTGTCCTTTCGGACAGAGATACAATTCGATTCTCTCCCTATTGAATGCGTGCTACCTAGGATTTCACCTCAACCGACTTGTACCTACCTACTTACTATACAACGAAAAGTGCGCTTGCGTGCAAGGACCGGTTTACACATGCTAAACTCGGTTTCCACCTAGGGACGGTTTTCTTCACGACATCCGCCCCCACCTAACCGCGCATCCACTAGTATGCGCCAAAATTGGGCTCCTGCTGGAGAAAACCGGTCCATGCTTTACTCCTCGTCTTTCGGTTCGTCATCCGCCTCAGACCGCCCTTCATCGCCATCCAAGCTTCCCAGATCCGGCTCGTACTCGTGTCGTTTCTTAAACGCTTTGACCCTCTTCCCCGCTACCGGTATTGCCATCCTCGTACCGTCGAGCTCCGCAAGATGGTAGGTCCCGTTGTCGTTGGTGCTTGTCACCACGTAAGGCCTGAACCACCTCCGTGCAAACTTTTGCGTTGCCCTGTGCTAGTTGTCGAGGCTGCTGTCATACACTAGGACCCAGTCGTCTTCCTTGATCTTCTTTGGTCGCAACCGGTGCGTTTGGTCGAACCAGATCTTGTTACACTCCCTTGCCGCCCGCAGCTTTTCCTTCACCCGTTTCACGTCCTCCGGCCTACGCTCGAGTTGCCGAATCCGTGCTGCCAGCAACTCCTCCCGGCTCATCTCGTCCTTCCAATCTACCGCCGCCCATGAAGGAACCGTCCGTTCCATCGGCATGATCGGTTTCTGTCTGTACATTAGCTCTACCGGCATGAACCCTGTCACCGAACTGTGCGTACTTCGGTTCGCCCATAGTGCGTAAGGAAGGAGCCGCGGCCAATTCCCGACCTGCCCTCCGCATGCACGCACCAACACCTTTACGATCGGCCCATGCCCACGTTCTACCTTACCGTTCGCCTCCGGGTTGTACGCCGTAGTGAGGGAGAATTTGACCCCTAGTCGGTCGAACAACTCCTCAGCTTCCCACGTATCCAACTCTCCCCAGTTCGCCACGATCCTCCCAATGCACCCGTACAGACACACCACCTCTTCGATCAGGAACCGACATACCGCCGCGGTTGTCTTGTTATGCAGTGCACGGCCTTCCACCTGGTTCGTTAAGTCTTCCTGCGCAAGCACGAGGTACCGCATCTGTCCTGCTCCCATCGGCATCGTCACCAAGTCCACCATCCACTTGAAATGGACCGCAAGCGGGTAAGTCGGGTGTAGCTCGTCCCGATGTCGGACTACGGAGTGCATCTGACAGTTTTCGCAAGTCGTTACGAACTGATGCACGTCCTGGTACAACCCCGACCACCAGTACTTCTCCTTCACCTTCTCGAACGTGGCCCACGTTCCGCGGTGCCCGGCCCAGGGACTCTCGTGAAATGCCGCCAGTAGTTCCTCCTGTTCTTCTTTCTTCACCACTACCCGGAGCGGAACGCCGTTTCTCTTCTTCGGGTGCTTCCATATGTACCCGTCTTGAAGGAAGAATCGGTACGCTTTCTTCCGGATCCGGTTGGCCTCTTCCTTTGTCCACGCCGCGTCTGGTGTCATTGATTTCAGGAGCCCGCCGATCCGGAGCCACTCCCCATCGTACTTGCTCTCGTCTAATTCGTTAAACGCCGGAGCGCTCCCCTTTTTGGTTGCCACGGATGCCGCCTCGAAGAAATCTACGCCGACTTCCTCGTCCTTTGAAACCATGCCGTTCTCATTTCCGAACCTCGCCCTTGAGAGCATGTCAGCCATGGCATTGTCTTTCCCGGAAATATGCCGTATCTCCGGATTCAGGGACTTGATGTACGCTATCCACTTGAGCATTGCCAGGTCCGGCATCGTGCATCCGGAAACCATGCCGAGAATCGGTAGGCAGTCCGTCTCGATTATTACCTCTGTCCTGATCAGGTAGTCTTTATCGGCCTTCACCGCCGAAACGATACCCCAGAGTTCGCGTTTAACCTGGGCGTATCCTCGCTGTCGCTCACTGAGGACCTTCGCGCCGAACCGGATGGGGAACCTCATGCCAACGTCATCCTCTTGGTTGATCACCCATCCGATCCCGGTCGGACTCGTGTCTACGGTCACGTAAATCGAAGTGTCTTTGCCGTAGACCGCCTTTCGGAGCGCCGGTGCCGTGGCAAGTGCTTCCTTCATCTTTCAGACTGACTCCGTATGCTCGTCTCCCCACTCAAATTTATGCCCTTTCTTCAGCAACCCATATAGCGGCTCCGCGACGTGGGCATAATGCGGGATCCAGATATGGTAGAACGCGCATGCTCCCAAGAATCTCCGAACCTCCGTAACCGAATTGCAATCATGCTTCATCGCGGAGATGGCATCCACCTTGGCCGGAGACGGTTTCCGACCATATGGTTCGCATAGGTGCCCGACGACCATGATCTCTGATTGCCCGAAGGCCGATTTTTCCCCGGAGAAGGTGAGCCTCGCGCCTTCTAGTCTCTGCAACACCTTCTCGCAGTCATCGATGTGAGTTGCCACGAAATTCCGACATCCGTCCGGTCCGATTGTCTCGTCCCTTTCCTCCACCGGGCATCCCCTGATCGGGATGTCGTCTAAGAATGGCATGGTGATGTCCGGGATACAATCCTTGAGCACTTTTTTCATCGCGTTCACCATGTGGGCCACCGAGTTTGTCCCTCCTTGTGGTAGGGTACACATTCGCACTAGGCCGAGAGGAGTCCGCATCGTTGTAATGTCTCTGCTCTCCACGGCTAGTTGGAACTGATCGTAGCCTGAGTACAGATCACCGACAGAGTAAATCGACCTTCCGGCGAAGGCCTCTGCGAACTCGTCTATGGTCGGTCCGATTCCTGCGTTACGGATGGTCACCTTGTTGACCAGTTGCAGGTCTTGAATGAAGCGCAACGTGCCGTTCTTCTTCGGCATTGTAAACCACCGATTCGAATACGGGGCACTCGATGGTTCGAGGATGCCCAACCCCACCTTTTGCTTCAGAAGCTCCATCAACTTCGGGATGTGAGCTCTTGGCACCGGAATCGGTTTGAGATTCTACGGTACATGCGGCACCGTGAAGATCACCATTGGTTCGACGATCGTCGGGTACACGCACCCGATCTCCTCCGGCGAGAACGCAAAGGCCTTCCCATGCCTTCCGAGCATTCTCCGAAACCTGTTCTCCTCCGTCGGCAGTAGAAAGCCACCCCCACCGACCTTGAGCTCCCGTAGCGTTATGTCGGTGAACCGGTGCCCTATGCCAGCCGGATTCCGTAAGCTTGGGTCCGACGCAACCCCTTTTCTCCGCTCCTTGCTGCCCTCTAGCAAGGGTGCCGCGACCGGCTTTACCTTCAGGTCCACAGTCTTGTACTTTGTACTCACGCGGGACTGCCACCTCCGCAACTAAGGACGGATGAGAAGAAATGACTGGTTGTCCACAGACGTAACTTTTGTCTGGTCGAAGGAGTACTTTACCACAAAGGCAGTGATGGGATCTAGCGCCGCGGGACACGCCAGGATGAAAAGGAAGTCGTTTTGCGCGAAGCTCACTGCGGTATGGCCGGGGGACATTACGCAGGCGATGTTACAACAAGTAGGTCTATGGTGGCCAACTACGCAAAAAGACACGTATCAATACTATAGACAGTGTGATCTATGTCAACGGTTAGGGCAACCTACGGAGCTCGCAAGGATGTTGCACCAATTGGTTCTTCCGCTGGATCCATTCTAGGAATGGGGTCTGGATTTTTTCGGCTCGTAGCCACGGATTACTCCACTAAATGGGTAGAAGCAAAAGCATTAGGTGATAATACGCCACATCCACGGCAAAATATCTTTACGAATACATTTGGTGTCGTTTTGGTTGCCCAATCGAGCTGATCAGTGATCAAGGGAGCCACTTTTTGAATTCGTTCATCTACGAGCTAACTCACCATTATGCCGTAGTGCATAAGAAGAGCCCGCCATATTACTCACAGGCGAATGGGTTAGTGGAGTCCACGAACAAGACATTACAGACCATAATGAAAAAGATCGTGAATGAGAATAGAACATACTAGGATACCAAGCTGTGCAACGCTTTGTGGGCATATCAGACGAGTTACAAAACTAGCATACAGTCCACACCTTTCTGGCTAGCGTTTGGGTTAGAAGCCATAATGCCCATCGAATTCTAGCTGGCCAGTTTAAGGATTCAAGTAGGAGACCGACTGTTAGAAGGCAAGTCTGAGCAAATATGGCTACAACAACTTCTCAAATTAGGCGAGGTTCGGGTCCATAGTATAGCCATACTCGAGCAAGAGCAGTGACGGCGTAAAGCGTTCGTGGATCGAGATCGGGGCACACGGGAGAAATGCTTTGCAGTTGGGAAGGCCGTCTTGGTCTTTCAAACACGCATGGGTCAAATGTTAGGTAAGTTACGATTCCGCTGGACAGGGCCGTACTGGATAATTTGAGCAGAAAATGGCACCTTCCAATTGGGTACCCTCGCTGGAGTTATACTTCGGCAAAAAGTGAATGGGTTCTGATAAAAAACTTATTTGGGACCTACACCCCCGAACTCGTTTCACGCTGTAACTGACACGTCAGAGGGGTCCCGACATTAATAAGTAGTTGGGACCCACTTGTAATAAAATGTAATAGTAATATTGTACTTTACCGTTAAAAAAGAAAAGAAAAAAGAGAGAAGATAGTCACGACTATTAAAAGGTGTTTATGCATGCAAAAACTCCAACATCAAGCAAACACGGCACCACGATGTCACACAAGCCAATGAACCCTAGAACACAAAAAGAGGGAAAAAGAAGGTTTTCTACACACTACAAAAAATAGACTAACTCTCCTCGCCCTCCTCGATCCCCACCATACCACAGAGTCCACGCTCACCGTGGTTTGAGAGCTTCACCTATTCTACAAGAGCCTCTTCCACCCACGATGCCGATCACCATCTCTGTAGCATTACGCAAGTGGCCCCTACAAAAGAGTTTTGAGGGGTACATCAGGGTCGCCGAGGCACCAACACACCCTGATGCTCTCGACATCGCCAAAAAGCTCTACGTGGACACTGTGACAAACGCCACCATTTGGAAAAAATTGGACCTATCCGTGAATGGGGAGAAACACTTCGACATCCCCTCTACAGAAACTCTAGAAGAATATTTTGGGGAATATTCCGTATCAGCCAAGGCATATAGAATGAAAGACATCCCGAACCCATTGTTTCGGGAAATAGCCAAGTTCCTACTTGAGGTCGGTTGCGTGCACGTCAACGCGTATTGGATGCCAAAATAGAAGGCAAGCATCATCATTGATACATTTGACGGGCACGCAGTAGATTGGGGAGTGATTATGGGACTAGCTCTAAGAGAGGGCATGCACGCATACTAGGCCGACAAAAAGCTAAGGCCGATTATACAACAGTACCTTACGATACTATTTCCGCCTCGTGTCTGCTCGCCCGACCGCCCAGTAAACCTACGCCTTCGTCATGATCCGTGAAACAATAGTTATCGGAATTGGCAACCACGGAATGGGAAGAGGAACCACAACCTTCCCACCCTGTAGCGCAACCGATGCAACCGGAACAACCAGCAAGGACGATTGAAGCACCAACAACAACGAATGAGCAAGAAACGGAACAAAACCATGAAAGCCCCTGGCCGAAATGACGAAGATTAGATCGGAAGGATGGCCGCGGACTGGTCAAAGACACAGTCGCACCAGTCGACGCTTCCGCCCCTACGAAGCACACAACTACATTGGAGATAATCCGGGAACCATAGCCGATCATTACGGCTCAGTCGCAACATGGCAAAGGAGTGCTCACAACGGAAAGTGAAGTCCTCAAGTATCCAGACATCCCGGATACAACCCATGAGTTCGGCGCATTGTTACAGTTTGGGACGACTTACGAACTCATAGAATTTTTGGCAACACAACAAATCAAGGTATCCTAGAGAATGGTCGAGGATCACACAGAACAACAAATGATTGAGTGTGCGTTGACGAGAACGGTAGAAAGCGAAGATGAGGGACCCCTCACCAAGATAGGCATGCAGCAGAACACAGGGATTCGTCGCATGGGCATTGAAATACCCCCATTGAATATGGCCCTCGTCGAAGTACATAGGGAGTTGGCCACAGTTAGTATTTTTGGAAAACAGTCAAGTTGACTCAAGCCCAACTACAGAAGGCCCAAGAGCGCATTGTGGAATTAGAATGCACCACAACTACGACGCAACAATGTTCGCCAACCGGCAAGGAGTGGAGGACAGTCCAGAATATGAAAGGGTAGAAATAATCGGAAGCTGTTATTAGGATATTAAGTAATTAAGTAGATTTTAGAGAAGTGAACGGACGGACCGGAATCGGTATGCCGATCCGGATCCGGACCAATTCATATTAGTGTGCCGTTGGCACTGTTTTTAGGCAAAGCCAGTGATCTATAAAAAGGCCCAGTTACATTGTAAATGGGGACGGATAATTAATAGAGCTCTATTGTCTTATCTCTGTGTATTGATTACCATTCTGTGCTAATTACTTTCTATCTTACGCGTGTATTAAGATTCAGGATATGTTGCTTAAGTAACCGATTAAGGTCTGATTAATCGTCGGTCTAACTCTGTTTCACCGTAATACCCTTTGGTGAAGTGTTTTCTGTAGACACCCTGTGTTAGGCTATTGTCTGGCCCTAAGGCGTAACACAGTTTTTGGCGACCACGATTCCTGCATAAGTGCAGCGAACAACGGTGGGAATGGATGACTAGACCAACGAGCGGACCGATTACGGATTGAGCAAGGAGACTCGCTGAGCGGCTGTGGAAGCGAGAGGCCTTCTAGCAAGTGGCAGAAGAAATTCGTTCGGATCAATCATTTTCCAAAGTGATCCGGCGAGTGGCCGAGGAGTCACTCCGTTTGCTTCCACCCCGACGAAGGAAGCAGCTTGAGTAGTCTCCGGGAAACGGAATCCCTTCTACAGGCATTAATTGCAGGAGACGGTGATTCAGAACCATTTTCAGCCTTTGAATCGGACTCGGACGGCGAATATAGTGCTCATTCTAATTACCGCAGTAGTCACGACACCCTAGACGGACCGGCGGACGAGGAATCGGATAGCTTACCGACACCTGAACCAGAATTGAGAGAGCTGGAAGCCACAGATTGGCCAAGGACTGATCAAACCCCAACACCCGAAGCCGAGGCAGAAAGACCCCCCACATAGGAAGAAAGACCTCTAACAGAGGAGGAGGAGAGACCTCCGACGGAGGAGGAAGAGAGACCTCTGACACCACCAGCCCACGTTCCAACACCAGACGACAACATGCCGTTTCAATATCCCAAGTACCGAGATGATCCGGATGCAGAGGCCCACATCTATGCATTTCAGCAGACCTAGGAAGTGAATCATGTGTCACAACGCTTAACCGCGGCCGAAGCAGAATGCTCAAAGATGGCAGAGTTCGGCATGACCCTGGAGGGGCCCGCCGCTAGATGGCACATGACGCAAGATCCCAATACCATCACGACGTTTGCAGCCTTGAAAACTAAATTCTTACACTTTTTTCACAAAGAGGTGGATCAACGGGAAATGGTTAGCCTATTTTATACCATCAGGCATGAGCCCACAGAGAACATTCACCAATTTGTAATCCAATTCCAGAGCATGCACAACGAGCTCAGTCGGGCACCACCGGAAGAAGAGACTAAGGCGATATTTCTAGCAGCACTCCGAGAACCCCTACGAACGGTGTGCACAGTCATTGATTTCCGCACGAGTTCCGTCAACCAGGTCATAGACTGAGTCAGGGAAATGGGAAACTCCAGCTCGTGGCTGACGATGGGGGCACTCCAACGAACGTTACCAACTGATGAAGACCTCCACTTTCGACAAGCAATTCAATGTACGACTTGCCTGAATGCCGGACATTCGGCGCTGGAGTGCACCATGCGTTCTGAATGCCTGCTTTGCCATTCCAAAAACCACACAATGGATCAGTGCGAGTATAACTTGCTGAATCGGCAAGCACCACCGGTCCGGCAAATCGAACCACGGAGCAACCAGGAGGAGGAAGAAGAGCAATGGCGGCGAGAGGAGTGTTACCGGCCGGCACAAGATGTTCAGTACAGTGATCGAAGAAATGCTTATGACCGCGACCGGTATGATAGATATGATAGATATCGGGACTATAATGGGGAACGGAATGAGCGATACAACCGGGATCACTCCCCCGGTTACAACCCCCAAAGGGAGGACTATGGCAAGTACGATGACCAGCTCCGACAGGATTTCCGGAACAAAAAGCATTTCAACAAAAAACGACATTTCAATAAAAAAAGGGGTCACCAACTGGAGCCGGAATAGGGTACATCAAGCAACCAACCGGACCAAGGCCAAGCACTTACCACAGGACCTCAACCGGGTGCCGGAGTGAAAGCAAAATCCAGCAACACCCGGAAGGCATACTGCTACTATTGCTGACAAGAGGGACACTATAGTAACCAATGTCCAACGAAAAGCTACAATAAGAGACCAACGGTAAACATGGTGGTAGCGGAGGTCGCGGACATACAAGTGACCACGAGGGAAAAAGGAAAAGCAACGGAGTGGGAAACCCTAGAAGCCATCTGGAAGCAGGCCACCGAATGGGTAAAGAAGGCAAACGAGCAGAATGTGGCAGAACTGGAGCAACAAAAGGAGAATCTAGAGGAGCCCATTGGCAATCGCCAGGCGGAAAACCCAACATGGCAGGCGTTGCAAGAATGCCAAATCACATTGCCATTAGGTCGGCTATTGCAGTTAGTACCTCGATTTATGGAAGGTCTGAAGATGGGAATGACTGTGGTTGGCACGCCACTGGCTCCGACATTCTTTTCTAATCTGGAGGAAGGACCGATGGTAGTGGACACGAGTAGTCTGGCTATCACAACCATCATCAAGGGACGAGAGCTACCCGGAACGATTATAGACGGAGGATCCGGCGTGAATGTGATTAGCCTCCGAATTTGTAATACCCTAGGAATCTAGGACTGGGAGTGGTGCCCATTTTGGCTCCGGATGGCGGACACAAGTTCAGTAAGACCTACCGGATTGATACGAGATTTGGAAGTGACTATCAGAGGTCACGCATTCCGCATTTCGGCAGTAGTCCTCCAGCTCAATGCACAAGGGGCATACCCGCTGTTGCTAGGCCGACCATGGTTAAAAACAATGCACATCAAGCAAAACTAGCGGAAAAACATAATCACTTTCCGTCGCAGCAAAACGAAATTACGAGTAACTACACAATCACGTTCGAGTACCGGCAAGGAGCTGACACCGATGTATGCTGAATGTGTCAACATGCTTGAAGGATAGGCTGATGAAGAGGTTGATCAGTACTTACAAGAGAATCCAAAAATTGTACCCTTATTTGAAGTTGATGTCGCCGATGAAGCACCATACATAATACAACAAGAGGATGCCGATGAAGAACCAGATAAAGAAGCCATCAGAGAGTTACAACACGTGCAGGAAGCTTTGGAGAAGGAATTGGCAGTATCCCAATGCGTAAAAACCTCTCAGCTAGAAGAGGTAAACCTAGGCACCGCAGAAGACGCAAGACCGGTTCACATCACCAAAGAAATGACTCCTGAAAGGAAGACGGCAACGATCACCTTATTAAAGGAGTTCCGGGATGTGTTTGCGTGGTCTTATGAGGACATGTGGGGGCTAGATCCTCAGTTGTATCAACACCAGATACATCTGAGTAAGGATGCCAGTCCGGTGGCGCAACGACGCTACCAGATGAACCCTAACTATGCAGCAAAAGTAAAGGACAAAATCGACAAATTTTCACGAGTAGGGTTCATCTGACCGGTCAAAAAGACGACATGGCTAAGCCTGATAGTCGTCATACCGAAAATGAACGGAAAAATCCGAGTATGTGTCGACTACCGGAAATTGAATGCAGCAACGATAATCGACGCCTTCCCACTCCCTTTTACGGATGGAGTCCTGGATGCACTAGTCGGTCACGAAGTTTATAGTTTCCTTGATGGGTACAACGACTACTATCAGATCTGGATGCACCCCAATGACCAGGAGAAAACCGCTTTTGTTACCGAATGGGGAGTATTTGTCGCCGTAGTCATGATGTTCAGACTTAAAACGGTGCCGGCAACCTTTCAACAAATAATCATGGAGATTTTTTGGAGAATTTATTCCAACATTCATGCAGGTGTTCTTAGACGATTTCGCCGTGTACAACCAGGAAGGGGAACACCTCCAATACCTCCGACTATGTCTTGAGAAATGTAGTGTTTACGGGTTAAGCCTTAACCCGGCGAAATGCATGTTCGGTGTGTCAAGCGGTGCACTACTAGGCCACATCGTTAGCAAGGACGGCATTGCAGTAGACCCGGACAAGGTCAAAGAAATTTTGGAGGCACCGACACCCACCACGGCGAAAGCATTGAGTTGGTTCCTAGGACAAATGTGGTGGCATAGCTGGATGCTCTGGTATCTAGCAGACCTGGCCACACCATTGCATGTTGTGGTGCACCGGACACCGTTTCAATGGACGGACATAGAAGAGAAGGCTTACCGAGCATTAAAAGTACTACTATCACAAGCACCGGTGGTGCAACCTCCGGATTGGTCTAATGAATTCCACGTATTCGTAGACGCGTTCGACATAGCAATAGGGAGTGCATTAATGCAGCTTACCGAACCCAAGTGGTACAGACCCATGTATTATGCCAGTCGTAAGCTGTCCCAAGCGTAACGGAATTACTCTACGACGGAAAGAGAAGCCTTGGGCATGATCTATAGCGTCACCAAGTTCCGACACTATTTGTTGGGGAGGAAATTTTCCTTTCATGTAGATCATTCGGCACTACTTTACTTGGTCTCGAAAGCATCACTCACGGGTAAGTTGGCCCAATGGACGCTATTATTACAGGAATTTGAGTTAGAGATATTTCACCGGCCAGGCATACAACATGCAGTTGCAGATTATTTGAGTCGGCTAGACTCCGGAGAAGCCGATGACGGAGTCGCAGATGAATTTCCGAATGCAGACTTGTTTAGGGTCATAGCCGAAATGACAACAGATGGTACGATCACCGAGGAGGACAAGTGGTTCACTAACATGCACCAATTCCTGAGCACTGGATTACCTCCAAAGGAGATGAACAAAGACGAGCGGAAAGATTAGCAGTACAAAGCTGACACTTCTGCCTACTACAAGACACACTGTACCATAAAGGCACAGATGGCATATGGCGGCGCGCGGTGTGCAACGACGAAAAAGACCAAATACTGCGCAAAGCACATTGTGGCATTGCTAGAGGGCATTACGCTGGGGACGCTATGACAAGGAAAATATGGCAGAGTGGCCTATGGTGGCCAACAACATTAAAAGACGTCGTCTGGTATGCTAAAGAATGCGATTTGTGTCAGCGGATGGGCCAACCAACGGAACAGGCAAGAATGCCTCACCAGTTGGTGCTGCCATTGGAACCATTTCAGAAATGGGGGCTAGACTTCGTCGGCCCGTTTAAACCACTAGCAATGAGAACCGGCAACCGATACTTGATTGTCGCTACAGACTACTACACCAAGTGGGTGGAGGCCAAAGCACTACGTGACAACACCGCGACATCCACGGCAAAGTTTTTATATTAATATATCTGGTGCCGGTATGGATGTCCGATTGAGCTAATCAACGATCAAGGGGGGCATTTCCTAGGACAAGTGGTGGAAAGCTTGATGACATTCTATGCGGTGGTGCACAATCGAAGCACTCTGTATTATCCGCAAGCCAACGGATTAGCCGAATCCACAAATAAGACACTACAAAACATCCTCTAGAAAATCGTCAATGAGAACTGGACGGATTGGGATACAAAGCTACACTGTGCACTCTGGGCCTACTGGACAACATATAAGACAAGTATCGGGACAACGCCTTTCCAATTGGCATTTGGATTGGAAGCGGTAATGTCGATCAAATTCTAGGTTCCCAGTTTGCGGTTACAGGTTAGGGAAAGCTTGAACGAGAAGGAGTCGAAAACCATCCGGCTAGCAGCACTATGCAAACTGGAGGAACACCGGATAGCCAGCCTTATGCACATGGAACTGGAGCAACGGAGAAGGAAAGCGTTCATCGATCGACACCGGAAAGGTAACAAAAAAAGGTTCGGGATTGGCAAGCCAATACTTGTATTCCAAACCAAGATGGGTAAGATGCAGAGGAAGCTACGGTTTCGGTGGACCGGACCATATTGGATTACATGGGAGTTCAACGGTTCTTACCAGCTAGGGACACTCGCCGGCGAAGTTATGGGTAAATGGGTGAATGGGTTTCAACTCAAACCATACTATGGACCCATGCCAAGGAACCCGTTTGAGTAGACAAAGGCTGACACCGCACCAGACACTAGTAAGCACGACGAGACGATAACTGGTCATGCAATCGGCAAGCACAATCCGGAGAAGGGTCCGTTTGGGCCGGATACATATTAACAAGATCGAATTTTAAAATAAAAAAAAATCAAATCAAATTAAATCCAATCAAACCCAAACTATGCGATGGCGAGGAGCGAACGACCACATGCAATGAAAAGGAGGGGTGAACGGGCACTTGGAAAAGCCAAGTAGTGGGCTATTTATAGTGCATTAAAACGCCACCACGTGGCACTTCATTGCCATTATAGTACACGACGTTCGCATACGCAAGAATCAAGAAAGGCGCAAACATGCAGAAAGAAAACCTACACCGCATGGAGGCCTTCTCATTTCGTGAACAAAGAATTGCAAACGCACATAGGCGATTGAAGATAATCAGATGCGAGCACCTAGAGCCCCCTAACGCACCTACCTCACCAGCAACCACCGACTCAGAAGGAGAAATGGACTGCATGACGCTCTCTAAGGCAGCCAAGAAGTGGTTAAAGCAACATGGATTGGAAGGATTCTTGAGGATCATGGAGGCACCACCACACAAAGAGGCGGAAAGGGTTGTCAAAGTCATCGACACAGAAGTAATGATCACAGAGGAGGCCATCCGTGCCCTGATGGGCCTACTCGAGGGCGGCATCTTCACCGTCGACAACCCTACCCCAGAGCAGCTCACGAAATACTTCGGTGAGTATTCTCTGGCCAGCAAGGCATATCGCACATAGGGTGGCGAGGATGGCTTATTTCGAGAGATTGCTTGTGTACTGCATGAGTATGGCCATGTGTACCCTCGACCCCCGGCAATGCCTAGGAACAGAGCCGGGTTAATTATCGCCACATATGAAGGTCTACAGGTGGATTGGTTGGTGATGATCGCTGACAGACTGCGCGCGGCCATCGACTCGGTAAGAGGGAAGGATGGAAGGAAAATATGGTAGGCGATGGCGCAATGGCTCACACTGTTAGCACCACTAGTGGAGCGCAACATGGCAAAGAAGCGGGGAAGATCAGCCGAAGGAACCTCCAAAACGGCTTCAAAACAGAAACAGTTATTGGCTGCTAAGGCAACCAAGGGGAAGGAGGCCGACACTGAGAAAACGGCGAACGAGCGACCTAACCAGGCGGCGACGCAGGAGGCAACACTGGCACGGCCAATAAAAATTACATTTCGCCGACCGGATCAATAGGAGCCAGATCCCTTGGCCATGAAAATCAATCTTCGGAAACGGCGGAGGAACCCAACGAGCACCTCCAGCGGCGCCAGAAGAAGAGCACTGCAGACCATGCCGGGCAGCAATCGGGTCCAAAAAAAGGATAGGATGCCGATACCCCGCATTGAGGGCCCAGAGCCAAGGGTGGAAGCGGAACCGGTTCAAACAGAACCGGTCACAAAAGTCCTTGCGCCGCAGGCTCCCCCGACGAGTTAGAGCATGACAAGACCCGTGATTCAAGAGTCGGTGATTCAGTTGTCTACATCACCGGCACTCTAGGACCAACTAGAGTTGGAACGGCCGACTCAGGCACAACCAGAGTCTGCCAAGTGGTACCCAACCAGAGCCAGAGCTGTCAACCACACCAGATCGGACACTGGTAAGCGTAGAAATCGGCCAACCCTCTGCGCCGACATGGATAGAAGGCACCGACAGCCAATGGCTACGGTGGATCGGTGAGCAAATAGCCGGAGTGGTCCATTATATGGAGGCAGCGGAGAAAACACAAGTGGACCGGTTGCTAACCACAACCGGAGAACTAGAGAAGGCCCGGTCAAGGATCCGGAGCTTGGAACGAGAAGTGGAAATAGCCAAGGAAGAATTGGCTAAGAAGGTCATCACAGGACCCCAAGAACAGGAATCGGTGGCTCCGGTACATGTACAGAATAATGAAACACCGGCAATTGTACATAATAATACGACCCTGATGTTGGGAACAAACTCGAATATAATTACAGCGCAAGCACAAGAGCTTGTCGTTCTCAAAGAAGACCTGGCTGCACAAGAAGCATTACGGGCTAGGGAAAGAGAATTAAAAATGACGGCGGAGGAGGAACAACGGAAGACTACTAACAATCTCCGACGAGCAGAAGAAAGTTTGCGGAAGGGACACCAAGCCTATGACCGGCTTAAGGAAGAGAAAGAAAAAGTGCTGCAAGAGAAGGATAAACTCTGAAGGATGGCGGAAACGGAGATCGAGAGTCTCAAAGAAGAGCTTCGGCAGCAAAAGGATAGGGAAGACCGAGCTCGCCGCCAGATCAATCAGAAGCTGAAGCAGAAAACAGAAGAGTTTGACTGCCTGCACTGGGATTATAAACATGTTGAGTCGGAATACAAGAAGCTCATCACCGACAGTGACCGACAGCAGGAGAAGATGTTCAAGCTCCGGAATGAAGTGCAACGAGCGAAGACGGCACTAGCAGAAGAACGGGCTGAGAAGGAAACCATATGAGCTAAAGCGGCGCAGGAACGCATGGAACTCCAGATGCAACATCAGGCGGAAACGGAACACGCTACCATGGTCTTACAAAGAGTGCAGACAACATATCAGAATCAACTGGTGTGCTACAAGGACCAGGACGTGGTGACGGCGAACCTGATCAAACAGTTGAAAGATGACCGACAGGCCGTTGAAGACAAATCAAAGATGGGGCTGGAGCGGATCCGATGCATTGTACATGCATGGAAGAATCGAACGAAGCGTTTGATTGAAGACAACTCAGTATTATGGTGGTCAAAATGGGCGAAGCATGCTGTCGAGCTACATTTGCTGAGGGCGGACACGGAAAACCGGCAGAAAGAAGGCAATGAGTTCTATAAGTTGGAAAAGGAAGACTTTGTTGCCGTGAAAGATGAATTGGTGGAGAACTTCGTAGCATTGGCTGATGAACAGATAACGGTGGTCCGGCAACTAGTGGCACAACTGGACGATGATCGGCTGGATAACCAAATCCAGTTTGAAAGTTACGAAAAGGAGAGGCTACGGCAAGAGGCGACGAAGAGCACGCCAACAATCAATCTCAGTGATGAAGAGCCATCATCGGAGCAAGGGACGGACAGAGTCAAGGCTGGGACAACCCAATCGGATGTAACTCAGGAGGAGTAGCCAAGGGAGGAAGTGCCACAACAACCACCGGCACCGAGAGCGGCACAACAACCATTGGAGGAGCAACGCCCACAAGAGTTGGAGACCACGCAGCAGCAAGAATCACAACAATAGCCAACGGAGCAGCCGGAGGAGGAGCAACAACAATAGGAGGAGCAGCAGCAATCCGATCAACCTTCCGAAAAACCCTTAGAGCCCCTTGATCAGAGCATTCAGGACATTTTAGATGAGGATTGAAGGCCGAATAGTGGGATTCGACGTACAAGGTACTGTCCCACGGGCGTGCCATGTGTTAGCCAGCCAACAAGGAGTGGAGGACAGTCCAAAATATGAAAAGGCAGAAATAATCAGAAGTTGTTATTAGGATATTAAGTAATTAAGTAGATTTTAGAGAAGTGAACGGACGGACCGGAATCGGTATGCCGATCTGGATCCGAACCGGTTCATATTAGTGTGCCGGTTCATATTAATCACCGGTCTAACTCTATTTCACCGTAACACCCTTTGGTGAAGTGTTTTCTTTAGACACCCTATGTTAGGCTATTGTCCGGCCCTAAGGAGTAACACTAGACTAGCATCTGACGCATCGACAACTTTACGGGTGGAGGTCGAAGCACAAACCGCCATCGCCGTAAAAGCAAAAAGAGCTACGCAGTTAGCCGAGTCTGAGATTGACCGCCTCTACGTGGAACTTCGCCAATCATTAGATAGAGAAAAGGATATCCGGGCAAAAGGATGAAGGGCGGTGAAAGCACTGGAGGATAAGCTCGAGGCGGAGACAATAGCGCATACCCACACAAAAGAAGAAAACAGAAAGCTGCGTGAGGAAGCCCAAAAGACAGAAGCTATTATCACAGGACTCCGAGTGTTATTAGAAAAGAAGAAAGCATGGTACGACGAACAACTCGTGCGGGAATGGGAACTTAGGCATCATGCAGAAGTCCACCTAAACAATGAAATGGGCCGGCTCAAGGAACTACACTTGAAAGAATCCCAAATATGGGCAAAGATGAAGAGCCTCTATGAGGAAGCAGCTACGACCAATAAGCGTAAAATCGAAAACCTCAAGAAAGCCTTGGACGAAGTGTAAACCTGCTCCCAAATGATAATGGATAATGTACGTGTTCTTCTTCAAACAAATCGCGAGCCGGTTACGGCACAGTTGAAAGCAGCGTTGGACAAAGGATGGACCCCGGGGGCTCCACTATATATAAAGAGGTTGTATCACGTGCATTCACGACATCTTTTATAAACCCCTTATATGTATGTTTATTATTATTTTAGAGACCCTTTTGTAAAAAAACAGTTAATAAAAATACCGCTTAGTGCAAATATATATTTTGACAACAACTTATTTTAAATGCCCTTAAATAGAAAACACATGTATGTTCAATATATGTGTGTATGTATATATTGTATTGTATTGCATGTGTTGTATATATTTTATGTATGGGTTATGTGTATGTATGTTCACATGTATGTATTGTATTGCATGTGAATGTACATATGTACTGTATTGTCTTCCATGTTTATATATGCATGTATTGTATTGTATTGCATGTGTTGTATATATTTTATGTATATGGCATGTGTGTGTGTATCTATGTGTTATATGTGCATGTGTGTGCATGTAAGTGTAATGATATGTGCATGTGTGTGCATGTAAGTGTAATGATATATGGGTGTGTGTGTGTGTGTGTGTGTGTGTGTATGTAGGATGTTTGTGTATGTGTGTGCATGTGTTCTGTATATGTGCATGTGTGAACGTGTATTATACATGTCACTACAACAAAATAAGCTAGTAGTGATGCCAAAACACATTGCTATTGGCACTACACATATACCATCATTGTGCAACACCTTTTGAAAAGAGTAAATTTTGTTTTTACTTTTTTTGATAAAAAAAATTCTTCTCTTTATTTCTTTTTAAAAAAATGTGTTTGTATGTATCGATGTATGTTTGTTTGTTTGCATGTATGTTGATGTGGAGCATATGTGTCTTCAAACCATCTTCGAAGAAGGATTGCCATCTAATCACTAAGCATGAAAGGTTGTCTTCATTCCATGCCATCTTCTCTGACATGCCTATGTAACAATGCATATATTGTGGCTTCATGGAAGTGAAAAACAATAGATCTAAAAGAGCATATATATAACAAGAATACTATGTTATGAGATGTTCAAGAATCATTCACAACATTCAACTTGAGCAAGAACTTCATTGGATAAAAATGTTGCAATGCTAGAACAAACACACACTGAGTTTTTCGCTAAGAAAATTTGAGCATTTGAGTCCCTAACTTGTTACAATGCAATCACTCACACACAACACTTTTAATCTATAAAACATATTCTCTCTCACAGCCATATCCATTAATCTCTCTGCAACAAAAACAAAGTAATTAGGCTTTGGAACCCACAAAGCTTTACATCAAGAACATTTAATTTGAAATTTGCAAGAAAAGTAGTGTTGGGTTATCATCAATGTAATTTATATGAACAAGCTTCATGTACATGCCCTTTATCATAGTCCTTATCAAATTTGACATTTGCAAACCTACACACAAAAAATACGTTATTTTACTTTTTTGTCGAGCACCATCATTCAATAAGTTGAAAACCTATACAATAACAATAAGAAACCAAAGGTTAATATGTTGTGCGAATGAAATAACATGATCAAAATGATAGTTGCAAACAAAAGATGTAGAGTAATAATCAAGAAGCATGAATCATTATACCTTCTCCTCTTAAGTAATGCTACAATCTTGATCCCATGCACAATAAGTTCAACTTTTTTGTCCATAATATAATCTGCAACAAACAAAAGATGTAGCGTAATAATCAAGAAGCATCAATCATTATACCTTCACCTCCTAAGTGATCCCGTGCACAATAACATCAACTTATGTGGTCCATAATATAATATGCAACCCATAACTATGTATGTATATATATTTATAATAGTGTATGGATGCATGCCTTGTGGTTTTCCTGTTACTATATTTGCCTCGATTACCTCCCTTTTCTCCAAGCCATCAATTCCGGAAGCTTGAATTAACAAAGCCTACTTCCATATAGTTTCAAAGTAAACTCCAACATTGCAAGAGCTATTCAAGGTCAAGACAGTCATATATGTCATTTCTTGCCCAAATATACACATGCTTCAATCTCTTCCATTGTTCCTATCCTATCGTGCCACCTTGAATAACAAAGAAATTTGGAAACGAAACAAGAGAATGGAACTTCATGTTTGGGTCAGCAGATTAAGAGTATCATTAATATAACACATATCAACAAGATCTACAGCCTTTCCAACAAAGATATCACAAAATAAATTAAGTGTTTTTTATGTGCACCTCAGTGTTGGTCAGTTGAGATTCAAATGGTATGGCATAAGCTCTTTAGAAGTTGTATTGGTCCACCTTCTTTCTTTTTTAGAGCATGGTAGATGTGGATTCGATCTTGCATTCGCACGAAAGCTTGCACAAATCACAACAAACTCTTGTTCGATTATCACTGGAATATCTCGCCTCTATTGTCAATCGCTTCTTGAAGCTACATGAGGTTTCTCAAGACCGAAAGAGTTCATCTTTCATGTGAAATGACAATAGCAAATACACAAAGTAACATGGCAAAAAAAGTATGCAAGAAAATGTTGTAAACGCATGTGTGCATGCATTCATACATGCATACAAACACAACCATGCACATGCATATGCAAATACGCATGCACACATGCACACATGCATACACATACTCATACAAACATAGTTTTAAATTGATATGGTACTAAACTAAGAACCTTCATGTTTGCAATGTACCTTCCCTCATGTTTTCGGCCTCATTATTTCCTACATCCTCCTTCTTCTCCCCTCTTCACCACAAACACTTGATTTATCATAGATCAAGGGACAATATTTCCATAAGACCCTCCAAATGATTTGCTTTTTTGGATATCCTTGCAAAGTAAATTCATAGACAAAAGTTTTTAATACATAATTAACATGATAATATATACAAGGCTATATACAGAAATCAAAGTTAAGTAAAAAGAAACAATAAAAAGAACAATAAAATTTCAGCAAAAGCAAAAGCTGTTATAGTACAATTTCAAGATGCAAGATTATAAAAATCAATTCAGAAAAGAAAACCAAATAATTCTTAAAATCAATGTTTTGTTTACAAAATTAGCAATCCTAAGCATTTCAGGATTATATAGAGAACAATGGAGAAATCAATGTAAAAAACAAAAAACTCTCGCACCTTCTTGTAGCTCGTCTTGCACATCCTTGCTCGCTAGAGGACTACTTCAAAGAGGAGGTCATCATGCTCATGGCGCTCTCTCTCTCTCTATCTCTCTCTCTATCAATTTATAAACAAAAGTTTGTAAAGTTTTCATTTTGTTTACTTCCTCCAATTATGTGAATCCGAGCCACCGCTTGAATACCTTTTATTACTCCACTATAACCACCATTGCGATTGCTACCACCATAGCCACCATTTCCACCACCATTGGTATCATTATAGCCACAGGCACAACCACAAGCACTATCCACCATTTCCTCCATATGATCTCTCCCTGTTATATTCTGAACCACCACTTCCATTGGAGGCACGATAGCCTCCATCACCCCCCACCCGATCTTGCCTGAGCTCAGTCCACAGTAATGTTCCTTCCATCGAGCTCTTTTCCATTCGTCAACTCAATCACACCTGTCATCATTTGCTCATCAGAGAATGTCACAAAGCCAAAGCCTCGTGATCGTCCTGTTTCATGGTCATTGATAACCTTGGAGTTGACAACTTCGCCGAAGTATCCTGCGATCATCGGTGGTCCATGCGAGACCTCCAATGAAGCAGCGATACTTGAGATCTACAACGGCCATGGAAGCTTTGAGATGGGGAGGGGGGTGAAAGAGGAGACAAAGAGTCTCTCTCTCTCTCTCTCTCTCTCTCTCTCTCTCCTTTTTCCCCCCAATTTTTACTAAAACACATCACATATATAATCTCCCCCCCCTTTCTTCCCCCATTTTTTTAAAACAATTAGCATCCCTTTGAGAGCCGTTTTAAAAAGAGTGTTCTATTGTGTGTATGTATCTTCTATACATGTGCATGTTTATGTATGTGGATATGTATATTTGTGTGTGTGTGTGTTATGCTCTATACATGTGCATACGTATGTATTGTACTCCATGTAGGGTAAAAGCATGCGAGTGGAAACACTATTATAGTTAATTAGCTACTAAAATGGCCATAGCTAATTAGCTATTTGTTTAGCTAGTCTTTTTTGTGGGAAAATCAAATATTTGAAAAACTAATTTCTGAAAAAACTCAAATATTTGAACTTCTGTTTCAGACGTAGTGGAACTTGGGGAATAACACCATCATCTAAGGTCAACTTCAATGTCATCAATTACCTGTTTAGCCTAAGTTTGATTTTGAACGCAGATGGAGTACTCAGAGCACGAACGCAGACGTAGCTCCCGCAACAGCAGAAAATCGACATTGCAAATTGAGAGCTACAATACAGAACCCGCTCGATCATCGTCCAGGTATGTTTCAGTTACAGAAACCCCAAACATTTGTTTTTTCTTTTTGACTACTGTCTAAACTTTGGTGCCGATTCATATTTCCCCAAAATCGAATAGGGCGAAGTCCTTGGAGTCCCATACAAGGATGTCTCACAGATCGGGGAGTAGCAGCAGGTGTGTTTATATTACTTTTTTTGTGTTTAATCATGTCTTTAGTGATGCTTGGGGTTTCTGATTGAAATTTCTGATTAGGGTTTTTGTTTATAAATTTATGATTAGAATTTATGATTAGGGTTTGTGATTGAAATTTCTGATTAGGGTTTCTGATTGAAATTTTTGATTATAAATTTTTTATTAGAATTTTTGAATAGGGTTTCTGGTTACAAATTTTGATTATAGATTAGAATTTCTGAATAGGGTTTTTGTTTATAAATTTCTGTTTAGGATTTCTGATTAGGGTTTGTGATTGAAATTTCTGATTAGGGTTTCTGATTGAAATTTCTGATTAGGGTTTTTGATTATAAATTTCTGATTAGAATTTCTAAATAGGGTTTCTGGTTACAAACTTCTGATTATAGATTTTGATTAGGGTTTCTGATTTCAAACTTCTGATTACAAATTTTGATTAGGGTTTTCGATTTCAAATTTCTGAATACAAATTATGATTAGGGTTTCTGATTTGCTAAGTTAAAGATTTTGCACTATTTATGTTGTTGTTGATTGGGGTTTCTGATTCTGACATATTCTGATTTTGCACTATTTCTGATTTCTGAAATGATATTTCAGATGGCTTGTTCCTCCGTATCCGAGAGTGCTAAACTTCGCAAAATTTTGCGAGACAAAGGAGGACTTCCACAACACCTATGGTCTGTCACTCGGGGGTGTTGACCCTGCTGTCCTAAGTGATAAATTGATCAGTGATGTAGACTGGATGACAGTATATACAGTGCCTAGAGTCAAAGGCAAGGTCAAGCTGAAGCATGTACGAGCCAACTTGTACGATGACTGCATGAGGCTGCACCAGAAAGTTCATCAGGAGATCCTAGTCAACAATGAGTTGTTAGTTTCATTTGCTAGAGCATTTGCATATGAGTACTGCAAAACAACGAAGGAATCCAGAGACCCTGAAATGTATAGGGTAGCTTGGGCAGTCTATGGTGAGGCATCGGTAAAAAGATGCCGAAAGATGGGGACCTTGGCACAAAAAATAGACAAATTTTGGAGCATGGCAGTTGTTGATGCAACTTCCGACTCCCAGCAAGACCGGGGGCATACACCACACCGACACCCAAGGAAAGCCAATGTCGATGATACAGGTGAGACATTGGTTAGCTATATGCTAAAATATGTCCATGAAGCCTGTGAGACATTGGCATTTTTTAAGACTGATTTAGAGAAAGCCACAATGGCTTCTGCAATGGAGAGCAAAGTTACTTCGGTTGTTACAACGATTAGAAATAAGATTCAAGTAACTATTGTTTTGCTGGTATGTGATTGTGTTATAAATAACTTTAAGGGTAAAATGTGCTAATCAAGCATTATCTGGAATAGGTTGTGCAACAGGAGCTTGAATTAGAGGGGCCACTGGATCCCCAGCGTAAAATACAACTGCAAATAGAGATCCAGGTTCTTTCAATGAACCTAGACCTTCTAAGTGTAAATATTGTTGCAGATTACAATTTGGATAAGCTTCAAGTAAGTTAACGATTCCTGAGCAAAGTTGGTGTATCTTTCAACAACAGGAATAATTAATCGGTAAATTTCACTGTTGCGTTGAAGGAACAATACATTCATCAAGAACAGGTAGTTAGCTGCCTTAAGAAGCAGCTACATTTTGTGGAGTGAATGGTAAGGACCAGATAGGATTTGGACCTGAACATTCTTGCTCCCTTACCAAATTAAGGAGAACCAGAAAATGATTTATTGATAGTTCAAGCACGTTGCATCGCTTACGGGTTAGGTGTGGAGGACAAAACTTCGTCTTTGTTCGTTCACCTACAACCATGCAACCACACATACCATCTGCTTTGTTTTCAACATGCCTGTCAAATTGCTGCATTCTGTTTGGGAGATTGCAGTATAGCTCTACCAAATGAGTGGAGAAAACTAACAGGTATACCATACTATAGCTAATAACCTTAGTCTTTTCTAATTAGCTAAGCCATAAAAAGTATGGAAACTATTTTGCTGCTATTGTTGTAGCTAATTAGCTACTACCATAGTTGATTAAAGCAGCTAATAGCTATCCTATTAGTTAATTAGCTACTGCCATAGTTTACTACAGTAGTTAATTAGCTAAGTGGCAGCTAGTTAGCTACTAGCTAATTAGCTATCCTACTTGCAACTAATTAGCTACTGGCAGCTAGTTAGCTACTCATAGCTAATTAGCTAGCACCATAGTTGTGTAAAGTAGCTAATTAGCTACTGGCAACTAATTAGCTATCCTACTAGCTAATTAGCTACTGGCAACTAATTAGCTATCCTACTAGCTAATTAGCTATCCTACTAGCTAATTAGTTACTGCCATAGTTGTGTAAAGTAGCTAATAAGCTATCCTAGCAACTAATTAGCTATTGGGAGCTAATTAGCTATCCTAGTAGTTAATTAACTATGGTACTAGCTAATTAGCTAGTACCATAGTTGTGTAAAAAAGCTAGCTAGCTATCCTGCTAGCTAATTAGCTATCCTAGTAGTTAATTGTTGAGAGACAAGCTCAACATCGGCCGGATCGGCTGAAGAAGCCGAGGACCGGATCGGTTGGGACCGATCGGTTAGGCCGAGTGCGTAAACCGGGAGGTCGTTAGGAAAGATATTCCGTGAGGAATATATTTGGGAGTTAGTGTAGGAGCTCTTGATGAGCATTGAAGTACTGTCAGTACTTCGGTTAGTCCTTCTAGGACTTGTATAAAAGTGTTCACTGAGCACGTCTTATGTACAAACTGAGTATTATTGTTGAATATATTTTTTGTGTCTTCTCTCTCACTCTCTCTGTCTCTCCTGCGTATACCGTGTAAGCCCAAGCTCTCCATTGAACCAAAGTTTCCTTCCTTCTGTTCGTTCTTCATACCTGCTTCCGCACGTTACTTTTTACATGGTATCAGAGTGCGAGGGTTGAGAACCTCTCTGCAGCCGACACAGCTTGACGAAGAAGAACAAGAAGAACGATGGATAGAGGCATCGCGAGCTCGCTTCCATCAGAGAAGCTCGACAGAACCAACTACGCGTCTTGGTCCTACAAGATGCACCAATACCTACTCGGACACGGTTACTGGAGTTATGTCGAAGGAGCTAATGACGTGGCACCCGAATCGACACACAGAGACTTCCCGTCGTGGGAGCAATCAGCGAGCAGGGTATTATACTGCTTCGCGTCGTGTGTGGGCGAACAGCTATTGAGCTATGTTCGGGATGCAAAGACGTCGAAGGGTACGTGGGAAAATCTGAAGAAGATTTTCGCCGCGAGCACCACAACTAGGAAGCTTCAGCTCCGACAGGAGTTGAGCAACCTACGACAACACGATTTGTCGGTGGCGGACTATACCTCGAAGATCAAGGATATCTGTGACTCCCTCGCCTCCATAGAGGTGAACATCGAGGAGAGCGAGATGGTCTAGATTTGTCTCGGAGGTTTGGCGTCGAAGTTCGGAGCGTTCCGAACGGCTGTGTGTACCCAGGAGAATACGCCGTCCTTTTTCGACTTATAGTCGATGCTCCTGGTAGAGGAGAACCACGCGAGTGCGTCTACAAGCACGCACGCCGACAGCAGAATGCTGTACATGGAGGGAGATAGGCCTTGTGGATGTGAAGGACGAGGCGAGTCGGGGCGCAATGAAGGCGGCCGACGAGATCAAGGAAGAAGGCACCGAAGTGATGCCAACAGCAACTCCGGACCCTCCAGAAACAGGGGGAGTTGAAGCGATGAGAACCGGCAAGGGAAGGCAATCGCGGAGTGTTGGTACTGTGGCAAGAAAGGCCACAAGGAAAGTGAGTGCTGGAAGAAGCGCGCCGATTCGGAGAGAAATGGCTCCGGACATACCCACAAGGGAAATTGGCAGCGATCGCACTACGCCAAAGACTCCGGGAGAGCTGGAGAAGGGTCTGTCTTCGTGACGAGACACGAAGCAAACTCAATGAAACAGAGCACCCCGAGATCGGACGAGGTGTGGTATGTAGACTCCGGCGCGTCAAACCACATGACGAGCCATAAGGAGTGGTTCTCGTACCTTGAAAAACCGATACAACCTGGAGTAGTCGCAACAGGAGATGACACTCCGCATCCGATCGCGAATGTCGGAGAAGTTCCCCTTAGCCATGTCGGGCAAAAAGGGAAGCTCATGAACGTGCTGCACGTTCCGACAATCACGAAAAACTTGGTCTCGGTCGGACAGATCGTCGACCAAGGGATGGAGGTTCGGTTTACACACCTCGAGTGCTTCATTGAGGAAGAAGGCCGTGTGATTGCGCAAGGGCGCAAAGACGGGAGGATGTTCATCCTCGACTCCACTAACGGCAGCACCGTAATGTTCGCAAAGGGACAAAAGACCGAGTCGGACATCGACTTGTGGCACAAGCGGATAGGCCACGTCAACCACCAACGGCTTCAAGATCTGCAATCGAAATAGGTAGTATTCGGATTACCCAAATTTAGTGGCCGAAAGGCACAAATTTGTGAAGCCTGCCAGCTCGGGAAGCAACACCGACTTCCTTTCCCCAACGAGCGAAGTCAGAGCTGGAATAAGCTTGACCTTATATGGGGGCCGGCACAAAACGTTAGTCTTGGCGGGAGCCGATATTTCATCTCCTTCATCGACGACCACACGCGACACACGTGGATCTACCTCATTGAGAGGAAGAGCAAAGTCTTCGACTGTTTCCGGGACCTCAAAGGGTTCGTGGAAACGGAAACGGGACGAAAGATCAAGTGTCTGCGGTCGGATGGCGTGAAAGAGTACTTTTCCGGTCAATTCAACGATTATCTACAACAAATGGGAATTCGGTGCGAATTCAGTTGTAGATACACGCCAGAGCAGAACGGCGTGGCCGAGAGGAAGAATTGGTCAGTTGTGGAAGCGGCACAGGCAATGCTGGAGGAGAAGAGCTTGCCCAAGTTCTACTGGGCCGAGGCGGTAAGGACCGCAGTATACATCCAGAACCGGATCGGAGACAAAGTGTCGGCGCACGAGCTATATTTCGGAACGAAGCCGAACTTGCGACACTTGAGGGTGTTCGGTAGCATTGCGTATGTGCATGTATCGAAGGAGAAAAGGAGGAAGCTGGACGCAAAGGCCGAGAAATGCATCTTAGTCGGTTACTCGGACGAGCAGAAGGGTTATAAGTGCTATAACCCTCGCACCAAACAAGCGGGTGTCAGCCGCGACGTTGTGTTTGAGGAGTCCGCGTCCTGGTACCTGCCCCCGACTACGAACCTCGACTCCAATCCGAGCTCTGACGATGAGGTCAGCGAGGCCGAGATGCCTCCGGATGAGCCCGAAATCGAGACCCGCGAAGAGAGTCCGATTTCACTCCGGTTAAGTGGACCGATTGGACGACTGAGTCGGTACGACCAGTCCGATGAAGAGCCGGCGAGTAGTGGAAACTCGGTCGTGCATTCCCCGCGCAGGAAGCTAAGGAGACGGCTCATGCGCGAAGAGAAAGAGAAGAAGGTGTCGGATTCCGGCACTGAAAGGAACGAGTCAAACCGACGCGAGTCCGACTCCGAGGGAACTGGTGACGGGTCTTTAAAGGTGAAGACCACATCGACCGAGAAGGCCTCGACATCGGCTAATGTGAGATTACGCTGATCTACCCGCCAGAAGAATCTTGTTTTGCGGTTCGGATACAATGAGTACATGGCGCATCATTATGCGTACATGACCCGTGTAGCGGAAGTGCGTGAGCCGGAGAGCTACGCAGAAGCAGCTAAAGACACGAATTGGCGTGCCGCGATGGAAGAAGAGATGCACGCATTGGCGAAGAACGAAACCTGGGACCTGGTTGACGCACCGAAGGGTGTGAAGCCAATCGGGTGTAGATGGGTGTACAAAGTCAAGTACAACACCGATGGCTCGGTCAACCGGTACAAGGCTCGGCTAGTGGCAAAGGGCTACGCGCAGAAACACGGCATCGACTATGATGAGACGTTTGCGCCGGTCGCGAAAATGATGACCGTCCGTGTTGTGCTCGTAGTAGCTGCGGCGAAGGGGTGGCACTTACATCAAATGGATGTAAAGAATGCGTTCCTGCAAGGTGACCTTGAGGAACAGGTGTACATGGTACAGCCCCCCGGATTTCACTCCGGAACGAACTCCTCGGCAGTATGCCGACTGAAGAAGTCCCTCTACGGATTGAAACAAGCCCCGCGTGCCTGGAACACAAAGATCACGCAACAACTGCGTCGGATGGGCTTCGTCACGTCAAAATCGGACTCTTCCCTATTCATCCGAAAAGGTCGACTCAGACCGGTTAGTATTTTACTATATGTTGATGACTTGGTCATCACCGACGCCGACCTCGGTGAAATCGACCGCGTGAAGCTCCAACTTGCGGCATTGTTCGACATGAAGGATCTGGGGGACCTTCATTACTTCCTCGGGATCGAAGTGATCCGTACCCCCGAAGGCATATTGATCAGCCAACGTCATTACGTGCTGAGTATGCTCTTCAAACTCGGGATGGCCGACTGTATGTCCGTCTCGACTCCTCTGGACAGAACCGTCAAGCTTCGTCCTGATACGGGAAAGGTATGCGACCCGACGAGGTTCCGACAAATTGTCGGAAGCCTCATATACTTGACCATCACCCGACCCGACCTCAGTTATCCGGTCGAAGTGATTAGTCAGTTCATGGCGCGTCCTACCGAGGAGCACCTTCAGTGTGCGCAACGCGTACTGCGGTACGTAAGCGGCACTAAGGACCGCAGACTGCTATATCGGACTGGTGCAGCCGCGCAATTAGTCGGCTACACCGATGCTGATTGGGCTGGCAATGCCGCCGATCACCGATCCACGTCTGGATACGCGTTCTCCCTCGGGAGTGCCGCGATAGTGTGGAGCAGTAAGAAGTAGCCGACAATTGCACTATCGAGCACCGAAGCTGAGTACCGAGGAGCGGCTGTCGCGACATGCGAAGCCATATGGTTGAAGTGGCTACTTAAGGACCTGCAAGAGGAAGTGTCAGACCCAACGACGATCTACTGCGACAACCTCAGCAACATCCAACTCACGAAGAACCCCGTCTTCCACACACGGACCAAGCACATTGAGTTGCACTACCATTTCGTCCGTGAGCGTGTCCTTTCCGGTGAAGTCGAACTTCAGTACGTTCCGACAGATCGGTAGACTGCCGACATCTTCACTAAGCCCCTTGGTCTGGACAAGTTGCGGCAATTCTCCGGTGCGCTCGGATTGCGTCACCTCGATGTGCCAAACTTGAGGGGGAGAACAATCCCGAATGACCAAGCAAGGCAACAGGAAAGGAGCGGAGACCATGACACCAAGTCGGTCGACTCGGTTGTTGACTCGGTTGTCGAGTTCGACTTCGGATCAGTTGAAGAAGCCGAGGGCGGACCCGCGGAAAAGTTCGGAAGAGGACAGAAGGGGAGCAGCCGAAGGAGAGAGCCAAAGCCAACCACGCATGAGGAGGACGACGCCATCGAGGGCGAGAAGACTGAAGACGAGTTGGAGATAGCCAACTCGGATGAGAGCGAAAACCGATTGGAGGAAGCCGAATCGGTTCGGATGTTTGATTCAGACACGTTGAATGAACCGATGCCCATGCGGAAGAAAAGGCAGCAGAAGAAGCATCAACACCGCAACAACAGAAGAGCTGATGAGGGACACATGAGCAGACAAGCCGACCGGAAGGGTCGAAGCGCGCGGAGTCGAACAGGTCGAGGAGCGCGAGCGAGGCAAGAAGCCAGGAGGAACCGGTGCTGTGAAGATCCCGAAGAGCCTCAAGTTGAGCTTGAGGGGGGGTGTTGAGAGACAAGCTCAACATCGGTCGGATCGGCTGAAGAAGCCGAGGACCGGATCGGTTGGGACCGATCGGTTAGGCCGAGTGCGTAAACCGGGAGGTCGTTAGGAAAGATATTCCGTGAGGAATATATTTGGGAGTTAGTGTAGGAGCTCTTGATGAGCATTGAAGTACTGTCAGTACTTTGGTTAGTCCTTCTAGGACTTGCATAAAAGTGTTCACTGAGCACGTCTTATGTACAGACTAAGTATTATTGTTGAATATATTTTTTGTGTCTTCTCTCTCACTCTCTCTGTCTCTCCTGCGTATACCGTGTAAGCCCAAGCTCTCCATTGAACCTGAGTTTCCTTCCTTCTGTTCGGTCTTCATACCTGCTTCCGCACGTTACTTTTTACAGTTAGCTATCCTACTAGTTGTGTAATCCTAGTAGTTAATTAGCTATCCTAGTAGCTAATTAGCTACTAGGATAGCTAATTAGCTAGTAGGATAGCTAATTAACTACTAGGATAGCTACTAATTAGCTATCCTAGTAGCTAATTAGCTATCCTAGCTACTACCATAGTTAACACCGGGTCATTTGAAACAGGTAATATGTCGCATTCTCTTTTTCATATCTTAGTGAGATGTTAAAAAATGCCTTATTTAAGCAGAATTTCAACAAGGCACAACGCATGTGTATGTGGTTTATGAAAACATAGCGAAAAAAAGAACTAACTAATATCACGTCAACAAAATCATCCGATGTATATTCTATCTACCATGTTTTTGTCCAAATCTTAGACAAGGGTGTATTTGTCAACACAAGTATAATAGTAACACGGGTCCTTGTGCATATTCTAAAAAGCATGCCCCATTGAATAAGTGACTTCTTCTAATTATGTGTGTATATTTAAATATAATACATCTTAAAGCAAATTGTGAACCTTGCAATTAAGAGATACTACTATGTCAAGAGAAAATTTCCATTGACACGTGATACATGACACTGTCAATGTATAAATAAACTAGTCTACAATAACATTCCAATCATATGAGTAAATGATAGAGTATAAACTTATCTCCGATATACCCCAAATGATAAAGGAGAGTTTAGATAACATGTACACATACAAGTATACTTAATTTCTAAGTTCAATGATTGTTACATGAAAATTATAAGTAAGCTCAACTTATATATTACGTCAAAATTTAACAATTCATATTGTTCAAAATTTACAATAAGCCATAACCAATCAATCGAATAATAAGTCTGGTAAAGCCGTCTACTCAGGATTAGCTCTTTTATCAGGATTGACCTCATTGGCTTCGTCAATACGCTAAGTTGAATTGTTAGTATGTTCAGACTCTGAAACGTCTTCTAATTCAACAAGTTGCCCTGCGTCTTCATCTATAGTTCCACAAGTTTTCTAAAAGTCATCTGGAACATCTAAGTTTTATTGATATGCTTTGCCCCAACTTCTTGGTCTTGATCAGGACAACCCCAGATACCTTGGATCCTCATTTTGATGACATTAACTTGCTCAAGGTCCTTCTCTAATGCAACAGAGTTCCTGATAATCTTTAAGGCGTATGTTTTAGTAGTACATGACAGTAGAATGAAATTGCACAGGTAACATCAAACTGAAGAATAGAATATAACGTTAATCTAAATTGATGTAAGTTTTATATTATATACCAGTGTCAGAAAACTAATCTAAAACCCATTGAAAATTTGAAACAATAAAATTTGAAAAAATAAAAAATCTTGGATTTTTAATTGGAATCCAATGCGATGCCCTAGATTTCAATTGAAAATCCAAGTTTTTTTTTTTTGGTAATTTTAAAAAAAATTTCCATTAAAAAATAAAAAATGGATTTTCAGCTAAAATACTATGCACTACATTATATTTTAGTATATATAGCTAGAATCTAATGCAATGCGTTGGATTAGAGTCGAAAATCCATTTTTCTTTTTTCTTTTTCCAATGTTATTTATTTATTTATTTTCCATATAAAAAAATAATAAACGGCTTTTCAACTGAAATCCGATACACTACATCAGATCATAGTCTATACAGCTAGACATTGATGCATTGCATCAGATTTTAGCTGGCACTCCTCTTTCTTTTCAATTGTTTTTCATTTTTTCAAAAAATAAATAAAAATATATTAAAAAAGTGGATTTCCAACTGAAATCTAATGCACTACATCGAATTTCAATTAAAAATCCAAATTTCTTTTAGGTTTTTCATAAAACAATGAGATAATAAAAAAATATTACATTTTCAACAAAATCTGAACCATTGAGTCGGATTTCAATTGCAAATTAATGTTTTATGAAAAAACATAAGAAAAATATTGGACTTTCAACGGAAATCCGATGCACTGCATCGGATTTCTGTTGAAACTCAGTGATTTTGAACGGAAATCCGATGCAGTGCATCGGATTTCCATTGAAAATGATCTGTTTTCAACGGGAATCCGATGCACTGCATCAGATTCCCGTTGAAAACACATCATTTTAAATGGAGAAAATCATAATTTGTTTATTTTTAACACTTTTTTAGAGAAAAATATAAACAAATAAGAAAATTTGTAAAAAAACAAGAAAAAGTGGACTTTCAATGGAAATCCGATGCAATGCATCGGATTTCCATTGAAAATCCATTTTTTTCAATTCCTATATATTTATTTATGATAAAAACAAAAAAAATTCAAAACAAATACAAAAAAAAATTCAAAATATCTGAAAAATTGGAAACAAATAAGACAAAATGGATTTTCAATAGAAATCCGATGTAGTGCATCGGATTTCTGTTGAAAACCCATTTTTTGCAATATTTATTTATTTATTTATGGGAAAAAATGAAAAAAAATTTAAAAAATACAAAAAAATATTTTAAAATATGAAAATTTGGTAACAAATAGCAAAAAGTGGACTTTCAATAGAAATCCGATGCAATGCATCGGATTTCCTTAGAAAATTCATTTTTTCAATTTCTATATAGTTATTTATGAGAAAATAGACAAACAAAATACCAAAAAAATTCTAAAAACTATGAAAATTTGGAAAAAAATAAGAAAAAGTGGATTTTCTACGGAAATCCGATGCAGTGCATCTGATTTCCATTGAAAATCTATTTTTTCAATATTTATTTATTTTTTATAGAAAAAATTCAAAAAAATTCAAAAAGAAATCAAATTTGGAAACAAATACGTAAAAGTGGACTTTCAACCAAAATCTGATGCAGTGCATCGCATTTCCGTTGAAAATCTATTTTTTCAATTTTTATTTATTTTTTATGGGAAAAATAAAAACAAATTCAAAAACAATTCAAAAAATAAGAAAATTTTCAAAAAAATAAGAGAAATGGGATTTTCAATTGAATCCAATGCACGGAATTGGATTTCCATTGAAATCTAATTTTTCAATTTTTATTTATTTATTTACGAGTAAAATAAAAAATGTTTATTTATTTATTTATGGGAAAATGTTTTATTTTTTCAATTTGTATTTATTTATGTATTTTCGGGAAATCCATGCAATGTATCATATTTTAGTCTATGTAGCTAGAATTCAATGCAATGCATTAAAATGCAAGAGTATTTTTTTAATGGAAATTTAAAAAAAAATTCCAAGACTTACAGGAATCTGATGCATTATATCCAATTCTAGATGTATAGAGTAAAATTCGACATGTTGCGTCAAATCTAGATGGAATGAATCGGATTTCTGTACGACATCAAAGGCTTACTATGAGAATCTAAGAAAAATGGAAAACATCTTTAAGACATTTTTTAGATTCTAATGATTTTGGCAGAAAGCTTCTCTCGCATAATCTAATCTTGTAAATGGAAAGTACATAATGAAATATCATAACCAAAAAGTGAGGAGGAAAGATGCATCAACCACATCTACTCTTACATTGGATAATGTTTATATATTAGTGTATGACTTATCTTTGACCAAAACAAGTTATCTGTGACAGACCACAATGAAGATACTAAAAGAGGATCTGGAATGTGGCTTCAGACACAAAACAAAGACAAACAAGAAGCATGACTCATAAACTCGATGAGGTTGGATTGCAATTGGATCAACACAATGCATTAGTTGCCATTGATGATGAGGATGAGACCTCATAAACTCGTACTAGTTCATCTAATGGGTATGAAGATGATGACATAAACTTGAAAAATGATTGTCCTGATACGTTAACTATAAATATTGTATTGCACATCAAGATTTGGATTCAGAATTTCTATAAATATTGGGGTTAGTCATTTTGGACATTCATTTGTAAGTTTGGCATGTCCATTATTTAGGCATTTTTTTGAACACCTAAATTTCCGTACATGTTAAAAATCAATATATTTTTGGGTCATTTTTTAAATTCCTTTACGCATGCGGCACCCCTTTTTGTGAATCACCCTAATTTGTGTCATTTTTTGATGGACAATTCTCAAAATGCGACATATTACCTGTTTCAAATGTCCCGGTGTTAGTTGAGTAAAGTAGCTAATTAGCTATCCTAGCTACTACCATTGTTGAGTAAAGTAGCTAATTAGCTACTAGCTATCGTACTAGCTAATTAGCTATCCTAATTAGCTATCGTACTAGCTAATTAACTATCCTAGCTTCTACCATAGTTTAGTAAAGTAGCTAATTAGCTATCCTAAATAGCTGCCATGTTATTGTAGAATCTTGTCGATTAAGGACGGCACATGATGTGTCTGGTGCTGATGACGCTACAACAGATGAGGATACTGCTGCCAACGTGGTTGGATGTAAGAGTCCTGCTATCACATCTCCTTCAGATCAGCTCCACCCTATTCTTTTGGAACAATGTACTAAATTAGGCAACAATGTGAAATGCCATGAAATAGTGGAAACAACATGTAAAACTGAGGTTCACAACAACAGTGTTTATGAACACTTGATGCAACATTTCTTCGAATCTCAAGACCTTGATTCCACCCCACCGAGCCCAATTACTGAAAATGTCCAAACAGATCCCTCTGTACTTGAAAAGCTAGTTCAAGAAACGGCTGATGTGCAATTAGCTGCTGAGGCGATGGGAAGGTTGTCAGAGGAGGACACACTTGCGCATTGGGTGAAAGAAGCAAGGCTAAATGGGCAATCGGCCAGAAAAAGGCTGAAGAAGGGGCCACGATCGGGAACAAGACCAGTTACTCGCTCAAGGGGCCTAGACGTAGTGGAGCGAAATACTGTTTAGTTGGATATGATTGTTAGCTTAGGGATTTTTCTAGGGTTTTATGAAGTTTTACTATCCTGTTGGACAAGTAAAACCTCAGATTGGTTGTTGCTTGATCCACATTATGTAATGGAACTCTATGATGTTTTTCCAAGATAATTTGAAGAGTGTTGTTCTATGACTGAAACTCTCTGATGTTTAGGATGTTGTTTTGTGAGACTGTTAGTTACTTTGTGAGTGTGAATATGTTGGTGTTTTCTGATGTTGCAGAGTCTAAAGGGTTTGATTCTATTGCTCGTAAGGCCAATGGCAGTGTGGATACTGTTGATGTTGCGGCATGTTTAAAGGGCCCCATCTTGAAAGTAGATGTAGCAACTGACACAAGTGATCTGGTCACACAAGTTGATCAAGCATGTTGCACAGATGACTTGGTGTTGTAGGTAGATGCATCATGTTGCACGGATGACTTGGTGTTGTAGGTAGATGCAGCATGTGATACCAGTGGACTGATATCGAGCAGATCAGTAGCTACATGCACCGAGGTAATCCAAGGATTGATAACTAAGTCGACAAAACAAGAGCACCAGAATGTGAAGCCAAGCCCAACACAGTCGACTAGGGGTTTGAGGAGGAAAAGGACGCCAGTTGTGTCGGCCGAACCTGAGCTGATTGAGATTGATCGTGTCCTACCAGAAAATGGTGTAACAATGGCTCAATTTCAGGAATGGAAACCTAAACCACTAGAAGTCGAAAGAAGAGCCTTGATCTTGGAGCTTAATAAAGTCTTGATGAGTGTGAGATATATGCAGCCAAGGAGGGACGCGAATCAGTTTCTAGAGTGGGTTGTGCAATACTTTGATTTGTTTATTTGGAGTGAAAAACCAAAATCAGATGTGTGGAAGTGTTTAGCAAGATTCTTCCCAAAATGGCGAAGTCGTTTTAAAGGTCAATGGGCACGAGAAAATTGTGAGCAAATGGAAGCTGCAAGATTCAAGAGACTTTCTGATTTTTGGGCTACTTGGCCTAAATATAATGCCGACAATACATTGATTTTGGATACATAACATTTCCGGCACTACTTCAATATTCAGAGATGTTGTCTCATTCTACCCGAGGAAATGCCTGAACAGTACCTGGTGCAAACAATGAGCTACCAACTAGGTGCATGTTTGTGGACTCCATACCGAGATCGATATGCGGATAATATATGTAGACTCGTTCCACTGACTAGCAAGAGCTTAGCTGTTTATAGGAGATTTGTAGACATTTCCAATGGTAATTTATAAATATGTAAAGAGATGACATTATTCAATGAAGAATTTAATTACTTGTTCCCATTGTACTTATCTACTGTGTAATTTGAGGAATATGTTGCAAATTGTTGATTTCATGCTATTGATGACTATTTAGCTATTGACAGCTAATTAGCTGCATTTGTACAGCTAATTAGCTACTGATGACTATTTCGCTATAACTTAACAAAAAAGACATGATTTTATTGAGAAAGAAGCACAGAAAGCAGACTGTATACAAGAAATTGATTCTCAAACGAATTTATTTAACTGTTTTCGCGAAATACATGTTTGTTTTACAAGAGAACATGGTAATTGCTACTTGTTGCTACAAATTCCATGGCATACTATTGTAAATACATTCATACACATTAGCACCAACAATGTATAAACCTGAGTAGCTATTGTATTCTAACATTGGGACGTTGATGCACCTGACCAAATGAGAGGACATGTATGCCACTGGTTTGTCTTCTAACAGCCTGTACACATATTCGTAGTCATCTAGTTTTGCATAAAAAATGCCTTCGATGTAGAATGTCCCGGCAGATACAAAATTTCCCCATGCATCTACAATATTTTGCCTTGCACACTGTTTACTAACCGTGCACTTCAATATATAGAAATTAGCACCCTCTGAATTGCCTTCTTCAGCATTTACAGCGAAGTTATCCCCAACGTTCAGGACATCACTCAAAGTATCTCCAAGTTCCTCATATGTGAAGTCAGCATTCTGCCCTGTTTCTCCATCAACTGCTTCCTTATCATTCAGAGTGTGATACTCCCAATTCTGAATGTATGCTTTGTTTAGACAATATCTCCAATTTCCTTGCACACAATGGAAGCAAAAACAAGTCAATTCTCTAACCGCAATACAATGACCATCCAACCTGGAATAACCGCGAACAACATGCAGAGATCGCAATTCGGGAATTCCTTGGCACTCCCAGGTCTTCTCCCTATTTACTTCATCTATCTTCACTTCCCAAAATTCACGTTTGATATCTCGGACTTGCGAGGAATAAACACATGTTGCACTCCTTGACATATTTGTTCTTAAAAATTCAACTACATGTGATGCACAATTCATGTGCACACCATCTGTCTTTAGTTGTTCATGGGTAAGTGCCCGCTTTATAACAGCCCCTACACCATCATGTTCACCTTTACCATGGCCAGACCCAAAAAAATTCCATCTCATCTCCAAACCTGTTATAGCAGGATACCTCCCCACAAAATAAAATGGACGTTGAACCTTGAATTGTGACGCAGCTCCGTCAGACCAGACCCAATGTTGAGTAAGCTCCAAACGTTGAGCTAATAACCACTGCCAATGTAACTTAAAACAATGTTGGACGAACAAGGTATCATGCTTCTTATCATCGGAAATAAAGAAATGAATTACTTTTTTAACATCACCTGAAACTCGAAAATATGTTATGTGCACAAAAATGGTTACCTGAACTGAACACCAATGCATAGATTGAATTTCATTCTGCTGCTTGAAAGTATAATTCTCTGCGAAATCTACTACTGAGACTACTACATCATTTGGGAAATCAGATATGCAAGTCTTAAACTGATGGGCCTGCCATGAATAAATGAAGTTGTGTTTAATGAGCTTTCTTAGAGATACTACAAACAGAGACACCAAATCCCTTGGTTTAAGCATCTTCCGAACTAGATCCTTTCTTTTACACACCTTGGTGACGTAGTAGATTAACAGAGTCCTTCAGAAAACCCATATGTACATGGTAAATGCAACAACATGTGTATCGATCCTTTAAGCGTCTCACAAAGTGTCTTAAGAGACTCGAATGTTCGTAGTTGAATTTTGATAGTTGGATGCATTCGTTTGAACCTAATAAATAAATCGACCTGCGTAATAAAGGGGAATTAGTTATTCTCGTAACTAGCTAACTATCATGGTAGCTAATTAGTTGGTCTAGTAGCTAATTAGCTATCATGGTGGCTAATTAGGTGTCCTAGTAGCTAATTAGCTATCATGGTAACTAATTAGCTTTCTTAGTAACTAATTAGCTGGTCTAGTAGCTAATTAGCTAGTCTAGTAGCTAGTTAGCTGGTCTAGTAGCTAATTAGCTATCATGGTAGCTAATTAGCTATCATGGTGGCTAATTAGTTGTCCTAGTAGCTAATTAGCTATCATGGTAGCTAATTAGCTAATTAGCTTTCATAATAGCTAATTAGCTATCGTGGTAGCTAATTAGCTAATTAGCTTTCCTAGTAGCTAATTAGCTATCATGGTAGCTAATTAGCTTTCCTAGTAACTAATTAGCTATCACGGTAGCTAATTAGCTTTCCTAGTAACTAATTAGCTATCATGGTAGCTAATTAGTTGGTCTAGTAGCTAATTAGCTATCATGGTGGCTAATTAGCTGTCCTAGTAAGGTATTTAGCTATCATGGTAGCTAATTAGCTTTCCTAGTAGCTAATTAACTGGTAATAACGAAATAGCTAACTAGCTACCATGATAGCTAACTAGCTACCAGGACAGCTAATTATCTGGTAGTACCTAAATTAGCTATTGAGAATAGCTAATTAGCTATCATGGTAGTAGCTATTGAGAGTAGCCAGTTACCTATGTAGTAGCTATGCTAGTAGCTAACTGAGGTAAATGTAACTGATAAGCTAAATAGCTTTTCTGCTAACTGAGCTAATTAACTTTCCGTGTAGAGTCAAAACAAATGTTGAGATAAATGTAAATACCTGAGGTACATCAAGAAGATGAATGGGATGCTCCTCGTATTGATTTCTTCCAACACGTTTCCTGCATAAATCCTTTTTATTGGGTGAAACCCTACTCTCATTAGTCCAAAACATTGTGATTACATCCTTGATTTCAAATGTTATGGGTGTCATTGGTTTACATCTTGTAGTTAGCTTTAGTAGACTAGTTCCTTCACCCGAGGAAATTATACGGTTCATTGTATTGTACATTGTTTTTCTACTAACACCAATTACCTTAGATAGCTCACTGATGTTTATATCGTCAACATCACTATTAAGTAACATCATTAGACTAGACCTTTTTAAGACAAGATCATCTTCTGACCTGCTCATGGATACGAAACTATTACGAAGATTATTTACTAAAATAGATGATATGTTTGCATTAAGACCATCACAATCAACTAAGTCCTTTATCGATGGATCATTACATATTCCATAAAGTATTACCTTCTTTTCTTCATTGCTGATGTGGTTGGTTTGAACATTGAAATAGTCTACAACCTTTCTCTCTATGATGGTAGTCGCATTACTTACATTCTCAGCTAAACTATCCTTACCTTTACTGAGTGTGGCTTTCGTATCCTTCAACAATTGACGATGTTTCCTTTTTTTTCTGCCCAATAGTTTCGTATGGCTTGTTCTGTCCTAATAGCATCATCCCTATCCTTATGATCATTGAGGGGTAATTCTAAACACCCTTCTTCCCCTTCCATTTGGCTGGACATATTAAAACCCTAAATTTCCACAAAAAAAAACAAGTATTTAAGATGGCTATGGGCAACAACAATACACAAAAATATTCCACAATACACAAGATAATCAATAGACAGAAAAGTTATTGCAATCCAAGACTGAACAGTAGAGGAGTTCACTCCATTGGATCGAACAGTTGAGGAGGCGATCCAGGACCGACCAATGGCGACAACTAAGTGTAGAATGTTGCCGTTGGATGAGTGAACTCCGTCAAATCGAAATGTGGAAGAAATCCAGGACTGGACAATAGTGGCAACTGAGTGTAGAATGATGGCAATGGAGAAGAGAACCCCGTCAGATTGAACAGTTACCGATGATGCTTGGAACGCACGGTAGCGGCCCCTGAGTGTAGAGTGGCACAGAGAAGAGAACCCCGTCAACTTGAACAGCTCTTTGATGATGCTTGGAATGCACAGTAGCGGCCCCTGAGTGTAGAGTGGCACAGAGAAGAGAACCCCGTCAGATTGAACAACTCTTTGATGATGCTTGGAACGCACAGTAGCGGCCCCTGAGTGTAGAGTGGCACAGAGAAGAGAACCCCGTCAGATTGAACAACTCTTTGATGATGCTTGGAACGCACAGTAGCGGCCCCTGAGTGTAGAGTGGCACAGAGAAGAGAACCCCGTCAGATTGAACAACTCTTTGATGATGCTTGGAACGCACAGTAGCGGCCCCTGAGTGTAGAGTGGCACAGAGAAGAGAACCCCGTCAGATTGAACAACTCTTTGATGATGCTTGGAACGCACAGTAGCGGCCCCTGAGTGTAGAGTGGCACAGAGAAGAGAACCCCGTCAGATTGAACAACTCTTTGATGATGCTTGGAACGCACAGTAGCGGCCCCTGAGTGTAGAGTGGCACAGAGAAGAGAACCCCGTCAGATTGAACAACTCTTTGATGATGCTTGGAACGCACAGTAGCGGCCCCTGAGTGTAGAGTGGCACAGAGAAGAGAACCCCGTCAGATTGAACAACTCTTTGATGATGCTTGGAACGCACAGTAGCGACCCCTGAGTGTAGAGTGGCACAGAGAAGAGAACCCCGTTAGATTGAACAACTCTTTGATGATGCTTGGAATGCACAGTAGCGGCCCCTGAGTGTAGAGTGGCGGCAGGTGGACTCGATAGGGTTTAGCAACAGTGGTAGCAACTAACCCACAATACTCAACTAGAGATGGCCTACGTGATGTGGCAAAGGATCATGCATAATGGACTGAGGAATTCGATATATAATTTATGGTACACATTTACGGTGCACATATCAATTTATGTTGCACGTTTATGTTGCACATTTATGGCACTCATTTACATATGTAATTAAAACACTCTAGTATTTTCAATGGTAGTTTTTTGCATAGTTAATTTATTAATGATGGCTTTTTACTAAAATGACTATTTATCAATGGTAGCTTTTTGCATAGCTAATTGTTCCCACTCGCATGCTTTCACCCTGTACTCCATGTGGTGTATGTGTGGCATGTGCATATGTGTGTGTATGTTCTGTACATGTGCATATGATGTATTGTAATTTGTATGTATTATTCGTATGGCATGTGCATATGTATGTGTGTGTTATGTGAGTGCATGTTCTATATACATATGTGTATGCGTACATACATGTGTATATATGTGTGTGTCCATTCTAATTTCTATATATACATGTGCCATATGTATTGTATTGCATGTATATATATGTATGTGATATGTGTACATATATAAGTGTGTATGTATGTACATATTGTATTGTATTAATTGTACGATGTATCTATTGTATATACATATCCATTGTATGTATGGGATGTGTGTATGTATGTACATATATGTATTGTATTGCATGTGTTATATGTATTGTATATATGGCATGTGTGTAAGTTTAGATGTGTATATTGGATCCATTATGTGTTGAATGAATATATGTATGTACATGTATGCATGTACATATGTGTATATATGTAATATGTAATGTATGTACGTTTGTATGTGTATGCATACATGTGTGTGTGGATGTGTGTTTGTAATATGTAAGTATGTGTATGTATATATTATGTATGTATTGTAGTTTGTATGACCCCATATGACCTATATATATGTTGATATGTGGAATATGTATGTATGTATGTAATTTATATATGTGTGTATGTGTATGGATATATGTTTGTAAAATTTATACGTGTATCATTGTAGGCATATGTACATATATACGTGTAGCAATGTATGAATGAATATATGTATGTCCATGTACAAATGTGCGTATGTGTATATATGTATGTATATTTTCGGGGTATTTTAGTGTTTAGTATGTGTATGGGTCATATCTAGATGTATGTTAGCAATATGCACATAATATGTATGCATATACATGTGTATGTATATATGTCAGGAATGTAGTTTGTATGACCCTGTATGACCTATATATATGGTTATATGTGGAATATGTATGTACATGTAACATATGTAATGTATGTATATATGTTTATGCATATATGCATATGTCAATGTACATGATTCAATATGTATGGATGTTGTCTTGTAATATGTATGTATATATCTAATGTATGGATGTGTATGTATATATGTACTATTGTAGTGTGTATGACTATCATGTGTGTGTGTGTGGTGATATATATGTACATATGTATGAAATGTATGTATGTGTATGCATGCATGTAATATATGTATGTGTATGCATACATGTAATGTATGAATGTGTATGCTTGTATGTAATGTATGTATGTATGTATGTGTGTTTATAAAATTTATATGTGTGACATTGTAGGCATATGTACGTATATACGTGTAGCAATGTATGAATGAATATATAAATGTATGTATGTGTATATATGTAATGTATTTATGTATCTATATTTTCGGTGTATTTTAATGTTTAGTATGTGTATAGCTCATATATGGATGTATGTTTGTAATATGCATATAATATACATGTATATATCTGATGTATGTGTAAGTATATACATATATCCAATGTGTGTGTATGAATGTATATATGTATATATATGTAAGCATTGTATTTTGTATGGTTTCGTATAGCCTATATATATGGTGATATGTGGAATATGTATGTATGTATGTATGTATGTATGTATGTATTTGTATGAATGTATATATATGTAAGTATTGTATTTTGTATGGTTTCGTATAGCCTATATATATGGTGATATGTGGAATATGTATGTATGTATGTATGTGTTTGTATGAATGTATATATATGTAAGTATTGTATTTTGTATGGTTTCGTATAGCCTATATATATGGTGATATGTGGAATATGTATGTATGTATGTATGTGTTTGTATGAATGTATATATATGTAAGTATTGTATTTTGTATGGTTTCGTATAGCCTATATATATATGGTGATATGTGGAATATGTATGTATGTATGTATGTATGTGTATGTATGTAAATTTGTATATCATATAATATGTATGGATTATATGATATGTAGCATGTAATTATTTATGTGTATGTGTGTAATACATACATATATGTAACTTGTTTGTATGTATGTAGATTTGTATTAAATATAATATGTAATCTTCTATATTTATGTGTATGTGTATATATAATATGTAATTTATTTATGTATGTAAATTTTTTGTGTTTGGTATGTATATATGTATTGTGAAATGCACACATGCACACCACAACATGTTTTTGTATATAATTGTGATTTGTGTGTATAATAATATATGTGTGTAATATGTAGTATATAAAATAGTTTGTAAGAATGTGTATGTATATATGTACTATGTAATTTTAATGTGTGTATTATGTATATATGTATGTCAATATATATGGCTTATTCTGATATGTATGTAGAATGTATGCATTTATATATATCTAGATATGCATGCATGTATTTATATATGTAGTAGGTATTGTATTTATGTACATATTTACATGTGGTAATACATATTTGTAAAAATATAATATATTCATGTTTAGTCACTATGCATGTATAAATGGGTGTATTGTGTGTATATACATATTCATGGATGTAATGTTTAAATGTAGGTATATATGCATGCACGCATGTATATGTATATATAATGTAGATATGCTACTCCAAATTTGAGCATTGTTTGCATAATATATTCTTTACTATCTCATTGAAATATTTAATATTTCATGGGTTTATGTAATTTTTTTCTCTAGCATAATTGATAATACCCTTAGGTAGATATATTTTCAAAGATTTATTTATACCCTTATATATATACATTTTGTATCTCAGTGGTCAATTTAAACCCCTTTTGATGAACTCACATGCTATCATACAAGTTTTGACAGTGAAGCCCCCGGGGGATGGACGGTGTGGGCAACGCAAGCAGCAGAATTACACACCTACGGGGCGGACTAGGAGAATCGACGAAAAGAAGGCAGAGGCTTCTACAAGCTCAATGAGGAAAGCATTGTGGTAGTACGTGAGGATCTCTCGCAAGACTATCGCATCCTAGTGGACCAGCACTCCGAAGAACTCACGTAGCTGTTAAAAGATTTCGGGGAAAGTCAAGAAGACATTTTCCGCCGGCTAATGGAGATCCGCAGCAAACAGTAGAGGACGGAGACAATTGGGGTACTAGACAGCGAGTCTGCCAAACAAGATGAGCCTCAACCTAATTCAAATAACCCACCGGAGGTGACCACTACGCCTATCCACGCTACGGAAGATACGAACAGGGAAGAGCCCCGTCCGACCACTTGCGCACATACTGAAGAGCCAACGCCAGAATCACAGAGGAATGATCCGGATACCGAACCAACTGAGTTGGCCCTGATCACGCGGAGTAAAGATGATAACATGGGAACTCACACACCGGTCGAGCAGAACAACGAAGCACCTATGGACGTCACACAGTCTCCGGAGCATGTCGTACGGACGGAACTGAACATCCTGGACATTTTGAACGATGAGTAGAGGGACGGATCCGACGTGCCATGGCACTGTCCCACAGGCGTGCCAAGTGTTGTCCGCCGAACCTAACTCTTAAACTAATAGAATATATTATTAGAAGCGTTAAATAAACGCATGTAACGGTTCACGCTAGGAGCATAACGGACTAAAAGCCCTGTATATATAAAGGGCGGAAATCCTCTGTAAAGAGGTAGCATGTATTTTGAGAGCTACCTTCTGTAATACAGTACTATCTTCTCTGATTCCCTTGTCTGTGCAAATCTTCTACTGATTTGGTGTAGTACTCTGTTGGTAACTTTAGGCTAGTAAGCGTGGGGTAAGTGTGCATATGAGATCACACACTGGTGAGCTTCGGTTGTAGCCGTCTCCCTTCATGCCTCGACGATACGCTTTGCTTTGTAAGCCTGTTACGATTCACACATACGAATCTATTTCTTGCACCTCAATCACCTTGAAGTCTACCTCGAAGGACTGAGAGTAGACCGTGTTCCTAATCGGTAACACAAGTCGGCGGTGTGCCGACTCAAGAAGTCACTTTATGGCCTTAAGCAAGCCCCCATGCTTGGAACATGAAGATCACACATCGGTTGCGTCAGATGGGGTGTGTGGCCTCCAAGTACCACTCTTCATTGTTCATCCAGAACGGTCCAAAAAGTCCGGTGTGTATCTTACTCTACGTCGACGACTTGGTCATCACCGGACCCGACCTCGCTAAAATCAGCTGAGTGAAGTCCCAATTGTCGAGAGCCTTTGAAATGAAGGAGTTGGGGTACCTTTGTTGAATACGGGCTTCTAATGGACGTATTCACACCGTCTCCGTTTGTACACACTAGGCTTAGGCTATTTATGTAAATAGTGAGAAGGGCAGTTGCCCTAAGTTAGTCAGTATATAAACTAACTTTGTAACCTAGTTAAGGGTTGTTTCTTTAAGCTGTAATATACTCTTTACATTGTGCCTAACTCTCTTTCTCTCTCTCTTTGGCATACTAGTTGTATTGTTTGTCTTTGCTGCTATCAAAATTATGATCTTGTATCCACTGACGATCTTATAGGAGCTTATAGCATAAGAGTGTCGATCTTGTTCCACGTTAGATGACGTGATTCCAACATTTGGTGTTAGAGCTTGGTTTTCTGTTTGATTCTGTTGTCGCCTTCTATCTAGTCTCCATCGACAACTCTCATTTGTGTATCCTGAAGATCTTAACTGATCTCGACAAGCAACCTACAACAAGATTGTTTACGCAAAGAGAAACATGAGAAGTCTACATTGTATTGTTCTAGGTCACTCTTGGTTATGTGATCGTAGCCGCTCGGAGTGAGACTTCTATCTTGACTACGCCAAATCGTTGCTTCACTCGGTTAGGCGGAAATCGAATAGGTCACAAACACAAGTACAACTTTTCATTGTTCATCCGGAACGCTTTTCTCCTATTCGTCGTAGTCACCTCAAGAAAACACGACTCGAGGAGCAACCCCAATCTGTGTTTCATTCGACTGAACGGCATTTGGGAGGACCAGTCGATCCGTCCTCTCATCCTTGCAGATAACCGAAACAGGATCGGCCTGGAGTATTGCATATAATCCGTGTTGAGAAATTTCGAAAAAATCGAATCATCAAATCCGGGTTCAACTCGACTAAGTCAGTTGACAATAGTCACTCCGAACAGGATTCATTGATATTCGTAATCAACACAACTTGTGTCGAACTTCGGCTAGAATGGCATCGAGTAAGCCAAGCTGCTGCACTCCATCACAGTTCGTAGCTAACACTGGAAAAGTCTATTATACCAACACAGATGACTTCAACATCCGGCTCGTTAGAAATGAGTCTAAGGAAGTTCGACGGATCGAACATCAACTTTTGGAAGGAGCAGATGCATGACTATTTAATAGTCAAGGGGAAAATTGACCCCATTGAGAATGAAGACCCTCCAAAAGGATACAAGTCGCTTGAATGGGAAAAGCTCGATAGAATTGTCCAAGCCACCATTCAGATGCACCTATCGGAGTCTGTGTACTTCACGGTACAATCGTCTTCGACTGCCTTCCAACTATGGAAGACACTTTCGGACACTTACGGAAAGAAGGCCGCCGCCACCAAGATATACCTGATTCGGCACCTTTATAACCTTCGGATGAAAGAGTCTGATTTGGTCTAGGCATAATACCTGAACGAGTACGAAAGCTTAAGCTCCCAAATTTCAGCCCAGGGGACAATTATTATCGAGGATGAACTAAAAGCAATGTTGCTCATTAGTAGTCTCCCTCCCTCGTGGGGAACTTTCATTACAACTGCGTGGAATGCATCGACAACTGCCGTTAAATACTCCTCAGTCATGAGTGCAATTCTGACTGAAGCAGCTCGGAGAAAATCATTTGCTAATGATTCAGCAAACAACGCTTACGTAGTACAAGGTTCAATTGACCGATTGAACAGCCACGGAAGAAGTTCTTCATGGGAGCCGAATAATCAACGAAGTTGGAGCAAGTCCCAGGATAATCGAGTCTACAACTACTACAAGAAACCCGGACACATCAAAGACGATTGTCGTGCACTCAAGGCCAAAAACGATAAGGCTCAGCGAGCTGAGCAGAAAAATGGCTGTCATGATGAGATCAACTACATCGGCTCTTCGGCTGAAGTATTGACAAACAACCCGAATATACTATCAATTGAGAACTCGGTCGAATCAAAAGTTCTGCTTACGATTGAAGAATCAAGCATGTGGCTCTTAGATTCGGGTGCGTCCTTTCATGTGACTCCTCATCGATCCCAATTTCGGCAATACATAGCCCGACATTCCGACTCAGTTACATTGCGACATAATTGGAATCGGCACGGTAGAGCTCAACCGGCTCTACATTAGTATTACACAATGTCCGACATGTACCTGAGCTCTCACGACCACAGATCTCAGTCGGACAATTGGATGAAGACGGCATCCGTGCTGGCTTCTCATCAAGAGGGTGGACGGTCCACAGAGGGAACCTCCTGCTTGCTCGAGGACCGAAGATACACTCATTGTATCCTTTGCACGTAACACTCAGAGAGGGTGACCTATTTTTGGTTGACATTCCCATGTCATCACTCTGGCACGGATGACTCGGACACCTCAGCAAGGCCGACATCACACACTTATCTACAGCCGGATACATCCCCAAGCTCTCCTTCTCAGATCATCAGTTCTACGAGCATTGCCAATACGGGAATCAGATAGCCGTAACACACCCCTCATCAGCTTCAAGAGAATCGAGTCCACTCGGACGTATGTGGTCCTATGCCACATCAATCCCTCGACGACGCTCTATATTTCGTCAGCTTCATTGACGACTCGACTGGGAAGGTGTGGGCTTATCTTATCAAAACCAAAGATCGTGTTTTCACGATCTTTTCCGATTGGCTCGCCATGGTTGAGAATCAGTCTGGCCGAAAATTGAAATGCTTTCGGTCCGATAACGGGGGAGAGTTCAAATCAGAGGAATTCGTCAAATTTTGCCGATAACGCGACATCATATGTGAATTTACGGCACCCCACAGTTTGGAGCAGAATGAAAAATCGACATGTTCTTCCGTGCAAGTGGGTCTATCAAATTAAGGAGATGTCTGATTCGGCCAACCCAAAATTCAAAGCCAGATTAGTAGCAAAGGTTTACAACAGGAACATGGTGTTGATTTCAACAAAATCTTTTCGCTAGTGGTGAAGATGACAACCCTTCGATTCATGCTTGGCGTAGTGGCAACCGAAAATTTGGAGCTAGATATCAAAACGGCTTTCCTCCACGGTGATCTTGAGGAGGAAATTTATATGGAGTAGCCGAAAGGCTTTGTGGCATCCGGCCAAGAAGATCTAGTCTGCCAACTCAGGAAGAGTATTTACAGCCTGAAACAGGCGCCGCGATAGTGGTACAAGAAGTTCGACGACTTCATCCAATCGATCGGCTTCTCCAAGAACGATGAGGACCACTGTCTCTTCATGAAAACAACTCGAGATGGATCACCCATCTTCCTCATCATCTACATAGACGACATGCTAATCTCTGGACGCCATGCTAGCGAACTAGCCGAACTCGTTCAGCAACTACGGTTGAAGTTGGCCATGAAGGATCTCGGTCCATCACGACACATTCTTGGTATGAAGGTAAGTCGGAATCGTAATCAACGTCAATTGTTTCTGTCCAGTCTGACTACATTGGACGTGTCCTCGAAAGCTTCAATATGCAATCGACGAAACCTGCCTCTTCCTCACTCCCTATTCATACTCGGCTATCTCAACAAGACTACCCGACATCCAGTCCGAAGGGGGAAATTATGAAGTCGGTACCGTATGCACCGACAGTTGGCTCCCTAATGTACGCGATGGTCGCGACACGGCCTGATATCACTCACACCGTTGGAGTCGTCAACAGGTTTATGCACAATCCCTGCCGATCGCATTGGAATGCAGTCAAGCATGTGTTTAGATATCTATTGGGCACAAAAGATCTTGGCATTCTATTCGGCCCGAACGACATCTTAGGCGTAGTCGGATATATCGACTCTAACTTTGCGGGCTGCATAGACAGCCGTAAATCGACAACCGGATACTGTTTCAAACTCGGTAATGGAGCCATCTCATGGAAATCGAAACTTCAAGAGTGCACCGCCACATCAACGACCGAGGTCGAATACATAGCCGCATCCGATGCGGCGAAAGAGGCCTTATGGCTTGGTCGGCTGGCTTGCAGGTTTCGACAAGCTGAAATCGGCTCGGCTCCAATTGTGTACAGTGACAATCAGCGTCTTGTTGCTCTGTTGAAAAATCCGGTTCATCACAACGCCTCCAAGCATATCGATGTTCGGGACTGCGTCATCACAGGGAAAATCATTCTAGAGAAAATATCGACAACCAATAATGTCGCAGACGCATTAACCAAGTACCTTTCGGCGGATCAATTTCGATCCCTTCGGCATCGAATGGGTGTAATGAAGAATCAGTTCGATTAAATCAGACACTCAAGACGTTTCTCAAACAATAGACCTGGATAGTTCGAACTTCGGCTTCAGTCTCTCCGAACTTGGCCAATCCGGCCTTCTGCTCTTCGGAGCTCACCGACTAGAATGAATTCTTGATTGTTTGTAAACCTTGTATCAATCTGTATTGTACATTCATTTCGGACTACAAATTTTGGATGTATACGCCCATTACGGGGGAGTGTTGAATATGGGCTTCTAATGGGCGTATTCACACCGTCTCCTTTTGTACACACTAGGCTTAGGCTATTTATGTAAATAGTGAGAAGGGCAGTTGCCCTAAGTTAGTAAATATATAAACTGACTTTGTAACCTAGTTAGGGGTTGTTGCTTTAAGTTGTAATATACTCTTTACATTGTGCCTAACTATCTCTCTCTCTCTCTCTCTCTCTCTCTCTCTCTCTCTCTCTCTCTTTGGCGTACTAGTTGTATTGTTTGTCTTTGCTAATATAAAAGTTACGATCTTGTATCCACGGATGATCTTATAGGAGCTTATAGTAGAAGAGTGTCGATCTTGTTCCGCATTAAATGACGGCGATTCCAACAACCTTCACTACTTCCTCAGAATCAAAGTGATCCACACCCCCAACGGCATATTGTTGTCTCAACAACATTATGTTCTGAATATCTTGTTCAAGTTCAGTATGACCTATTGCCGACCGCTCTCGACACCCCTTGACCAGAATGTTAAGCTACAACATGACTCCAAACCGGCCTACAATGAGAAACAGTTCCGAAAAATTATCGAAAGCCTAATATATCTGACTATCACCTGACTCGACATCAACTATCCGGTCAAGGTGATCATTCAATACATGCAACGACCAATCGTCGAGCACCTTCAGTGCACGCATCGACTATTGAGATACGTGAGTGGCACTAAGGATCGGGGATTGTTGTACCGACACGGTATAACCGAGAAGTTAGTCGGTTATAAATATGCCGACTAGGCTGGTGATGCCTCGGATCGTCAGTCAACATCCGGTTTTATGTTTTCTCTCGAGAACGCAGTTGTTGTGTGGAGCAGCTAACTCTGTCGAGCACTAGAGCTGAGTACCGAAGCACCACCGTCACTATGTGTGAAGCCATTTGGCTTCAGCGACCGCACCAAGACCTCAGGATCGAAGTGCCGACTCCAATCCCAATCTACTACGACAACATAAGTAGCATGCAGCTTGCCAAGAACACCGTGTTCAATACTCACACAAGGGCATTACCACTTTGTGCACAAGCGGATCCTGAGGGGTGAACTCGAACTCCGATATGTTTGAACCGATCGGCAGGTTGTCGATAACTTCACCAAGCCACTCGGATTGGACAAGTGCAGCACTTTTCGGAGATGGTTGGGCCACAACATCTCAACGTGTTGCCCTTGAGGGAAAGAACCGGAACAAGAATCGGGAGAACATGTAAAGGCACTAGAGAAGTAGCCGGAAAGAAGGAGAACGAAATCGAAACAGGGGGGGGACAAGGAGAAAAAGGGAGCCGAGTGGAATGAGGAAGTCGGCACATCCGATGAAGTCAGAACAAGCGGTAGTCAAGAAGGACAGAGCCGACTGGAAGATGAAGGCCATGATCCGAACATGGTCTGATGTGGTGAAGGGCCTGAAGGTTGAGGACGAATTGCAGACAGCCAATTCGGACAAGAGCAGGAACGAATCAGAGGTAGCCGATTCGGTTGAAATGTTCTATTCGGAGGAACCGAATCAATTGAAGGCCAAGTGGATGAGAGGGCCGCAAAAGTCGACGCCGACACGGAGGAGCCTACGGGTTGAGAAGCGCCAAAGTCAAAGTAACAAAGGAGCTAAGATGGGGCTGATGAGCAGACAAGCCGATCAAGAAGGTCGAGGTGTGCGGAACCACATAGGTCGAGGTGCGCGAGCAAGGCGTGAAGATGCTAGGAGAAGCCGGACACAAGGACCGGCAATGACAGACACCACAATCCGACCTCAAGTTGAGCTTGAGGGGGAGTCTTGAGCGCACAAACTCAACACGATCCCGATCGACTAAATAAGCCAAAGCCGGATCCTAATCCAGAACGAAGAACCATATCGGTGTCTGAAACCAAGAGCCAGATCTACATCTAGAACCAGGAGCCGAATCGGCGTTCAGAATAGGGAGTCGTTTCCAGAATAGTGTGTAACCGGTAGGCCATTAGAGGCCTAAGATCCTAGCCTAGTATATAGGCAGTGTCAGAATTTAGTTATGAGCATTGAAGTACTCGTCAGTACTTTTGTCCGTCCTTTCAAAGACTTGTATAAAAGTGCTCTCTGAGCACACTCGATGTGTACAGAGTGTTATATTTTGAAATAATGTTTTACTATTCTGCTCTCTCTGTCTCACCCACATACTCTCTGTGTATTTTCAAGGTTTCCATTAAACCTTCGTTCTATTTTTGTTGGTATCCGGTTGAGCCAGTTATGTCTACCAGCTTCCACGCATAACTCTTCACACATATTGATGTTCGATATGCTTTCGTTTGGGATCGTGTGTGTTATACGCCTTCGATATCCAAATCAAGGTATTGTGGTCAGAGGATGGGAAATGTTGACGGGTTGTACACGGTAGTGCATGATATAAACAGATGTAACATAGTAAGTTCCCACAAAACTATATCTTATCAGATGATAGTATGTTGTTAACACGAGACCTAAGCCGACTATTGGTTAATTCCAATATGCAATTTAAAAATGAGTCACCACAACATATAAGCAAACAGATATTCTATTAAACGATTGGCTCAACGCAACTGATTCCTAGTACAAGGCTTCATGTCCCTTTTTATAGGGAGTATGGTCGGTTACATCAAGAACGTAAATTGCTACTACTTCCTCTAATTATTATACATGGGTTTCATGTTATATATTTTTAGGGTTAGGGTTACTAATAATGATAATGATGATGATTGATGATGAAGATAGACATGTTGTAATAGTGAAGATGATGAACGGTATGATGGTGAGAGAGATCATGAAGATGTTGACAAGCATTGAGGGGTGGGGGGTTAGTGCCTAGAATGGCTCCACCCCCTTCCCAAGGGGGATCAATGTAAGGGGGGGGAGAGAGAGAGAGAGAGAGATTGAGAGATTGAGAGAGAAATGTTCATTGTGCTCATTCATTCACCGTAATGGGTTAAATAGGTACAAAGGGGTAGATACACAAGAGTGCAAGCCCCCTTGGCATTCACACCTAGTCACTCACTCACACCTCTTTGTATCAACCACACTCACACTCATAATCGTATAATATTACACATACATATCAACACATTACATCTTTCACCCTCATTTATCATACTTATCAATCACCCGTAAATCTCGTACAATAACATTTCATTTTCTCCTTTCGTCTCAGCTTCCTGTCCGGCCCCACCTATCTTGGTTTTGACCCGCACTTGTCACTAAGCCCCTTTCACACCTTGGCCAACCTAACCAACCATTACATGGCATGCTTGTGGGAGAGTGCCTTGTATGATCGAAACCAAAAAAAATTGTCGGCTACGCTTCATAAAAAATATGCAAAATGTTCGGCTCCTGTTGAGCCGTTTCGTCGTTGCTCCGTTTCGTCGTTGCTGGTGTTGGTGTTGCCGATTGGTACTGGGGCTTCATCTGTTCGTTTGTCTCTGATTGATTGTTCTTCTGTGGTTGTTGTCGAAGGTATTTCCGTCTTCCCCCCTTCCGGTTGTTGGCTCTTCCGGCTGTTGTTGCCTAGTCGATTTGGCCAGGATCGTCTGCTCGGCTTCTACCCCTTCTTCCAAGATAAGTAGGGGGTTCAGTCTCAGTTGGGCCAATTCCTCTTGATATTCAGTATCCCCAGGCTGCTAGGCGTTTTCTTCCTTAGTCGTTTCCTATTCGGCTTGCTCTGTTTGTTGAGGCGGTTCAGCGTGAGCTCAGTCGGCACTGGGTCGACTTATTCTTGGGATTGCTCACTTGGTTCTTCACCAAGCCAATCCGTATGTACTGCCTCCTCCTGTTCTCCTTCCACCTGAATTCGTTCCTTTTCATACACCTCCAATTCTAAAACAAATTGGAGTTGGTCATTGTCGAATTCGTCTAGCAATTTCTGTATTTCCATGGAGTGGAAGTTGACCAAGGAGTGGAAGTTGACCAAGGAGTGGAAGTTGACCAAGGAGTGGTATCACTCATTAGCTCGTCTTGAATCGTTGTGACACTATCTTCATCAAGCTTGTAAAAACCCTCACCCTCTTTTTGCCGGTTTTCTTGGTCAGCGCAGAATATTTGTAATTCAACTACTTGTGCCGACCAGGTCTCCCATCCCATTGCAAGATTGTCAGAGATCTTTTTCTCAAAATTCTTCCTATGGGTGTCGAGTAATATTTTGATTCGCACCATGCCCATTTGGACTTTCTCTAGCAAGTCTTGTTGTTCGGCTTTGAGTTGCTTGATTCTCCTTACAGCCACTTCTTATTGTACTTCATACCGCGCTTGGATTAAGCTTATGTTGGTCTGTAAGTTCTTCATTTCCATTTTGTGCATATCCACCATCTGTACCAATTCTGTTGTAATAAACTAATTAGTGTAAATAAGTAAATAAGAAAGTAAATACAAAACGTAACCTTATGATATGAAAAGGTGCACCCCAAAAATAGGGTGCACCTATAACCACCACATTCTCTCTCTGTGGTCGGTTGGTTGGTTGTAGAGAGAGAGACAAACACACATTATCATATAAAACATTCTTTCTCTCTCTCCCTTTCTCCCTCTCTTTCTATTTCTCGTTTACCATATGGTATCAGAGCGGTGAAGGAGTCCAACCCCACCAAGATTTGTGTCGCGGTGTTAATAACGAACGTGCGAATTAAAGAAACGACTTTCGACCATGTCAAACGGTGGAGTGATAGCAAATGTGGCGGCAAATGCCGCCCAGGTATCGTCTCGCACTTATCATATTGAAAAATTGAATGATAAAAATTATCAACCATGGCGTATGACCATGGAAATTATATTAGAACAACATGACTTGTTAAAAATCGTCGATGGAACCGACGTGTGCCCCGACCCCACAAATGCACTTGGTGTGCAAACATGGAAGCGGCGTGATTTAAACGCTCGCTTAGAACTTCTCCTTCATATGGAGGACACACTTAAGCAAAGTGTGAGAACCTTGACTACCTCCAAACAAATATGGGATAGATTAGAGGCTGATTACCTCCATACGGACGTTACGTCCCAAGTTGCAAATTTAAAAACATTAATAAATATGAATATGAATGAAAATGATGATGTTGATACATTCGTTAAAAATTGGAGACTTCGACTTGATGATGTAATCCTTTCAGGACTTAGTTTGCCAAGTTCCGTTCAATCTGCCCTCTTGTTAGCCGCCCTACCCCCATCATGGCAACCATTTATAAGTACAAAATCCACATCCGCCAACATTAGTGTCCCAACATTAGTTGCATCAATCTCACAAGAAAACATACTTCGTAGGGCAATAAATCAACCCTCCTCATCTCACACCGCACTTTATATCAAACATCCAAATTACAATAAAAAACCTTACAATAAACCTAAATCAACATACCAACCTAATAACTCCAAATTTTATTCACGAACCTCTAAATTTAACGATTCAAGGAATCATAACAAATCTAGGTTCCTTAGATCCTTTTGTAAAAATTGTCAAAGGAGCGGACATGAAACGAAAGATTGTTATAGGAATTCTAACAACGGGAAAAGAACATATAAAGAAGACCAATCTTATAATGCATCTCATGATGACTACGATCCAAATAATCACATATGTGATAATGACCAAAATTCCGATGAAGATAATGAAGATTCTTTCATTGCCTTCATGGCCCTCACTTCATTTAACAATTCTCCCACTTCAACGTGGATTCTTGATACAGGTGCCACATGTCATCTCACCTCAAGAGTTGAATGGCTCAAAGACTATAAGGCCTTAGAACATCCTTTCCCGGTTAGATTTGGGAACAATGGGGTTGAATATGCCCTTGGACATGGGACTGCTCATCTTGAACTTTCTGATGGGAACTTCATTGAAATCAATGAAGTTTACTATATACCTAACATAGCCAAAAACTTGATATCTGTCAATAAACTCACGAATGATAATACATCCGTCGAGTTTTATCACAAATATTGTATCATTCGTCATAAGACACCCTCTGGACGAGGCTATGTCGTCAATTGTCCAAGACAAGGATGTCTTTACCTTCTAGGCCGCTCTGTGGTACCTGCTGAAGAAGCACACCACATAGATGATTCAAACACATCAAACTATATGACCTTATTATGGCACTATCGATTAGGTCACTTAAACCATCAAACAATGGTTCACATGGCCCGACAACATATAGCAATTGGCTTTACTCTTCCTCGTAAATCGAAATTATCCCTTTGCGAAGGGTGTATATTTGGAAAACTTTCTAACTCGCCATTTCCATCCCATCCTACAACGACCACCAAACCCCTCCAACTAGTACATACGGATATATGTGGTCCTTTGTCTACCCCATCCCTATCTGGAAATGTATATTTCCTAACATTTATCGATGACTTTACTCGGTTCACGATGGTCACGTTTCTCAAGACAAAATGTAGTGATCAAGTCCTTGAGAAATTTAAAGCCTACCACAAACTTGTAACAAATCAACAAGATTTACCCCTTAAAGTACTACAATCAGACAATGGTGGAGAATTCAAGTCCCAAAACTTCCAAACTTATTGCCAAAACCATGGGATTCAACAACGGTTTACCATCCCATATACACCCCAACACAATTCAAGGGCTGAACGGCGAAACCGGTTGTATATGGACGCCACTCGTAGCATGCTCGCCATTGCAAACCTTCCCCGAACATATTGGGAAGAGGCCGTTTCAACCGCTTGTTATATATTCAATAGAACATATAGTCGATCAATTAGGACAACTCCATTTTCCTTGTGGTTTGGAAAAAATCCAAATTATGAAAATCTAAGAATCTTTGGATGTCCATCATATGCACTCGTACCCTTAGAAACTCGATCAAAATTAGATAATCACGCAGTTCGCACAATATTTGTTGGGTATGGCGAACCTCATGGCTATAAGGGTTATCGATTATATGACCCAAAATCCAAAAGATTTATATTTAGTCGACGAGTGATATTTGATGAAGATAAGCTAATATCTAATCCTCACCCACATCATGGCCATGAAAAGATACAAGATGAGACTACCATGTCTAACATTGAATCTAATAAAGAAATAATATCATCACCTACTAATTCTTGGCGGGCTCCACAAATGTCCTCGGAAATTCAACAAGTCACACTTGACCATATGCCAATTAACCCTCCTCCACTAATGCATTCATCTCTAGAGGTTCGCCCAGAAGTCCCAGTTTCAACCATTGACTCCAACTTATTGCCCCTAATAACCAAACAATCACAACAAACTGATGTACATACTCCAATTTTAAACACTAACTCTACGCAAACTAAACAAAGGCTTAATAAACAATTTAGCACTCATAAGGAAAAGCCTTTAGATAGAACACAATTAACTCACATTGATTATTCAGGTTCCCATCCTATTCAAAATCTCTTGATCCCACTACGAAGATCCTCACGCCTTAATGGTAAGGGGAAAACCAATGGTCACAATGATGCAAAAGTAATTAAAATAGGATGTAGAAATACCTCATATCCCACTAATAGTCAACATGTAGAAGATAAAAATTGTTGTGACAATGCGAAATCACCTAGTTCACTTAGCCCTACATCGACTCCAAAGAAAGTTCGTACTATTCAAGATCTTTATGATCACACACAAAAAATTGATGCCCTTGTTGCGGACCATCGATTTGAACCTGAGTTTGCTTTTTCGGCTCTTGGTTCCCCGACAACCACATCAGATGTCTCTGATGATCCCTTAACTATCAATGAGGCATTGCAAAGTCCAGATCGTGTAGAATGGCAAGCCGCCATGGCAAAAGAACTTGAATCTCTTGAGGCCAATAAAACATGGACTCTAGTACCACTCCCAATGGGACGCTCACCTATTTCATGCAAATGGGTGTTGAAGAAAAAACTAAACCCTGATGGTACTGTTGCACGTTACAAAGCTCGACTTGTAGCTCGTGGTTTTTCTCAAGTTGAAGGACTTGACTATTCTGAGACTTTTTCACCCGTCCTCCGTATGGCATCTTTTCGGCTCCTAATGGCTCTAGCCACCATTCTTGATCTCGAAGTACATCATTTGGATGTACAAACGGCATTTCTACATGGTGATTTACCTGAGGAAATCTACATGTCCCAACCTCCTGGGTTTGAGTCACAATCTCAACCAAACTATGTGTGTCGATTACATCGATCACTTTATGGACTCAAACAATCTCCTAGGTTATGGTTTCAAAAATTTAACAATTTTATGCTCTCACATGGCTATTCTAGATTGTTATCAGAACCAAATATATACATTAGACATAATCATTCATCTAATCGGTTGTTAGTGGTAGCATTATATGTTGATGACATTCCTATAGTCGGAACACCATCTGAAATTACTCAAGCAAAGCTAGAGCTTTCCAAAGCATTTTCAATAACAGATTTAGGTCCCCTATCTTATTTCCTAGGCATGCAAGTTACGCGTAATCGTAGTATGGGCACCTTGATCATTCATCAAAACAAATTCATTAATGAAATTTTGAAATCCTTCGGAATGCTAAACATTAAACCTTGCACTACTCCCTTATCATTAACATGTAACTTAAGCATATCTGATAGTCCAACCACAAAAAGAGATATTAATTTTATGCAACAATTTCCTTTTAAACAATTAATAGGAAAACTTCGATATTTAGTCACAGGGACTCGTCCTGACCTTTGTTTTGCAATTAACTATCTTTCACGCTTTATGCATAACCCTGGTCTTATGCATTGGAAATCACTTCAACGAGTTATGCGATATTTAAAACACACATCTAACTATGGATTAACATATAAACGATCCCAATCCGAAAGACCAATCAAATCACTTGTTGGTTGGTCTGATTCGGATTGGGGGGGGGACATTGATTCTCGTAGATCTACTGCTGGGTTTTCTTTTATAATGGCAGGAGCAGCAGTGACGTGGCAATCGAAAAAACAAGAATCTGTGACACTCTCATCTGCTGAAGCTGAGTTCGTAGCAGTGGCATTGGCTGCTAAAGAAGGATTATGGTTGCAAACAGTGATAAAAGAACTCCAACTATGTGGACCACTCCAATTGAAAATCTTCTGCGACAATATATCATGCATCTACTTAACGAAGAATCCAAAGCACTCAGAGAAAACAAAACATGTGGATTTAAAATATCACTTTATACGAGAGTTAGCCGAAGAAAACAAGCTTACATTAGAGTTTACATCAACAAATCATATGTGGGCTGATTTTCTAACAAAGGCTCTCCCTCCGGACAAATTTGAAACTTGTTGTGAAAATTTAGGATTACAACGGTTCACAACTAATTAGTTTATGGGGGGGTGTTGTAATAAACTAATTAGTGTAAATAAGTAAATAAGAAAGTAAATACAAAACGTAACCTTATGATATGAAAAGGTGCACCCCAAAAATAGGGTGCACCTATAACCACCACATTCTCTCTCTGTGGTCGGTTGGTTGGTTGTAGAGAGAGAGACAAACACACATTATCATATAAAACATTCTTTCTCTCTCTCCCTTTCTCCCTCTCTTTCTATTTCTCGTTTACCATAAATTCCTTTGCCATTCTTTGTTGTGCCTCATCCGTGAGCAGCCAGTTTGTCGCTAACTCCTCGTCGAACAATTTCCTCTGTTCATGCAAGTCTTCCCATTGTTTGTTGTTTTCCTCCTCCTCTTTGCCTAATGTCGTCCCCTGAACCTCAAAATCAACTAAAAACTTTTGAAGTTCTTTATTTAATGCGTCGTATTGCACTTTTAGACTTCTTAAGTCCTTCTTGGCAATGGTATGGACGTTCTCAGCTTCCTGTCCGGCCCTAGTTCATCCCGTACGCGGCTGATTTCGGTTTCAGCCGCTACCACCGCCTTCTTAGCTTTTTCGGTTATTGCCCTCTGTTCTTGGAGATCCTTCAGCAACTGGCTATGGTCGGGTGTCGGCACCCCGACTACACTGATCCTTTGTGCTGTCTCCTGAGCCTCTTGTAGTTGCTGCTACAAGGCTTAGATGGTTGCTTTATTCTCCAACAACCGTTACACAGCTTCCTCTACTCCTTTCCTCGCCTTTTTGCTTTTGTAGGTCATATCTTTAGCTGCTCTACATACCTTCGCCAATTCTTGGTGTGCTTCCACCAAGGCCATATTTATTACTGGCAATTGGATTGCCATGTGGCTTACTTTCCATTACGTTTCTGGTCAATATTGTTTAATGCCATTTCCTTTCTGGCCTCAATCTCGTTGGCTAAGGCCCTCTATATCATTTGTTGGTCTTCGTGTTCCTCCGTCATTTTGGTTGTGGCCACTACCTGTTGTCATGCTAGGTAATCCACCAGCTTGAATGAGGTGCCAAATTGCAATATGGCGGCCATTTTGTCTGTTGCTGGAGGGATATCCAACTAGTCGAGAACCTCCTTTTCCAAAACTCGGGAGGGTTTCCCATATTGTAATTTTCCGGTCAGCGTTGTGTCCTTGTCAGATATTAGAGCCAACGTCGTCGCCAGAACCACGACTACTATCTTCTTCGAGTCCACATCCACCTGTCTGTTATCCTTCGTCGGGGCTCTCTTTGTACTAGCATCCTTGGCCAATCCTTGGTCGTTCTTCCTGTCTAACCGCCTCTTCTTTGGTTGGATGTTTTGCTCTGCCGTTTCTCTTCTCGCCTCGCCTCGCCTTCGGATGGTAAAGTCATTTTTAGCACTCCCTGCCAGTTTTTGTGATTCTGTTGGGCGAGCAACGACATCCTCTAGTTTCGACTCCAATATCAGAGTTCTTAGTTTGCCGTTGGCCGAACCCTTCTATTGGGCCGTGGAGTCATGTTGTTCTTGCCCTCAGGCATCCTCTTCTTGCCATTCAACGTGAGGTAGGGCTTAATAGTCGCTGCTTCTTCCCAAGTGGTGGTTGTGGTTCCGAGGATTGGATGGGTTTTGGCAACTTCTTCTCTGGCATACCTAGGCGTGGTGGGTACAATATTGATAGGTACTACGCAACAACCGACATCACCTTCTTACCAGCCTATAAGGCAAGAATGCCTACTTTGAGGGTTTCTCCTATCAAGAAACCCCAATCGACTTTATCGCCTTCATATGTGGCGAATGAGATGATGAAGTTGGCTTTATTCTTTGGCATCCCATTGGATTTGGGATGCACACACGTGATGTCAAGCAAGAACTCGACCACCTCCGTAAAAAACTCATCTGGACCGGGTTGCATCCTGTACGCCTTGGCAGTGGAGGAGTACTCCCTGAAGTAGGATTTGAGAGTTTCTATAGGATGGACTTCTGTTAGATATAATCAATGATCAGCCCCAAGTTGTAAATCTATCCCCATATGTGCTCTTAGAGTGCACATTTTGTGATAGCGCCGCAAATGAGGAGCGGCTAGTGTGCAACTCGACCATATGGGTCGATAAGGTGTTAATCTAGGAAACCGTAGATGCGTAGGACACAATGGATTTAGGAAAGAGCAAAATAGGTAATAGGATTGGCTAATCAAGTGAACTAGAATATTTTGTGGGCAAGTTACAATGTACTTAGTCTTAAAGTATGTGTCATTGACTTCAAGATAAGTACTATCTAGCACTAGCCTATATCTATGGAGTTGGGTCATATTAAATGACAAGTCAGTTGACAAAAAGGAATATCTCCACTACTATCAATTGACATGCACATTTAATGTTACACTCAGACCAAACAGAGAATATAATCCACTCTCTTACACAGTGGTGTATTGATCATCAGTCCCCACTAATTTTGTAGTGAGTTGGTCCAGATCCCATCTAAGCTCTAAGGTGTGAGCGCATGGGTGAACTACCAGTGTGAGCTACTCTCATATGTAATAGAATTTTTGTTTTCATATATCCATCTCTGTGGTTGTAACTCTATATACCTATCTAATCAATTCTCAATATTTCTAACATGGTATCAGAGCTGAGAGGTTGATCTAGATTAGGTATATAGGGGTAGTAGTTGTTGTATAGCAGCACAGAGAAATAGAGAGAGACAGAGTATCAATGTCCTTGTCCACGAATGTTGCAGCTGCTCCACTGCGCATTCGTCCACCTCCATTGTCTGATGGAAAGCTAGATGGAACCAACTACACTCTATGGAAGTTCAAAATGTCTGCCATTTTGGACTCCTACGAGTTGTTGGAGACAATCATGGGACCCACATGAGGAGACCCTGAGCCCATGGTGACCTTTGACCCTGCACACCCAACCACATCAATCCCTCCAAATGTTGATCTACTTCGAGCCTGGAAGAGAAGGAATGATGATGTGTTGTGTATCATAGTAACTGGTGCATGTGACTTTGTACTAACATTAGTGCAACATACAACTAGGGCACATGAAGCTTGGAGCATATTGGCCAGCCAGTATGAAGCCAAAAACTATACAAGGATACAAAACCTCGAAAATCAGCTTGCTACAAAGAAGCTCACTGATGGAGAGAAAGTAGAATCCTTTGTAAAAAGGATTAAGGATCTTCAAGATCAGTTGGCAGTTGTTGGAGTAGTTGTCTCTCCAGAGGTTATGGCTCGTCAGTGCATTTGAGTACTTCCTTCCAAGTATGATGGCATTGTGACAACATTGCACACTCAGGTTCAACCCACTCCTTTAAAATTTGATGAACTAAGTGCAATGCTGCTTGAAGAGGAGCTTCGGCTGAAGACAAGAGAAGGAAGGGAAGATTCAGCATTTGTCTCTAGGACTAAGGGTAAAGGGGCATCGAATTCAAACAATGCGAATAGGATACCAAAGAAGAAGAAGTTCAATGGATCGTGTTTCTACTGTGACAAGAAGGGTCACACAATCAAGGATTGTCGGAAGAAGATAGCGGATGAGAAGAATGGTTTTAGTAAGACTTCTTGGAGAGAGCCCGAGTCCGCCAACAATGTCGTAGATGAGCTTGAGTTATGGGTCGCAACTGAAGAAGTGTGTTCTTCAGTTGACACTCAAGTTGTCGATGACTCTTGGATTCTCAATAGTGGATAATCCCGACATATGACCAATAATTGTGACTAGTACAACTCTTGGACACCTCTACAAGAGCCCATCAATGTTGTGGTCGGGAACAATGCTCGATGTCCAGTCAAAGGAACCGGAACTGTCTCCCTCAAAGCAACAACTGGCGGGACAAAGCATCTCTCTCAAGTGTTGTACGTGCCAGATCTCAAGAAGAATCTATTGTCCATTTCTGCACTGACCGACAAGGGTCTTGATGTTTGATTCAAGAAGTCGGGTGCAGAAATAATAGATTCTGTTGACAAGGTTGTAGGAATAGGGGTAAGGCACAACAATCTCTATGAGCTAAACGCATTTACAATTTCTACTGACCACAACACAAGTACTAACACAAAGCAAAGGCATGAGAGATTTGGGCATCTCAATGTTGTTGTGTTGAAGGAGATGAAGAAGTCGAATATGGTAGTGGGGTTGCCAACCCTATCTGACTTAAGTCATGTTTGTGATGCTTGTATGATGGGCAAGCATCAAAGATCAACCATTTCAAAAGAGAGTCAAAATCGGACAAAGGCTCCTCTACAACTAATACACATTGACCTCTTTGGAAAAATGGTGACTCTTGCAATGTGTGGATCTCTCTACTATATGGTAGTAGTCGATGACTTCAGTAGAAAGATGTGGGTTTACTTCCTTCGGGAGAAGGCTGAAGGTTTTAAAATCTTCAAAGATGGCATAATTTTGTCAAGCGGGAGTCCGGAAAGTTAGCGAAGAAGTTACGCTCTGATCGAGGTGGAGAATTCTTATCAATAGAATTCTGTGAGTATTGAAAAGATCATGGAATTAAGTGCCAACTTACAACTGCCAACACCCCACAACAAAATGGCGTTGTCGAACGTCGAAACCGAACAGTTGTCGAGATGGCTAGGTGTATGTTGAAGGCACAAGCGTTGCCCGACCCATTCTGGGCTGAAGCAGTGAATACAACAATTTACATCCTCAAGGGAAAACACCCCAAGAAGCTTATTCAGGCAAGAAACCTTCAGTGTTGCACTTCAGAACCTTTGGGTGTACGTGCTATGCACATGTTCCGGATGTGAGCAAAAAGAAGTTGGATGTTAAAAGCAAGAAGTGTATCTTTCTCAGATATAGTGAAGAGTCAAAGGCCTATCGACTCTACGATCCAAAGGCAAGAAAGATATTGACAAGTCGTAATGTGGTGTTCGATGAGGAACAACCACATCTAGCTGAGAACAACAATTCTCAAGTTATCTCATCAACCGAAGAAGTATTCCCCCCAATCCTGACCCACTGTCCAAAAAAGGAAGCTGAACCATCTGATGGTAACAGCTCGCTAGTTCAGCCTATGCCAGTGCCACATGTAAAGAAAATACCTAAGTGGGCTCAACAACTCTTCAATGACCGTACTCCTAAAGTTGAGTTTCCTGAAACTTCAACTTATGGATTACGAAGATCAAGAAGAATAAAGGAGCAAGGGAGAACCTCTGACCACATTGTCAACATGGCTCTAATGGTAGACATCATAAGCTCAGTGAGTGAGCCGACCTCGGTGGAGGAATCCATGGCCGACCCAAAGTGGAAAGAGGTGATGATATCAGAATACGATAGCATCATGAAAAATGACACGTGGGAGATGGTAGAGAGGCCAACAAAGAGGAAGGTGATAGGCACCAAGTGGGTATGGAAAGTAAAGTATAAAGTTGATGGTTCTTTGGAGAAATTTAAGGTCAGGCTAGTGGCACAAGGATACTCCCAAATTGAAGGGTTCGATGTACAAGAAACTTTTGCCCCGACAACTCGCATGACAACAATTTGAATGGTCATAGTGTTGGTTGCTTCAAGAGGATGGCCGATTTATCAAATGGATGTCAAATTGGCATTTCTGAATGGGCATCTCAAGGAGGAGCTATATGTGACACAACCACCAGGGTTTGCAAAGTTTGCAAGCTGAAGAAGGCATTGTATAGTCTAAAGCAAGCACCGAGAGCTTGGAACAAGAGGATAGACAACTTCTTACAATCAATCGACTTTAAGCAATGTGCTTCGGATGCAAATATGTATGTCAAAATGAAGGACAGGAAACAAGTCATCATTGACAGGAACAGCACGCTCCGTATACGCAACGCTTGGCCACAACCGAGCTTAGAAGCATACACAGAAAACGGGAAATAAAAACACGACACGAAGAAGAGACGAGTACACAGGATGTTTACGTGGAAAACCCAAAGAGGGAAAAACCACGGCAACCCACAGGCTCCAAACTATCACTATGTTAGAATGTACAATAGTGAGTTCATGGAGGCAACGACCTCGTGCTCACGATCTTCGCCACAGGCGGCGGTTACAACAGAGGCAACGACCTCTTTCTCTCTCTCTCTCTCTGTACACAGTTATGCGCTCTCTCTCTTTCCTTGCACCAACAAGAATGACAACAACATAATAAAAGTTTGCCCTAAGTCATATTTATGCTAATATGACTTTTCGGCTATTTACAAATATAGCCACGATGGACTCTCAGAAACATATTAACAAATATGTCTCTTCATCCGGAGAGCGCTCCTCACCGGGCCTGCATCATCCGGATCTAGCCGGTTACTCCTCATCCGGTTATCACCGGGTCTGCACCATCCGGCTCTCCGTAGCCGGGTACTCCTCATCCGGTTCTCACCGGGTCTGCACCATCCGGCTCTCCGTAGCCGAGTACTCCTCATCCGGTTCTCACCGGGTCTGCACCATCCGGCTCTCCGTAACCAGGTACTCCTCATCCGGTTCTCACCGGGTCTGCACCATCCGGCTCTCCGTAGCCGGGTACTCCTCATCCGGTTCTCACCGGGTCTGCACCATCTGGCTCTCCGTAGCCGGGTACTCCTCATCCGGTTCCGGCCTCGGCCTATCGTTGTTCTTCTCCCTTCCCATCCGGAGGGACCTGTCTCCCAACAAACTCCCCCTTCACTCCGGCATGGGGTGTCTTACTAGTCCGATCCTCTTCCGGCATGCATCCAGCTTGTCGGGTATCAGAACTTTGGTCAGCATATCTGACCCGTTCTCGGCCGTGTGGATCTTCGTCAGTGTGAACTCCTGGTCATCTACTCTTTCCCGGATCCAGTGATATCTTCGCTGGATATGCTTCGTCCGGGAATGGTAGGCCGCATTCTTAGCAAGATGGATGGCACTTTGACTGTCGCAATAGAGTCGGTATTCATCTTGACGGATACCGAGCTCTCCGATGAAGTCCTTCATCCATAAGATTTCCTTGCCGGCTTCCACAGCTGCCATGTACTCCGCCTCCGTGGTTGACAATGCAACAGTCTTCTACAGTCTCGACTGCCACGAAACAGCTCCCCCTACATATGTCATTACATACCCGGATGTAGACCGGCTAGTATCCACATCAGCCGACATGTCCGCATCGGTGAAACCGTCAAGTTCAGGTTTTCCGGAGCCGAATCGGAGACACATATTTGAAGTGCCCTTCAAATACCGAAGTATCCATTTGACCGCGTTCCAGTGCTCCTTGCCGGGATTGCTCATAAACCGGCTCACCACTCCGATTGCGTATCCTATATCCAATCGGGTACACACCATTGCATACATCAAGCTCCCGACGGCAGAGGCATATGGAATCTTCATCATATCCTCCTTCTCTGCTTTCGTCTTCGGACTTTGCTTACCGGATAGCCTGCAGTTTGCCGGAAGTGTCGATCCGACCGGTTTCGCATCTGACATGTTGAACCGGTGAAGCACCTTTGTCACGTACTTCTCTTGTGACAGCCATAATTGCTTCTTTGACCGGTCCCGAATGATGTGCATCCCCAGCATCTGTCTTGCCGGACCCAAGTCTTTCATTGAGAAGGTCCGGTTGAGAGCCTTCTTCAACATCCGTAGTTTGACTTGATCTTGTCCGACGATCAACATGTCATCCACGTACAAAAGGAGTATCAGGAAGTCGCCTCCTTTGAACTTCTTCACAAACACGCAATGATCGGCTTGCGTCTTGTGGTACCCTTGATAGGTCATGAAGGAGTCGAACTTCCGGTACCATTGCCGGGAGGCCTGCTTCAACCCGTAGAGGCTCTTCTTCAACCGGAAAACCAGGTGCTCCTTCCCTTTCTCCACAAATCCTTCCGATTGCTACATGTAGATCTCCTCTTCGAGGTCACCGTGAAGGAATGTCGTCTTCACGTCTAGCTACTCTACCTCGAAATCAATGCTTGCAGCTATACTCAGCACCGTCTGGATGGAGGTCATATTTACTACCGGGGCAAATATCTCGTCGAAGTCCACGCCCTTCTTCTGCTGGAACCCCTTCACCACGATCTTGGCTTTGTATCTCGGGGGGTTGCCGGCATCTCCCGGTTTCAACTTGTACACCCAGTTGTTTCGGAGCGCCCGCTTTCCTTTCGGCAACTCCACCAATTCATACGTATGGTTCTCATGCAAGGAATCCATCTCATCCTGCATGGCACTTAACCATTTGCGGTTGTGGGTGTCATCCTTCACTTCTTCGAAGCTTTCCGGCTCCCCCTAATCGGTCAGCAGAACATGCTCTGCATCCGGAAATCTCTGGGGGGCCCTTCTCTCTCTGAGAGGATATCTCCGTCTTCGGGCTTCGGTAAACGGCTCCTCCATTTGCTCTTCATCCGAATCCGATTCGGGGTCTTGGTCGGTTCCGGTTTCAGCTTCCTCTACTTCTTCTTCAGCCTGTTCGGTATCCTCACCGTAACCGGCTAGTCCCTTGAGTGCTAACCGGTCTCTTGCCGGTTGGGTCTGCTCATCGTAGAGTCGATCCTTACCGGTCGACTCGGAGTTCATTATCTTCTTCTCCGACTCCCTGTCGGCGAGCGTCTTGTCCTCCATGAAGATAATATCTCGACTCCGGAATACCTTCTTGTCGACCAGGTCCCAAACTCGATAGCCGAACTCATCGTCACCGTAACCGAGGAATATGCATGGACGGGTCTTTGGATCTAACTTTCCTCTCCGGTCCTTAGCTACATGCACATACGCGAGACACCCGAACACCTTCAGATGCCGGTAGGATACTTCCTTACCGGTCCACACTCTTTGTGGCGTGTCTCCGTCCAAGGGTACTGAGGGTGATCTATTTATCACATATGTCGTCGTTGACAGTGCCTCAGCCCAAAACTTCTTGGGTAGTTTTGCATGCGCTAGCATACTCCGGACCCTCTCCATTATGGTCTCCTTCATCCTCTCGGCCAGTCCGTTTAGTTCCGGCGTCTTCGGCACGGTAAATTCGAGCCGGATTCCCTTCGAGCGGCAATACTCCTCGAACTGCCCCTGGTATTCACCTCCGTTATCTGCTCGAACCGCCTTCAGCTTCCGGCCGGTTTCTCTTTCCACTCTCACGTGGAGCTCTTTGAAGATGGATAGCACCTGATCCTTCATCTTCAACTGTGTGGCCCACAGCTTCCGGTTGTGGTCATCTATAAACGTCACGAAGTACTGCGCTCCGGCATGTGACTTCGTGTCTACTTGACACACATCAGTATGCACCAACTCCAGTGGTGCATTACGTCTCATCGGTGGCCTTGGTCGGAAGGAGGTCCGGTTTTGCTTACCAGCCAGAAAATCAGTGCACTTCTCCAAGTGCACGTTCTTCACTAGAATGAGGTTGTCTTCTGCAAGCCTCTTCATCCCCTTCTCGCTCATGTGACACAGCCTCTTGTGCCACAGCTCACTGGCAGTGTCGGATGCCAGGTTCACTTCTTCCGGACATAACCGGGCATTCATCAGGTACAGTGTGTTGACCTTCCGGGCCCGAGCCACAATCAGACTCCCTTAGCTGAACTTCATGACATCGTTCCGGATGCTACCCGTGTAGCCTTCATCATCTAGCCGACCGGCTGATATCAGGTTCAGACGAACCTCCGGAACGTGTCGGACATCCTTCAGCAGCAACTTGCATCCGGTTGGTGTTGTCAGCCACACGTCTCCTATGCCGACAATTCGGCATGTACCTTCATTCCCCATCCGGACACAGCCGTGATCACCGGTTGAGTAGGATGAGAAGCATTTCCGGTCCGGGGTAAGGTGGAACGACGCTCCGGAGTCGACCACCCAAGTCATCTCGTCGCCGGCAAGGTTTATCTCACTCTCCTCGGTGATGAGCATCAACTCTTCTTCACTTGCCGCGATTGCCATTGTTCCCTTCCGATCCGGCCCCCTCCGGTCTTTACCATTCCGGTCCGGGGTCCGCTTCGAATCGGTACCGTCGGTTTCCTTGTCTTTTCGGAAATGCCGACAGTTCTTTTGGAAGTGTCCCGGCTTGCCACAATAGAAGCAAGTAGGCCTTCCCCTTGACTTTGACCGTGTCCCCGACTTCTCCCGGTTCTGGGGACTACGGTTTCTATGTCTTCCGCGTTCCGATTCGGTAAGGAGCGCTTTGGAGTCGGATCTCGTATCTTTATCTTTCCGACGCGCCTCCTCATCTAGCAAGCTCAACTTTACTCTTGCTAGGGATAACCGTTTTCCTTCCGGCCCGGCGTTGCCCAAAGTGACAACCAACGTCTCCCAACTATCCGGGAGGGAACCAAGCAGGAGTAGCGCTAGTACCTCTTCGGCAAGAGGTACTTCCAATGAAGTTGCCTGGTGAATCAGCCCCTGGAAGGCATTCATGTGCTCCGCCATGCTGGAGCCATCTTGGTACCGGAGTCTTACTAGCTTCCGGAATACCGAAACCTGATTAACAGCATTTTTGTTTTGAAACATTATGTCGATCTTCTCCCAGAGCTCATGAGCCTTGCTCTCTTCATTGAAGTTGTTGTACAGGCTCATGTCGATGAAGCACCGTATGTACGTCGTTGTCTTCATGTGCATCACCTCCCATATCACGGCGTCGATTTTGTCTGGTCTCTTGTCCCCGAACTAAACCGGCAGCCAGAGGTCTTTAACCACGAGCATGTCCCTCATCGTCGACTTCCACACTGAATAGTTGGAGCCGGTGAGCTTAAACATGCCGCCAAACGATTCGTCCATTTTCTGTGTCGTTTTGCTCTGATACCACTTGACGGGAACAACACGCTCCGTATACGCAACGCTCGGCCACAACCAAGCTTAGAATCATACATAGAAAACGGGAAATAAAAACACGACACGAAGAAGAGACGAGTACACAGGATGTTTACGTGGAAAACCCAAAAGAGGAAAAAACCACGGCAACCCACAGGCTCCAAACTATCACTATGTTAGAATGTACAACAGTGAGTTCACGGAGGCAACGACCTCATGCTCACGATCTTCGCCACAGGCGGCGGTTACAATAGAGGCAATTTCCTCTTTCTCTCTCTCTCTCTCTGTACACAGTTACGCGCTCTCTCTCTCTTTCCTTGCACCAACAAGAATGACAACAACATAATAAAAGTTTGCCCTAAGTCATATTTATACTAATAGGACTTTTCGGCAATTTACAAATATAGCCACGATGGACTCTCAGAAACATATTTACAAATATGTCTCTTCATCCGGAGAGCGCTCCTCACCGGGCCTGCATCATCCAGATCTAGCCGGGTACTCCTCATCTGGTTATCACCGGGTCTGCACCATCCGGCTCTCCGTAGCCGGGTACTCTTCATCCGGTTCTCACTGGGTCTACACCATCCGGCTCTCCGTAGCCGGGTACTCCTCATCCGGTTCTCACCGGGTCTGCACCATCCGGCTCTCCGTAGCCGGGTACTCCTCATCCGGTTCTCACCGGGTCTGCACCATCCGGCTCTTCGTAGCCGGGTACTCCTCATCCAGTTCTCACCGGGTCTGCACCATCCGGCTCTCCGTAGCCGGGTACTCCTCATCCGGTTCCGGCCTCGGCCGAGTTTGCTTATCAGCACTGTTCTTCTCCCTTCCCATTCGGAGGGACCTGTCTCCCAACAATCATCATCATTTACGTGGATGATCTAGTACTTATTGGTGACCATGAAGAGTGTATTGGCCAAACACAAGAGTGTTTGAAAACTGAGTTTGAAATGACAGACTTGGGGATTTTACACTACTTCCTTGGAATTGAGGTTTGGCAAACCTCGGTTGGCATCTTCATGTCACAAAGAAAGTACGCAACAGAGATCTTGAAGACCTTTGGGATGATGGACAGCAAGTCGAAGTCGACTCCAATGGAGTCAAACTACAAGCTATCCCAAGAAGACCCGTCACCAATGGTTGACATAAGGAAGTATAGATAGCTAGTAGGAAGTCTAATTTTCCTATGCAACACTAGGCTAGATATTTGTTTTGTAGTCGGTGTGGTGAGTCGATTCAGCAACAACCCGAAGGAGACTCATTGGAAAACTGCACTACGCGTATTAAAGTACATTTGTCACGAATAGTACTAAAATAGAGAGAGAATTAGTACTAGAGAAGGGAAGTGCTATTAGTACTAAGAGGACGGGACTGCGTAAGACTCCCGAGAGAGAGAAAAGAGAAGAGGAGAGAGAGAGAGAGAGATAGTGAGGACGAGAGAGAGAGAGAGAGAGAGAGAGAGAGAGATGATGATAACAAAGGATATATTGTAGGAAGAGTAAGTACAAGATGGCTATGAGGCTTAAGACTGGCATTGAACCAATTTGGTTCAACATAATGCCTAGTGCCTTCTTTTATAGCGTTCTCAAGAGTAATCCTGAAGCTTCTAGAATGTTCCAGAGAAATCTGGAATATACATTAATTTCCTATAATAAAACTTAAATGAAAATAATATACTACGTATATACCATCCATATAACATAAGGTCATGGGTTCGAGTCTTGCCATATCATGACACTATCTCCCCCTTAAGACGACGAGTGGAACGAGTCGGCACTGATTGTGGACTGGGTTTGTCTGGATACTTTCAGTGGAACTCAGCAAGAAGATCCTCAGCATGGTGACATGCTCGACGGGTTCCCAAGTATGTTTGCTCAGACTATAGCCGAGCCAATCGACCAAATAATAAATTTTATTGCGAACAACTTTGGAATCAAGGATGGCAGCAACTTCATACTCCGGGCCGGTTTCCAACTTAAGCGGGGGCAGGGGTGGTGTACCATCATCGGGAATAGTGTTTGCTTTATAAGGTTCAAGAAGAGAGCTATGAAAAACCGAATGTATCTGAAGATGCGGAGGGAGATCAAGGCGGAACGTGACATCATTAACCTTACTAGTAATACGGAAAGGACCGAGTCATCGATAATCCAACTTGTCGCACGATCGAGTAGTCTTGATGTGACGACGTAAGAGCCATACTCGATCTCCGATGGCAAAAGAGGAGGGAAGCCGATAAAGATCCGCATAAGTCTTCTGTGTGTTGAGCATGACGAAGATGAGTAGGGAGATCCATCTGGATCTTGCGTAGCCTCTCCAAATGATCCTTGGCACGAGGATTGGTAGGTAGCTCTGGGGTGTCGATCACCGACCAACGAGGGAGAACCAGTATAAGCATAAAATGGGGAGACCCGACTCGAAGAGTGAACATCATTATTATATGCAAACTCTGCAAAGTGGAGAATCTCGACCCAATCGTCCTGTTGATAACTCAGAAAACACCGGAGATATTGGTCCAGTGTTTGGTTTGTTCGTTCCGCCTACCCATCTTTCTGGGGATGGTAGCCGGAGGAGAGGTTGCAAGAGACCTTGAGCATCTTGAAGAGATGCTACCAAAATTTGGAGACGAATTGAGGTCCTCGGTCACTGATGACTATCTGGGAAGCCATGATGCCGAAATACCTCACGTATGACAAGGGCGGCGGTTTCCTCGCTAGTGATAACCTTAGTACACGGCACAAAATGTGCCATCTTAGTATATCGATCGACGACAGTTAAGATAACATCGAACCCCTTCGAGACCGGCAGATCTGTGATAAAATCAAGACAAATAGACTGCCACGGCTTACTTGGAATCGGTAAGGGTTCCAACAAGCCATATGGATGGTGTCGGGGCATCTTTGCTCGGCAGCAAGCATCACAAGTCCGAACGTAGTCGTCGACAAAACGTCGCATATGGGGCCACCAAAAATATCGTTGAAGGAGATCCAACGTCTTAGTACTACCGAAATGTCCCGCCGTATGGGTGTCGTGACAATTTTGGACGATTTGAAGGCGACAGGAGCAATCGGGGACATATACAAGCTTTTTAAAGAATAACAAACCATCATGATATTTGAATTTTCGGTAGTCCATACCTGGTTGTTGAGATTGGGAACAGGATGCCCGAGAGGTATCAATGTGTGCTAGAATGTCTTGAGCAAAACTATCTGTCTTCAAGTTCGCACGTACGGCATCGGTAATCCAGGAATCCATTGGGGTGTGAAAAAACTGCGTTGTGTGCAATCGTGTTGGTCCCAAGATTACTTGCTTTTGATTATCAAACATTGGATCACCAGGACGAGGTGCAAGATATGAATGTCATGATAGCGCATCTGCTTTTCCTTGCTGCTTCCCAGGTCGATATGTGATTTTGAAGTCGAAACACGTGAGGAATTGAGCCCACCGAGCTTGCCGTCGATTTAGCACCCGAGCGTTCTGGAAATAAGCAAGATTTTTGTGATCACTAAAGACGATGACCTGATGTGGAGAGCCCTCTAAGAAATGCCGCCATTGCACAAAGGAATCCACGATGGCTAATAACTCCTTGTCATGTATTTCGTAGTTGATTTCCGCGGCGTTGAATTTGCGCGAATGAAAAGCCATAGGATGTAACTCTTCTTTATCTCCTTGTTGAGAAAGGATGCTACCAAGGGCGAAATCCGATGCGTCGGCCTCCATGATGAATGGTTTGTTTGTATCCACATCAGCTAGAATAGGAGCTGATGTAAAGGCTTTCTTAAGATGCCGAAAAGCCATGTCCACTTCATTGGACCAAAGAAATGCTTGTCCCTTCTTCGTAAGTTGTGTGAGAGGTAAAATAATCTTCGAGTAATCCTGTATAAACTTGCGGTAAAAGTTAGCAAAAAACTAGAAAACATTATACATCTTGTACCGACCGTGGAGTTTGCCACTCTAGCACAGTTTGGACTTTAGCTGGATCCATGGAGATGCCCTTTGAGGAGATGACGTAGCCTAGAAATTCCACTTGCTTGCAATCAAAGCTACATTTTTCTAGCCTTGCATAAAGACAATTCTCGCGGAGTCGTTTTAGTACTAATAGTACATGAGAATCGTGCTCTTCCTAGGTCTTCGAATAAGTCAATAGATCATCCAGATAGATTATCAAATAGATATCCAAGAGGTCTCTGAATATATCATTTTCCATGTGTTGGAAGACTGCGGGTGCATTGGTTAGACCAAACGGCATAACAGTATATTCGAAGTGCCCATACCGCGTGCGAAAGGCGTTCTTCCATTCATCTCCCGGTTGGATCCGCACGAGGTTATGCGCTCCTCATAGATCGATTTTTGTAAAAAACTTGGCACCATTAACTCGCTCTAAACGACTTGATATAAGAGGAAGTGCATACCTATTCCGGATGGTGACTTTATTCAAGCCACAATAATCAACGACGAGACGAAGTGAGCCATCTTTCTTCTTGACAAAGAAGATGGGTGCACCGGCCAGAGATTTCGAATGACGAATAAACCTGCTTGCCAAGTTCTCCTCTATGTAGGCTCGAAGGACTTCTAACTCGGTGGGTGACAAGTTGTAAATTGCTCCCCATGGTGGCTCTCCTCCTGATTGTAAATTGATGGGACAATCATTGGGACGATGATGAGGAAGAGTACCGGCTTTTACCTTGTCAAATACGTCGGCATAAGGATGATATTTCGTCGGAAGTTGCACTAAGGATTCCTCCTTAATAGTGTTGGAAGGATGTACTGATATTGCAAATAGGAACATTGCCTCCTTGTGCCTTCTTCGCGTAATTGATGTAGTGAAATGGTCAAAACTCGATGAGTAGATTCTTGGGGTGGTCGATGTCAGACTTCTCTTGTTCTCCAATCTATGTCTGGATTATGTAATTCAAACCAAGGTAATCTCAGGACAATGGGATGCTCTAGACTACTAATTATATTAAATGATACTACACACACAAAACTACCTAGGACAACCTGAATGGGTTCTGACTCTTCTACAATATTCCTGGAAGCAATGGGACGACCATCAATGACTACTACAAATGCGGGGCAAGGAAGTTTTCTTAAGGATATCTGAGAAGCTTGGGCAAAATTTCGATCCATGAAACAGGAATTAGCTCCGGAATCTAGAAGTGCTAGGACATGTACTGGGGGAGTACTTTTAGTACTAACCATGACTTGGGTTAGGAACACATTGCTAACTTGGTTGGAGGGAATGGAGCCACTAATGGGTTGTACAGATCTAGGGTTGTCCAACCAAACGGCTCCTATTTTGTCTGGACTCAATCGTTTAACTCTTCATCTGATTGACGAAGGATTTCAAATTTGTTTGAGATACTTCGGCTATTAGTACTATTAATACTATCAGACACTCCTAAGGGAAGAATTGACTCGGGTTTAGTACAGGCTACGATTTGATTTACCTGTCTTCTTGGCCTATGGGGACAATTGATTGCGATATGCCCTGGTCCACCACAATAAAGACATAATCGATTTGCACGTCGTCGTTGCTTTTCTTCTTCCGATAAAGGGCCACGTCGACGCATGGTGTCGATCTCCATCAGTGTTGGAGTATTTGCTTGAGGTATGTCTCGTGCAAACGGTTTAGCCGCGACGGAGGCGTAAGTGGGCTCCGGCCTAGAGCGTGGTATTTGTAATTGACGTTCTGAACGCCGTTCAAAAAGGCGATTCGAATCGGACCACTCGACTGATTGCCTCCGTAAGAGACTTTGGTTCTTCGGGGAAGGTTAGAAGTAGATCTTTGACATTGTTTCGTAGGCCGTAGCGAAACTGCTCCATTAGTGCCTGATCATCCCAGGGGATATCTGAAGCGAGTAGACGGAAATCCGCCGCGTAGGCAGAGGCTGGACAATCGCCGGATTTTGTTGATCGTCGTCCGGATGCTGTCTGTATCTCCAAAGCAAGCTTTAAACTCACTAATAAAGTATTCAAAGTTATTAAGTAAGGGCGATTGTTTTTCTAGAAGCGGAGCAAACCATGCCAAGGTTGAGCCGCTAAGCAACGTGCCTATTAGGCCGACTCGGGATGCATCAGTGGGGTATCGAGACGGATGCATTTGAATGACTAAGCATACCTGATTGAGGAATCCCCTAAATTGCGATCGCGTTCCATCAAATTTCACAGGAAGTCCAATCTTGGGCTCTTTATGAAATCCTTGGGGACTTGATCCTCGTTGTTGCAACGCTGCTTCGAGTTGTTGCACACGTAACACTAACTCCCCATGTTGTTGCTACAACTCCCCATGTTGTTGCTGTGTTTGTTGTTTTTCTAGGGCGATTTGTTGAAGATCCCCTAACAACCGTTGGTTTTCTTGTTCCAAGGCAACAAATTTTTCTTTTAGACACTGTAGCTCGGACAAAACGGATTGGTATTCTTGGGCGCTAACAGAAGCCATTGTATAGAAAAAGGATAAGAGGATGAGGGAAACCAAAAGAAAGACTAGAGAGGGCAAATTGGTTCAAATTGTCAGGAATAGTACAAAAACAGAGAGAGAATTAGTACTAGAGAAGGGAAGTACTATTAGTACTAAGAGGACGAGACTACGTAAGACTCCCAAGAGAGAGAAAAGAGAAGAGGAGAGAGAGAGAGAGAGAGAGATGATGATAACAGATGATATATTATAGGAAGAGTAAGTACAAGATGGCTATGAGGCTTAAGACTGGCGTTGAACCAATTTGGTTCAACATAATGCCTAGTGCCTTCTTTTATAGCGTTCTCAGGAGTAATCCTGAAGCTTCTAGAATGTTCCAGAGAAATTAAGAATATACATTAATTTCCTATAATAAAACTTAAATGAAAAAAATATCCATGTACTACAATAGATGGTATAATGGTCAAGAGCTCGACCCATATAACATAATGTCATGGGTTCGAGACTTGCCATATCATGACATTGTGGAGCTTGAGTATTGTCCAACATCAAAAAATGTTGCAGATATCTTCACAAAGGCGCTTGGAGCAGAACAACTACGACTAGGAGTTGGCCCAATTCCAAGTGAACACAATGGGTTGACCATTGAGGGGGTGTGTTAGATATAATCAATGATCGGCCCCAAGTTGTAAATCTATCCCCATATATGCTCTTAGAGTGCACATTTTGTGATAGCGCCGCAAATGAGGAGCGGCTAGTGTGCAACTAGACCATATGAGTCAATAAGGTGTTAATCTAGGAAACCGCAGATGCGTAGGACACAATGTATTCAGGAAAGAGCGAAATAGGTAATAGGATTGGCTAATCAAGCCAATGAGAATATTTTGTGGGCAAGTTACAATGTACTTAGTCTTGAAGTATGTACCATTGACTTCAAGATAAGTACTATCTAGCATTAGCCTATATCTAGGGAGTTGGGTCATATTAAATGACAAGTCAGTTGAAAGAAAAGGCATATCTCCACTACCATCAACTGACATGCACATTTAATGTTACACTCGGACCAAACAAAGAATATAATCCACTCTCTTACACAATGGTGTATTTATCATCAGTCCCCACTAATTTTGTAGTGAGTTGGTCCAGATCCCATCTAAGCTCTAAGGTGTGAGCGCATGGGTGAACTACCATTGTGAGGTACTCTCATATGTAATAGAAGTTTTGTTTTCATATATCCATCTCTGTGGTTGTAACTCTATATACCTATCTAATCGATTCTCAATATTTCTAACAACGTCGATCTGTCCACCTCCTTCATGCTTCAACCCCAGTGCCACCCGAATATATGCATTGGTGAGGCGGTCGATGTTAATTTTCATCCTGATCTCCAGCGCGTTCGGGTGCGAAGGGGCCTCTGAAACCTTGATGTAACCACCAAAACCATGGTCCTACAACCATTGGCATAACACCTTTGACACTTCAATCGGCATGGTATGAGCTTCTTCTGTGTGGGAGAGTTGCGATGTTGAGGGTAGATTGATGGTTTGGCTGAAACCGCTTTGTGTTCTTTGTGCTCCTTCTACTTCTTCTGTGTAGGAAATGATTCGTTTTTTCTAGTTTTCCATCTGTTGTAGATGTTGTGTATCCAAAGGAGCCACAACATGACCTATATTCAAGATCATTCTGGCCATTAAGCACCACACATTGGGATGAGATTGTACTTGCCTTTCTTGGGCATTGCGCATGCATGAGGCCCGTCTTTAATAGCTCTGAATGCTTCTTCTTCTTCTTTTCATAACGGACTAAAATGGTAATATATACATAGAATACGCCTAATTTACAAGTTTTCCCCTTGCTTTTTATATTGGGTGGGGTCCTCCTAATGTGGATTCTGTCGGTTTTTCCCCAACCACTTTTCCATCGCCATTATTACCTCTACGAAGAGGTTCGAGGGTGCAATCCAGCATATGGCTTGACCCGAAATCCATTGACCCACTTCGACAATATTTCTGTACCCAGTTGATAGGTTCCCTGGACAACTTCAATAATCCAATAAGGTCCTGTCCATCAGAATTGCAGCTTCCCTAGCATTTGTCCCATCCAGGTCTGGAACACGAGAACTACCTTGTCAATCCCAAATGATCGCTCGTTTCCTTTCCTGTGGCGATTGACAAAGGCCTTCCACCGATGTTAGTCTTGCTCCATCAGCCACATGCTATGCAATCGTCCTTCTTCAAGTTTCAATAATTCCTCGAGTCGATGTCATTCCAACTCCATCTCACCCAACTGTTCATGAACCTAGACTCGGAAGCTCAAGACCTACAACTCAATTGGCATGACAGCCTCTAGTTCGAACACGAGCTAGAACGGGGTTGATTGGATACTTGTCTGATATGCCCAGAGAGCATTTTATATTTTTGTATCCCAGTCCGTCTGGTTCTCATTGACGGGGTCCCAGACCGAGATATATTCACCGAATAATTCCATGATGATGCGTTCGAAAGTCACCGGCATGGTTTTCAACCCGAACATCATGACGACTGGTACAAACACGCCCCATTCTATGACTAAGGTCGTCTTCTCTTGTTCTTCTAGGTGCATCCGAATTTGGTTATAGCCACTAAATCCATCTAAAAAACTATATACCTCATGGCCGGCCACCGCATCCACTGATTATGTTCACTCTGGACCCTTTGTCTATGATGCAAGCGGGGACTTCTTGTCCTTTTGATAATAATGTCCACAATGGGATTTTGGTGGTCCATGACCATGGGTCCTTCACTCAATTCGGAAAAATTGCTCGACACACTCAGTTGCTCTTCATTTCGTACCATTGTCGCTACTGATTCTTTGAACCAAGGGACTAAATTTAATAGCCTACTTACTCATTGTCATCGTAATTTGGCAGTCAACCAAGGCCTACCAAATTGGGTCCTCATCGAGTGGTTCCTTGGCCACCGGCAGTTGCTGTTGGGATTGAGGTTTGCCGATTGTAACGTTTTGCATCTCGTTCTGCATTGGCACTATTGGTTTTTTTAATCCATACTTTTGTCACTTTTCTGATCTCTTCCTGAGGCTCCCAATCAGGCTGTTTGGTTTTACTATGGGTGGTGACTTGTTGTACCTCAGCCATAATTGTGTTGACAGTTGAAGCTTTACCACGATCCTTCTGGGGGCATTGGGTCGCGTAATGTCCTGATTGTCGACAGATATAACAGTGGAGTCTTGATTACTCGCTAGACTCCCCTCGTTCGATTGGCTCCGACTACCACTGCTCTTGTTGTCTCTCCGGTCCGTCCCAATTCCGAGGGTTGTATTGGTATTGCCTCGTGTGCCAAGTCCACCAGCAATCTTCCCTTCGGTTTTTGTTTTGTTGTAGTCGACTATTGTCCATCCGATTATCCTCTATTCATCGTTGATTCTACAACAAATGAATGGAGGATGATCGGATTATCTGTGGCCTTTGATTATCTTCATAGTTACTTGGCTCAACGAATCCACCTCTATTATTGGTAGTCGGCCACATGTCATACCAGGGTGCATAGTCACTGTCGTATCTATCCCGCTCCTCTCTTCTATAGTCATCAGGGTGCATAGTCATTGTGGTATCTATACCAGTTGGGGTCTCTCGGCATATCAAGGCCGGTTGTCGTCCTTGTAACGGGCCGGTTGCCAGAAATAGTCCAATGTCCACATCCGGTCATTTTGCAGCTCGATTTGTCGAACAGGGGCAACTGCTCTATTCAATAGGTTATACTCACACATGCTCAAGTGTGTGTGCTCACGAATGGCAAATTGGGCAGTGAGTCCTTAACGTGCATTCAACTACCGAATGGCCTAGGTTCATGCAGGTTGTGCATTCGACAGCTTGTCAAAATTGAATATCTTCATCCTTCGTTAGGGCCCGCTGTAGTGATGCCATCGATATGCTAGTACTGGTTTGGGCACTGTCCATAGCCAGCACTCGGTTGATGACTTCCTTCAGTGATTTCTCTAAGAAATCCGTGACCACCAGAGTCGTTTGAAGCAGCTCTATTAGAGTTGTCAAGAATGTCTCCTTCAGTTTCTCTGTTGGGGGTGTGCGCACCAACTACCGCCTAAGGTTTTGGAACTAGATGACGAATTGAACAACCGACTCTTGTGGTTCCTAATACATCGTGTACAACTAACTCATCAATTCTTGTTGCTGGATGCACAGATGAAACAATCGGATGAACCTCTCTCTCAATTGCTGGAAGTTGTAGAACTCTAATAGGTCGTGTTGGGAATACCAATTTGCTACTTGTCCTACCAGTAACAAGCCGAACTCGGAGATTTTTGACACATTTGTGTCGGCCTCGACTAGGCATTGTGATACGTGGTTGGCCTGCCACGTCGTCAGAAAAGCGCGTACATGCCCCTCAGCATCAGCTTCATCATTGTACCTAGGGTATGGGTACGACATTGTGTCAATGTCTTGGTCTTTAGATACCTCCCTTGGAATCGCGGTCAGTTGATTGGTGGTGCTGGTCTTCGGGATGCTCGACCTCGAAACTACTACCGTTGGTCGTTACCGAATCGGGAAGCGTTGTCGACTGGGCTTCCGACTCCTGTTGGTGCTGCTGAGTGAGCATTGAGTTCGTGACACTCCCTTCTTGCTCTCAACGTCAGGATTCCTAGTGAGGCTGCTCAATGAGCGATGATGATGGCACCCTCATTTCTTGCTCTGCATGTCGGGATTCTGATCGAGTGCGTGGTTTGCTTCTTTTCGTCGTCTCTTTGTTCCCTCGTCGGCTAGACGACATCCATCCTCTCACTATTCTCTGTGTCTTCACAGATCGAACCGGCCGTGCCAAAAGGTGTTATACCCGTTCGTATAACCCAAGGGTCAGATACTTGTTCCTTCAGTATCCGAATCAAGGTATTGTGGTTGGAGGATGGGAAACACTGATGGGTTATACACGGTAGTGCATGATATACACAGATGTAACAAGGTATGTTCCCAAAGAACTATACCTGATCGAATGATAGTATGTTCTTAACATGAGACCTAAGTCGGCTACAACCGACCGGTTAGTTATAGTACGCAGTTTAAATATGAGTCGCTTAGAACACAAACACAACATATAAGGAAATAGATATTCTATTAAATGACTAGCTCAATGCAACTGATGCCTTGTATAAGGCTTCATGTCCCTTTTTATAGGGAGTATGGTCGGTTATGTCAAGAATGTAAACCGCTACGTTTCATTTGCTCCTTTCATCTCAATTTCCTATCCGGCCCCACCCAGCTTGGTTTCAACCTGCACTTGTCCCTACAACCCTTTCACACATTGGCTGACTTGACCGGCCAACAACATGACCAAGGGAAAGCTCAACTTGGAGAAGGTTTCTACAGCCAACAATGTTGTGGATGGGATGACAAAGTGCCTTTTGGCCGACCGGTTTCGATCGATTCAGCAACTAATTAGTGTGGACATGATTTTAGCTCGGCTGATTTGGGAGTAAACGAGAGTGCAACAAATTTCAGCCCAACTATGACAGAAGTTGTAGGATATATAATCATATTGTTGTATTTGTATTTTTTGTTTCCTTTTTGGAGAAGGCCCTTGACGGAATGCAAAGACTTCAAACAACTAGTGTGGAAATTCGTCTTAGAGAGGAATTGGAGGGATACCCCTCAATCAATTGGAATATGGATGTCTATATCTCTAAATTTAAAACATTAATGAACTCTCTAACAGATGTGGATGATGATGATAAGTTGGATGGATTTCTCGAAGGATTGCACCCTATAGTATGTGAACGGGTGGAAATGTGGGACCTCGTGAATTGGGAGCAGCGATCAGGATCATGAAAATGGTGGGGGAAAGAGACACCCAACATGAAGACCTAAAAGAAGACAAGGATTTGACAAGAACATAAGGAGAGACCCCATTTGAGACCGAGATAGCGGGCGCAATCAGGGTGGAATAGCTATTTAGCTGTGAATAGCTAACTAGTTGTTCATAGCTATTTTACCTATGTTTTCTAACATCACTATTACAATACCTAATTCGTCTAATACCTACTATGGAAGATCTCAGTTACCGATATCACATTGCTTTTGTTGAGCTTATTTCTCAACACTCCCCCTCAAGCTCAACTTGTCCATTCTTGAGATCATCTTCGGTCTTCTTTTCCTTCATGCTTTCCAATTATCATATCAATGTTTATAACTCCCGACATGTCCCTAAACTGTTTATGTTTTTCTATGCTTAGTCCCTTTGTAAGAATTTCTACAACTTGCTGATTTGTACTCACATACAACATTATCTACTTTCCCATCAATCACTTTTGCTCTAACAAAGGGATAATGCACTTCAAAGTGCTTTGTCATTGCATGGAACACTGGGTTTTTTGCGAGCTGAATATTGCTCATATTGTCACACCAAATTGTGACTACACCATCTATATACTCTCCCAAATCAGCAAGCAAACTTCTAATCCATACTTCTTCACATGTGGTTATTGCAGCTCCTCTATATTCAACTTCAATACTTGATAATGCAACAATAGCTTGTTTCTTGCTACTCCATGAAATAGCTACACTTTCCCAACATAAACATATATCCACTCGTGGATCTTCTATCAGTTTGGCATATAGCCCAATCTGCATCTGTATATCCTTCTAGCTCTATGTCCAGCCTGTAAAGTATTCCATAGTTTTGAGTAGCTTTTACATACCTCAAAATTCTTCTAATGCAATCCAAATGCCACTTTGTTGGCTGCTGCATAAATTGGCAGACTAATCCAGCTGCATAACTTAAATCAAGTCTTGTTATAGTCAAGTATATGAAGTTGACCACCATAGACCTGTACATATTTACATCACCTATTTTTTCTCCCAAATCAACCCTTAATGTGCAATTTTTATCCAATGGTACATCAATCGATTTGCATCCAAGCATTCCATATTTCTTCACCACAGTTGTAACATATTGTTTTTGTAGCATATATATATTCCACTTTCCGATCTAATTATCTCAATACTAAGAAAGTATTTCAGCTCTCCCAAATCCTTCATATGAAACTGCATTTCCAGATTTTTCTTTAGCTCGCTTATTTCAGCCATAGAGTCACCTCTAATGATTAAATCATCAACATATATCATAATCACAACTATGCAATCATTCATCTTTTTCACATACAATGATGGATCGGCCTTTGACATTTTGAAGACAATTTTTATCAAATATTCTGAAAGTTTCTTGTGTCATGCTCTTTTTGCTTGTTTCAGTCCATAGAGAGCCTTTTTCAGCTTACAAACATATTCTAGATGCTTCTTATCTTCAAACTCTGGTGGTTGACACATATAAGTTACCACGTAGAAAAACATTTTTTACATCCATATGGTGCAGAAACCAACTTTTGGTTGGACGTATAGCAAGTAAATGTCCTCAGTGTTGCCATTTTTTGCAACTAGTGCAAATGTTTCATCATAGTCAATTCCTTGGATTTGAGCATATCCCTTTGCAACAAGTCTTGCTTTATGTCTATTGACATTCCCATTGGAATCATGCTTTGTTTTGTATACGCATTTTCAACCCACAACATTTTTTCCTTTTGGCAATTTTACCAAATCCCATGTTTTATTTTCAGTCAGTGCATCTATTTCTTCTTGCATTGCATTCACCCATTTCTTTTTAGCTTTTGCTTCTTCAAAACTATTAGGATAAGGGATTTGTACCACTTTAGACATATATGTATAATGCATCACCATGTATGTACCATAACCATATCTTTCAACAATTTTTTTTCTCTCTATCTAATCTTCTCAATTTTTTATTTGCATCTCTCATTGCTCTTTCAACACCGGGGATTGTCAAGACTTTGTGTACCCATCTCTCTATCCAATGATACATCAAAACCTACATATTCCATGTTTCTAGATCCTTCATCAAACATTTCATATTTTGGCATCTTCTATTTTCCCTTTTTATCATCATATTTTTTATGTCATACATTTTTCCCACTCCAAACATTCAATTCAAATTTATTAATAGAGTTTTCAAATGGTCCAATACATGCTATCAATGTTGGACTTTGTTGTCCAAACTTGTTTCCATTTCCATAGCAATCACTTTCATTTTTTCAGATTTATTTCTATATTCATTTTCATCGTCTTCATCAATTTCTGCATTCTGTTTTGGGTTGTACCAACTGCCCAACTCATCAAATATTACATCACGGCTAACTAGTATCCTTTTTGTCAAAGGGTTATAACATCTATACCTTTTTGCTCCTCTAAATATCCCACAAAAACACATTTTTCAGCTTTTGGATCAAGATTACTTCTTACTTCAACAGGTATATGAACATAACCAAGGCATCCAAACACTTTTAAGTGTTCTAAACTAGGTTTCCTGCCATAGAAACATTCTTCAGGAATTACTACATGTACTCCAGATGTTATGCATCTATTTAGAATATAGTTTGTTGTATTTACAAATTCAGCACAGTAATACAATGGCATACTTTTTTCTATCATCAAAGCTCTTACTATGTTTACCAATGTTCTGTTTTTTCTCTCAGCCACTCCATTTTGTTGTGGCGTATATCTACATGTGAATTGTCTACTTATTCCTTGATTGCATAGAAAATTAGAGAATTCATTGGAGAAGTATTCTCCTCCTCCATCAAACCTTAGACATTTTATTCTTGTTCCGGCCTGCTTTTCTACCATGCATTTGAATTTACAAAAACAATCAAATACTTCACTCTTCCTTGGCGTATCCACATTTTAGGCATATCCACATCTAAAACAAACATTCTTCCTTGGTGTTTTCCTTTTGCTATCAACTTACCATGTTTCTCTATAAAACACCCACTTTTCTTCAACTTTACTTGCATTCCTCGCTCTAGTATTTATCTGACAGAAATCAGATTTTTTGTAAGATTTGGAACATGCAAAACATTCAACATATACTTTGTTTTCCCTCTTTCTTCCCACACTGGAATGTCTCATACATGTTCGATTATATGAGTAGTATTATCACTTATTTGTACATAACCAGGAATCTCTAGTTCTTTTAGACTTTCAAACCAATTTGCACATCTGGTCATATGATTAGATGCCCTAGAATCTACATACCACATATGATCTTCATTACATCTCTGTGAACTTTCAGTTATTGTTGTTGTTTCATGTTGCATCACCAAAGCACCCTCTTTGTCACAGTTTTCACTTGTTGAAGCATAGTTATTTTGTTGTTTCTTCCCTCTTTTTTCATCATTTTGCTTTTTATAACATTCAGCCTTACGTATGGCCTAGTTTTCCACAATACCAATGTTGAGAATCAGACTCAACCTAGTCTAATGTATGAACACACCATTTGAGAATGTATGAGCATTCAAAGGTCAAAGGTCATCAGTAACTCTCCAACATTAATTATGTGTCATAGAATCATATTCTCTAACACATAACTAATGAGGTTCCACATTCCCCATGACACATGAGCTTCTATAGTTACTAGAGAGAGAGTGGGCATTTTAATGTAGAGAGAGGGTGACTTTATATAAAGCACCCTCCTTCCTTTGTATCTGTTGGTTGTTTTCTATTGTATTTCTTACTCCTTGTTAATATACATTTGAATCTTTTTGTTTTTCTATCTATCTTGTGTCTCTTCTCTCCTCTTTCACACACACATCTCTAATCTATTCCGCATAACATAATTACTCTAGCTAATTATTTACAACCAACAACCACCATCACTCAAATATTTTTGCTTACCTCTACCTCGATCACTCCCCCTGCCTCTCATGTTATTTCGTCTACTTATAGCTTGTCCTCTTCCTTGATAATTATTAGTGGTTCTAGTTGGACCAAATCTACCATGGCTGTCAGGAATAGTACTAAAACAGAGATGGAATTAGTACTAAGAACAGCAGTACTATTAGTACTAAGAGGACGGGACTGCGTAAGATTCCCGAGAGAGGAAGTGAGAAGAGGAGAGAGAGAGAGATAGCGAGAATGAGAGAGAGAGAGAGAGATGATGACAGTAGCTATATATTATGTGAAAAAATAAGTACAAGCAGCTAAGAGGCTTAAGACTGGCGTTGAACCAATTTGATTCAAAACAATGCCTTGTGCCTCCTTTTATAGTGTTTTTAGGAATAATCCTGAAGCTTCTAGAATGTTCCAGAGAGATCTGGAATATACATCAATTTTATATGATAAAGTATAAATGAAAATAATATCCTACAAAATACAATTCATAATCTAATGGTAAGAGCTCGACCCATGTAGCATAAAGTCATGGGTTCGAGTCTTGCCATGACACTATCTCCCCCTTAAAGACGACGAGTGGAACGAGTCGGCGCTAATTGCGGACCGGGTTTGTCCGGATACTTTCGGTGGAAATCAGCAAGAAGATCTTGTGCATTGGCAACATTCTCGACGGGTTCCCAAGTACATTCGCTCGGACTATAACCGAGCCAATCGACCAAGTAATAAAGTTTGTTGCGAACAAGTTTGGAATCGAGGATGGCAGCAACTTCATACTCCGGGCCGGCGTCCAACTCCAGCGGGGGCGGCGGTGGTGTCACACGATCGAGAATGGTGTTTGCTTTATAAGGTTCAAGAAGAGAACAATGGAAAACCGGATGTATCTGAAGCTGCGGAGGGAGATCCAGGCGGAAGGTGACATCATTAATCTTCCCCGTAATACGGAAAGGACCGAGTCGTCGATAATCCAACTTGTCACACGGTCGAGTAGTCTTGATGTGACGACGTAAGAGCCATACTCGATCTCCGATGGCAAAAGAGGAGGGAATCCGATAACGATCCGCATAAGTCTTCTGTGTGTGTTGAGCATGACGAAGGTGAGTAGAGAGATCCATCTGGATCTTGCGTAGCCTCTCCAAATGGTCCTCGGCACGAGGGTTGGTAGGTAGCTCCGGAGTGTTGATCACCGACCAGCGAGGATGGAAACCGGTATAAGCGAGAAATGGGGAGACCCGAGTCGAGGAGTGAATAGCATTATTATACGCAAACTCCGCAAAGTGGAGAATCTCGGCCCAATCGTCCTGTTGATAACTCAGGAAACACCGGAGATATTGCTCCAACGTTTGGTTTGTTCGTTCCGCCTGTCCGTCAGTTTGAGGATGGTAGCCGGAGGAGAGTTGCAGGAGACCTTGAGCATCCTGAAGAGATGCTGCCAAAATTTGGAGACAAATTGCGGGCCTCGGTCACTGATAATACTGTCTGGTAGGCCATGATGCCGAAATACCTCACGCATAACAAGAGCGGCGGTTTCCTCGCTAGTGATGGCTTTAATACATGGCACAAAATGTGCCATCTTCGTATATCGATCGACGACGGTTAGGATAGCATCGAACCCCTTCGAGACCGGCAGATCTGTAATAAAATCAAGACAAATAGACTGCCATGGCTTACTTGGAATTGGTAAAGGTTCCAACAAGCCATATGGATGGTGTCGTGGCATCTTTGCTCGGCAGCAAGCATCACAGGTCCGAACGTAGTCGTCGACAAAACGGCGCATGTGGGGCCACCAAAAAGATCGCTGCACTAACTCCAACGTCTTGGTACTACCGAAATGTCCCGCCGTATGGGTGTCGTGACAATGTTGGACGATTTGAAGGTGACAGGAGCAATCGGGGACATATACACGCTTTTTAAAGAATAACAAACCATCATGATATTCGAATTGTCGGTAGTCAATACCTGGTTGTTGAGACTGAGAACAGGATGCCCGAGAAGTATCAATGTGCGCCAGGATGTCTTGAGCAAAACTATCCGTCTTCAAGGTTGCACGTATGTCATCGGTAATCCGTGAATCCATCGGGGTGTGAAAAATCCGCGTCATGTGCAATCGTGTTGGTCCCAAGATTACTTGCTTTTGATTATCAAATGTTGCGTCACCAGGACGAGGTGCAAGATATGAACATCGTGATAGTGCATCTGCTTTTCCTTGCTGCTTCCCCGGTCGATATGTGATTTCGAAGTTGAAACGCGTGAGGAATTGCGCCCACCGAGCTTGCCGTCGATTTAGTACGCGAGTGTTCTGAAAATAAGCAAGATTTTTATGATCGCTAAAGACAATGGCCTCCATGATGAATGGTTTGCTTGTATCCACATGAGCTAGAATCGGTGCTGATGTAAAGGCTTTCTTAAGATGCCGAAAAGCCATATCTGCTTCGATGGACCAAAGAAATGCTTGACCCTTCTTCGTAAGTTGTGTGAGAGGTAAAATAATCTTCGAGTAATCCTGTATAAACTTACGGTAGAAGTTAGCAAAGCCTAGAAAACATTGTACATCTCGTACCGACCGTGGAATTTGCCACTCTAGTACAGTTTGGATTTTACCTGGATCCATGGCGATGCCCTTTGAGGAGATGACGTAGCCTAGAAATTCCACTTGCTTGCAGTCAAAGCTACATTTCTCTAGCTTGGCATAAAGACCATTCTCGCGGAGTCGCTTTAGTACTAATAGTACATGAGAATCGTGCTCTTCCTGGGTCTTCGAATAAATCAACAGATCATCCAGATAAATGATCAAACAGATATCCAAGAGGTCTCTGAATATATCATTTGCCATGTGTTGGAAGACTGCGGGTGCATTGGTTAGGCCAAACGGCATAACAGTATACTCGAAATGCCCATACCGCGTGCGAAAAGCGGTCTTCCACTCATCTCCCGGTCGGATCCGCACGAGATTATACGCTCCTCGTAGGTCGATTTTAGTAAAAAACTTGGCACCATTAACTCGCTCTAAAAGACTTGATATAAGAGGAAGTGCATACCTATTCCGGATGGTGACTTTATTCAATCCGCGGTAATCAACGACAAGACGAAGTGAGCCATCTTTCTTCTTGACAAAGAAGATGGGTGCACCGGCCGGAGATTTCGAATGACGGATGAACCCGCTTGCCAAGTTCTCCTCTATGTAGGCTCGAAGGACTTCTAACTCGGTGGGTGACAAGTTGTAAATTGGTCCCCATGGTGGCTCGGTTCCTGGTTGTAAATCGATGGGACAGTCATAGGGACGGTGATGAGGAAGGGTACCGGCTTTTACCTTGTCAAATACATCGGCATAAGGATGATATTTTGCCGGAAGTTGTATTGAGGAGTCCTTCTTAATAGTGCTAGAAGGATGTACTGATATGGCAAATAGGAACATTGCCTCCTTGGGTCCTTCTTCGCGTAGTTGATGGAGTGAAATGGTCGAAACTCGGTGAGTTGATTCTTGGGGTGGTCAATATCGGACTTCTCTTGTTCTCCAATCTATGGCTGGATTATGTAATTCAAGCCAAGGTAATCCTAGGACAATGGGATGCTCTGGACTACTAATTATATTAAATGATATTATACACACAAAACTACCTAGGACAACTTGAATGGGTTCTGATTCTTCTACAATATTCCCGGAAGCAATGGGACGACCATCAATGACCACTACAGATGCGGGACAAGGAAGTTTTCTTAAGGATATCTGAGAAGCTTGGGCAAAATTTCGATCCATGAAACAGGAATTAGCTCCGGAATCTAAAAGTGCTAGGACGGGTACTGGGGGAGTACTTTTAGTACTAACAATGACTTGGGCTAGGAACACATTGCTAACTTGCTTGGAAGGAATGGAACCACTAATGGGTTGTACAGATCTAGGGCTGCTGTCCAACCAAATGGCTCCTATTTTGGCTGGACTCAATCGTTTAACTCTTCATCTAATTGACTAAGGATTTCAAATTTATTTGAGATACTTGGGCTATTAGTACTATGAATACTATCTGACACTCTATTAGTACTATTAATACTATCAGACACTCCGAAGGGAAGAATTGACTCGGGTTTAGTACAGGCGACGATTTGATTTACCTGTCTTCTTGGCCTATGGGGACAATTGATGGCGATATGTCCTGGTCCACCGCAATAAAGACATAATCGATTGGCACGTCGTCGTTGCTTTTCTTCTTCCAATAACGGGCCGCGTCGACGCATGGTATCGATCTCCATCGGTGTCGAAGTATTTGCTTGAGGTATGTCTCGTGCAAACGGTTTAGCCGCGACTGCGGCGTAAGTGGGCTCTGGCCTAGAGCATGGTATCTGTAATTGACGTTCTGAACGCCGTTCAAAAAGGCGGTTGTCACATCGAACTGCTCGACTGATTGCCTCCGTAAGAGACTTTGGTTCTTCGGGGAAAGTTAGAAGTAGATCTTTGACATCGTTTCGCAAGCCATAGCGAAACTGCTCCATTAGTGCTTGATCATCCCAGGGTATATCTGAAGCAAGTAGGCGGAAATCCGCCGCGTAGGCAGAGGCTGGACGATCGTCTTGACGCAATCGCCGGATCTTGTTGATCGCCGTCCTGATGCTGTCGGTGTCTCCAAAGCAGGCTTTAAACTCACCAATAAAATCTTCAAAGTTATTAAGTAAGGGTGATTGTTTTTCTAGAAGCGGAGCAAACCATGCCAAGGCTGAGCCGCAAAGTAGCGTGCCTATTAGGCCGACTCGAGATGCATCAGTGGGATATCGGGAAGGATGCATCTGGATGACTAAGCGTACCTGATTAAGGAATCCCCGGAATTGCGAACGCGTTCCATCAAATTTCACAGGAAGTCCAATCTTGGGCTCTTTATGAAATCCTTGGGGACTGGATCCTTGTTGTTGCAACGCTGCTTCGAGTTATTGTACCCGTAACGCTAACTCCCCATGTTGTTGTTGCGTTTGTTGTTTTTCTAGAGCGATTTGTTGCAGATCCCCTATCAGCCGTTGGTTTTCTTGTTCCAGGGCAACAAACTTTTCTTTTAGGCACTGTAGCTCGGAGAAAACGGATTGGTATTCTTGGGCGCTAACAGTAGCCATAGTATAGGGAAAAGGGTAGGAGGATGAGGGAGAGTGACAAGTAGGCTAGAGGACAAAAATTGGTTCAAACTGTCAGGAATAGTACTAAAACAGAGATGGAATTAGTACTAAGAACAGCAGTACTATTAGTACTAAGAGGACGGGACTGCGTAAGATTCCCGAGAGAGGAAGTGAGAAGAGGAGAGAGAGAGAGATAGCGAGAATGAGAGAGAGAGAGAGATGATGACAGCAGCTATATATTATGTGAAAAAATAAGTACAAGCGGCTAAGAGGCTTAAGACTGGCGTTGAACCAATTTGGTTCAAAACAATGCCTTGTGCCTCCTTTTATAGTGTTTTTAGGAATAATCCTGAAGCTTCTAGAATGTTCCAGAGAGATCTGGAATATACATCAATTTTCTATGATAAAGTATAAATGAAAATAATATCCTACAAAATACAATTCATAATCTAATGGTAAGAGCTCGACCCATGTAGCATAAAGTCATGGGTTCGAGTCTTGCCATGACAATGGCCTCTTCTTCAACCTCTTCCAACACTATTGTAGGGTGCGTGCCCCTCACTTTCAGAGTTTCATTTGTTTATATCCTTAGCCAAATTTCTTTCTTCCACCACTAGCATTGAAACAAGATCTGCAAAACTTGGGATGTTATCCCTTGTGAGAATGGACGTTTTGAAGCTTTTATATTGAGGTCCTAAGCCCCTTAAGCATACTTCTACTTTATCATCATCTTCTACCTTCACATTAATAGAAGCAAGTGACTCACATATGCTCTTTATTTTCAAAGCATATACTCCTTAACTAACATTTTACCTTTTTCCAATGTATTTTTAGTTCAGTTTTCAACTGAAGTTTTCTTGCCTTTGTATTTATTGCGAACAGTTTCACCAAACTGTCCCAAGCTTCCTTTGGAAGTAAAGCATCTTGTATATGTCCAAGCATCGAATCTAAGATGTTAAGTCATAGCCAATGCAACACTTTTCTTGCCCCTTGATTCCAATCTTTAAATGCCTTGATTTGTGCCACATTTGCATTTTCTTTAGGGATCTCTAGAGATTTGTCATTCTGAATTTCCACGCAGGGAAATTGTTTTTATCAAGTTTTTCTGTAACTATTTGGCTTCCATTCTTAGTGGCCATCTCTATTTTAATTTTAGGCTTTAGTTGTGACTAAGCTCAACAAACAACTCTAATTTAGATAAGCAAACAAAGTAATATTCTCATATCTATTATATTCTTCTCTAACAATAGTTATGCTCTGATACCATGTTAAGAATGTGCTACGGCTATTCTTTGTGCAACAGCGGACACGTGATGGGCAGGATCATTTAGGTTCAAGAGAGAAGGAAAGGGTAAGGAGACTCACCTCTATAGCAACCCAAAAAACCTTTTGTTTCATTACTTAGAAAAACCTCTCGTCTGTCTCTATATATTTCTCTCTCTCTCTTTTCTACCTAAGTGTTGTTAGTGACTTACAACTATTTAGTTGTGAATAGCTAACTAGTTGTTCATAGCTATTTTACCTATGTTTTCTAACATCACTATTACATTAGCTAATTCGTCTAATAGCTACTATGAAAAATCTCAGTTACCGATATCACATTGCTTTTGTTGAGGTTGTTTCTCAACCCTTCTCAAGAGAGGAGTCATCGAGGTAAGAACTTGAGACAAGGGAAGAGACACAAGAATTCAAGATTGAGATCAAGGAGGATTCGAACTCAACCACGATGGTTGAGGAGGCGATCAAAGAAAGATCGAGGCAAGAGACCGAGGTCGAGTTTGAAACAATGGAATTGGAAGCCAAGAGTGATGGCGAGATTGAGATCAAGCCCGAGATTGAGGTTGAGTGCGAGATAGGGGTCAATGAAGACCCAACAAGGGAGGAAGCAGAAGCACCCCCAAAACGAGAACTCAATACTAAGACCGAGTCTAAGTTAGAGATACAAGATGAGGGGACCATGAAGCAAGAGCTTGAGACTGAGCTCAAGATCGAACTAAGAGAAGGGCCAACCAAAGTGATTGAACAAAAGGCCAAAGTGGAGGAAACGCCAAGGCAAGAGTTCAAAACAAGGAAAGAGACACAAGAAGTTGAGGCCGAGCTAGAGACCAAGTTGGAGGTTGAAATGGAAAGCATGAGCAAGATTCGCTCGAACACGGTGGATGAGTTGAACATAGAGAAAGCGCCTTCTAGCGAAGAAAAGCTCGAACCCAAGACCAAGACCGAACTCAAGATGGACACAAAGGAAGGCCAACGCAAGATCAAGGTTGATCAAGGAGAAACAAAGCTCGAACAAGAGGAAGAGTCCTCGAAGAAAAAACATGAGGCTGGGCAAAAGCACAAAGAATGCTTGAGGCAAGAGACCAAGCAGGAAATGATCGAGACAAGAAGGCAAGTTCATGAGTTTGATGGAACTCAAGCTCTACAACATGGGGTTGAATGTGGTGTCCCTAAACATTGCCAACGCAAAACCAACCCCAAAGAGAGTCGTGAAGGAACCAAGGAACCCCAAAATGAGTTGGTACACACCCACAGAGTCTCGATCGAAGCCAGCACGAGCTTAAGGAGGAAAAATACAAGTCGGGACAAAATCACGCGGTCCCAACTAGCCCAAGTAGGGCTTGGGTTGGGACAGTCCCACGTAGCCACCAATCCCAACCAAAGTTGGGACCCAAAAAGTAACCTAGTCCCAGTCCCAATCTTGGTCCCAGCCCCCGTCCCAACACCACCTTGGGCTGGGACAACCCAATCCCAACGGGCAGTCCAAATTGGGAATGCTCCACAGCTAGTCCAACAACTAGCCCCAATGGCTAGCCTCAATGGACATTCTTGGCCCAACGCCAAGGGAGCTCGACAACCACCTCTTGGCATAACAACTTGGGTAGCCCAAGAGTCACCTATTTGCATAACGGATTGGGTAAACCAACATCCACCCCTGAGACTATATATAGAGGAGCTTCTCCTCATTTTGATCATTCCTCGATTTCCATTTACTCGCTTCTCCTCTCACGTTCCTTAATCTTAGCTAGCTCCAAGGAGCTTGTAATAATCCTTCTTGTAATCACAATGAAGTATTAATGATAAGTAATCATAATATTGGCTCGATATCTACTCCCAACCGTGTTTTGAGTTCCGTTTGGAGAGTCCCCCCACATTCTTGGTTCATCACATATTTGTGATTGGGTATTTGAATGTGTGTATGTTGTAGAGAAGGTTGGTGTATGCCATGGGAAACCAAGAATTGTAGATTCATGACCACATGTTGTGAATAGTAATGGATTGTTTAAATGCTCAAAATGTATTGTGGTTAAATAATTAGTGTGATCTTGGCAAAGAAGGCTCTATGATCTGTAGGGCTATTGGAATGGAACAAAAATCTCAAGTTTGGGTTCAAGTGCATGGAAAACATTAGATTGATAACTATGCAAAATAAGTAGGTAGAGCATGACCTACAAGCCATCCATCATACACCGAGTTTCATATACCTCCTCGATATGACTATATTTGGTAACCATTGGTGACCGGCTGCTCCTCTTCTAAAACCGGAGGTAGCCGGTAATCCATAGACCGTTGAGAACGTCCACCATTCAAACAGAACCAAATCTCTCTCTCTCTCTCTCTCTGCAGCAGCAAATTCTTCTTCTTCTTCTTCTCCTGTGTGCTTTAGCTTAAGTTGAGGTGTCAACGAAGCCATGGTCAATTCACAGGTCAGTTATCTCTCTCTCTCTCTCTCTCTCTCTCTCTCTCTCTCTCTCTCGTTCATTTTTTTTCTGTTTAAGCTTTCTTCTTATGTGTGTTTGTGCTCCTTCTTTTCTTCCATTCTTCCTCATAGAAGATGTCTTCTGCTGAATCCGGAACGGAGAACAAGGAAATCCATGAGAAGAGATGGATCCTCAGCGACTTCGACATCGGAAAGCCCCTCGGCAGAGGGAAATTCGGTAACGTTTACCTCGCAAGAGAGAAGAAGGTAGACTAAACAATATATCATTTTCTTCTGATAAAGCTTCGATTTTTCTTAGTATCATGCAATCGTGATCTTCTTCCGCCGCATCCTATATACATATGTATATGTTTGTATATATACAGAGCAAGTGCGTGGTAGCGTTGAAGGTGCTGTTCAAGAATCAGCTACAGCAGTCACAGGTGGAGCATCAGTTGAGAAGGGAGATAGAGATCCAGAGCCATCTCAGGCATCCCAATATATTGCGCCTCTACGGCTACTTCTACGATGGGGTATCGAGCTTCATTTCATCTTTTTTATTGTGTAGAGATCGAGAAAAAAATGTCTGATATATGTTGGTAAATCTATATAAACATGTACATAATATACATCAAACTGTTCTTTCAGAGCCGTGTTTACTTGATACTCGAGTATGCCCCCAAGGGTGAGCTCTACAAAGAGTTACAAAGATACAAGGTTTTCAGCGAAAGACGATCAGCTACAGTATGTGCTACTTCCTACTTTTCTTTTATTCTACATTATAGAAGCTTCAATGGATCGATCCATTGTTATCAGAGAATGGTTTTAATATTATCTTATCCTGCGATTTTCAGTACATCGCATCCTTGACTCGAGCATTGATGTACTGCCACGAGAAGCATGTAATACATCGGGATATAAAGCCAGAGAATTTGTTGATAGGCATCAAGGTAATGATTCAAAAGCTTATTAGTGATAATAGATGAAATGAAATCGATTACCAACGATACTATTGATTTACTTCTAGTAATATGGTCTGTTCAATTCATGTGAATATAGTTTATGAATGACAATGCAGGGAGATCTGAAGATAGCAGATTTTGGATGGTCGGTCCATACTTTTGATAGACGGCGTACCATGTGTGGTACTCTTGATTATCTCCCCCCTGAAATGGGTAATTGGATGAATCAACTCTTTTACACCATTGTGTTCATGTGTGTGTGTGTGTGTGTGTGTGTGTGTGTGTGTGTGTGTTGTTTGATCCATCTGAACAATTGTCTTTTTGCATCATTGTGCTTTGCATTATCTGTTCATCTATATAGTATAGCTACAATTGAAGTCTACGTGAATGAACTGATGTCTTTGTCCACCAATATGTTTTAATTGATCTAGTTGATCCATTTGAAGCGATGAATCAAGTCTATGAGAATGAGTGAATGAATGTTGGACTATGAGCAGATAGATACCTATGAATCAAGTTTTTGTGATGAATATATTTCGCCAACATTGCATCATTGATCCATATGAGCCTACGAATCAAGTCTTTGTGTTCTTGCAGTTGAAAGCAAGGATCATGATGCCAGTGTGGATATCTGGAGCTTAGGAGTGCTCTGTTATGAATTCCTATTTGGTTCTCCACCATTTGAAGCAGTTAAACACTCAGATACATATAGAAGGTATTATCATGCAATGATTTGCTAAATGCCAAGTGGCACAAAATTCGAAGCTAAATATAGTGCATTAAGTTGAATCTTAATAGAATCTATGACTACATTATTTATTGGTAAGCAATGAAAGCATGCGTACAAGGAAAGAGAAGCTTAATGCATCCATTGCAACCGCTTATTTGACTAGCAAATACTATGGTTAGGATTTTCTTAAATGGGATGATTAATGATTCTTTGTTGAATGAAATGCATAGAATTGTGAAGGTTGACTTGAAGTTTCCAGCCAGGCCTTTTGTATCACCTCAAGCAAAAGACCTTATCAGCCAGGTAAAATATTCTTGATTTTGGGATAGTTGTATTGGGTCACAGCTGTATTTGGATTAAATCACCACATAAAGATTTTGTCTTTCCTTACATTATACTACATAGCTATTGGTGAAAGACTCATCTCAGCGACTTCCACTCGAGAAAGTTCTCACCCATCCATGGATTGTTGCCAACGCGGATCCGAGTGGTGTATATGCAGTATAGAGAAATTCTACCATGAATACCGGATTGCTTACTTGTTGGATGATGGTGGAATAATTCGTTCTTGTCTACATTGACTGATTTGTTGTACATAACGCGGTAGACATTTACTACCCCTGCCCAGGTCTTCTTGATTAATGGATGTTTTATGTGTTTTCTGCGTGAGGCAACATACATTGCACGTGCAGTCTTTGTGAGATAATGTCATCCCGCTATGCAAGGCTACAAATTGTTGCCCTTCATTCAAAAAGGAAATATTCTTTGGTTTCTTCAGGGAGGAATGTGGGTTCTTTTCATTCATTCTTGATCCATCATTATAGAATTGTCACTTTGTTCCTTGTGTGTATATATTCTTTATATAGCAAACATATTTAACTACTTTTGATACTTGGAAAGATTGACAGTTATTGTATTATTTTTCTGCTGAGTATAAGGAAGTGACAACACATCAATAATGTAGTGTTGTGAGAGGAACAGGTACAAGAAAAGATTAGCTGAGTCTTGCATGAATTTATTGCCTAAGGTTTTGCATTTGTGAGTGTTGTTTTCCATTGGGCACTAGTGATATATATAAATGGGTTGTATGGCTGGGGAGAATGAATGATGCCAGAACCACGAGGGAGAGAAAGAATGTGTAGCCCACATTTCGGTGGAATCTTGTAAATTAAAGAAAAAAGAAGAGGTGTGTGTGTTGATAGTTGATCCTTGATGAACCCAAGGCCTTTCGGTAGTTTATAATTATCACTACTAGGGTAAGTTAGTTACGATAATAAAAAATGTACATGTGTGTGCAAATAAAATTCACGTGAGAGAGAAAAGGAAAGAAAGACATACTAACGTTTTCTAAGACCAAATTTGGCCCAAAGAGAGAGAGAGAGAGAGAGAGAGTCGTTGTGGTAAGGCTATGAAGCGCTATATTTATTGATTTCTTTCTTTCGTGAGCTTACAAATATTGAACGACTGCCATTATGCGATTCACATATTATTATTATTGGCATTCTCATTCCCTTTGGCTATTTGGGCATGAATAATTCATGATTTGACAATCTTTTTCGTCAATGTCATCAATGGGGTAGTTCAAACTTCATATAGTGTGTTCACAGCCTCGACTCTTAAACTATTTAAAATGTGTTATGTGCCCACCTATAAGAGAGTTTTTTTTCCCTTGTTTGCATTGACATACAAATGAACAGTGATCATACAAAACACAGGCGTACAATTTTACTTTCTTGCATATCACCTACATGCAAGAAAGTAAAATTGTATGCCTCTATTTTTTATGCAAGCCTTTTATCATAGGCAATAGTTGCAACTACAATAGCATTGCCGGTGCTTAAGAACACACAATACATGTGAAACTTGCAATTTCTTTATCATAACCCTAACGATGCGTGCCTGATTTTAGGTACATGTTGGTTGTTCTGAATTGAGGAAAACTAGAGTATTGAACCTAGCAAAACAAGTACGCACATTATTCATAAAGGCCAAAGCATAAACCTGGAGTGTGAATAAAATAGATAGTAATTACTAATGATGTTCTTATTATTTGCCCATCCGTTTGGTATTACCTCATTAAAACTTACTAGAAGCTTTTACGAATAATAATAGTTGGTCGAAATAGGGGGAAAACATTGGGATATTGATGATGCGCACCATTTCCCATAAGAAAACATCCCTTTATATTAAAATTGACATTATCATGGCCAGGTGAATAACAAAACCATTAACACCAAAAGAAGCAACAAAAGATAGAAGTTCACAGCTCATCAAGTTCACCCATAAAAGTCGTTGAAATTGATGCGAGTTTGTTGGGAATGATATGACTAAAATAAAATGCAAATAAATAGGGAGCAAATCCAAACAAGAGATGCGGATTATTTCCATGTCCTTTTTTTATAACCTTTCTAAACTATAACTATTAAGGCAAATTTTTCCAAGTTTCATCCCCATTTTGACCTCTTTAACAACATTAAAATATTTGCACGTGTCAAAACATCAACTGCCATCATGTTCACAAGGCTTTATTCTAATGTTGAGATACTCATCAATTGTTGATGTACCAAGACATTCTCATGTGTCAACACATCAATTGTCATCATGTGCACGAAGCTTCTACCCTAACACTGAGATACTCATCAATTGTGTGTTGTTTCTTTTATTCTAAACATCCTGTGAACATTATTGCATGCCTATAATCCTCGTTCATTTGCTTATTTTCTCTATGTGTCAAGGGTGTGATAAAACTATGGTGAACAATACAAAGTTTTTTTGTTTCTTCCATTTATTGAGGCTTTATATACATAGTGAAGGACTATACAGCAAGTATCTTATTTCTATTTTGTAGCATCCAGACAAAAGAGTGCCCACAATCATAAAGAAGGATAGAATTGACTTAAACAATGTTGTGATATTAGAAAGCACACATGTAACCACTAAGCTAGTATGTAATTGGCAATAAAATAGATTAATGGCATCTCTTTATTATGAAAATACGAATGAGGTCTATAAAAATGTGAACAGGTAAGTAAATTGGCACAAATTGTAATAATATAAAATTAAATCAAACAATCACAATGCCTTCGCTCCACGTCAACAAATTAACCTCCATATCTTTCCTTCAATTGATCCACAGGCTCCTCTTCCATAATCTTAGGATGGCGCTCTAAATATTGTCGAATTGTTGTCTTCCGGTCTCCCAGATAAGTATGATCAAGGAAGTTCTCAAAAGCTTCATTGCCGAGGTTTTTTGCTGCCAGCACACTGTAAACATAGGGTTATTCAAAGATATTATCTACATTAATGAGCTTCTTGTATCATATCATATCGAGCCCATTCACAAGCATATAACAACAAATGCACAAAATATTGTTAGACCTTGTTCTTGTTCTTATACCAACAGAAACCATCTTCCTTCCCCAAGAGAAACCATCTTCCAAGAACATGTGCCCAAAATGTATTATGTGCATCTTATCATTCTAAACTTTCTATTTGGGAGCCATATTTGAGTTTCATCATAAAGCCATAGGCATTATTCTTCTGGAAAGTGATTCTAACATTGGAAGGAAAACGCCACGTGAGAATTGTCCATGTTTAGCTTAGTGAAGCAAAAACAAAAGTGGTACTTACCAATGCCGAAGGTAAATACGACAAGGAAATATATCATCACGCCATACTTTATCAATTCCATATCGTCCATACCGGTTGAAAAATTCCTCCTTGCTCCCTGTATTAAAATGATGAAAATCACACATACACACAAAAGGCTACATATATAGACAGGATAAGATTTTTGGCATTACTACCTTTGCAATGGTTTTCAAAGTATTCCTCATCAGTAGAGCGGGCGCAAATCACCTATATCATTGAATCTACTCTGAGCAAGTCGTAGTTCAGAACTCTATTGCAAGCTCACTTGTAAATAATAATAAGTGTTTACCATTGGTTGAGAATACGGGGTTCCATCGAGAGTCTCTGGAAAAACCTTTACATCCACAGGCACTATAAAGATTCAGGTTTTATGAGATAAGCCAGGAGACAAACAAAATCAGACAAATAAGAAATAAAACACAACTTACTGTTAGAAAGCGAAACTCATGTTCCCTCTCGATGAATGCTGGTACCTGAAACAAGACATAATCAGATGTGATGAGCTTTTCTCACTTTTTTCTTTAGAGACATGAAGCATCTGCTTTCCCTAAATCGAACTACTATTGAATAAAACTGGGTGAATACATATAAACAGAAGGGAAAAGCAGTAAGACAAAGTAAACACATAAAACTGCACATAGTTGTATGATGAGAGAGAAGACTAAACCAGCAAAAGTCAGACAATGGAAGGCAATCCCAAAGAGTCAAACTCAAGCCTCAAACAGAGAAGTTTGGAGAATCTGTGGAAACCTTGTCAAAGGCAGAAGAAAACCTGTGTGCAAATAACATTGTTGGATACCCCAAGTCATCGTTCTTAAATGGAAGATTGGGAATTAGATGAGCAAGATCACAAGGATCTGATAAGCCTGAAGAAAACATTCGTTTCTGAGTAGGTGAAAACATGACCATCTCTACATCTGACGTGGAAAAGAGATCGGGAAAGTAGCTATAAATGTGATTCAGTAGGAACGAGAGAGGTATGTTGAACAGACAGGGAGGAGAATGAAGGTTATTGATTTGTAAACATTCAATCAAGACAATCAATCTCTGTAAGATAAAAAGGTCTTTCGGTTTTACATAAAAAGAAGGATGTAAATTAACTTTATCAAAAAACCATCAGACCTGCCAGAAGGCTCAATTCTGATGGTTATACACTAGTATATCCAAGTACTATATAGCTATAGTGACTTGGTCATCAGTTAATGATGATAGAAGCTGAGCTGAATAACCACGGCGGGGAAGTACTGCCAAGAAATGTCTGCAAGAGACAAATTGAACAGAAGGAAAGAATGCCCTCAGAAGCAAGGAAAGCCTGCGTTTTTTTCCTCCACTGCCCTTGATTCCTCAAGGTGTGAATGAGCTCATCCCATATATTGACTAATGTTGGCAAAATGGAATGAGTCTCAAAGCCTAGAATGTAGGATAATGAATTTTCCAAATACACATACTAGCAATTGTACACAAATAATGTCTAAGATAATTATCTGTCTCTTTGAAGGGGAACATACTCAAAATGCCTCAGAAATGTCTTTTAGTGGCAAGCATGAGTACCACGTCTAAAAAACTCCTCCATTGAACAAATGTACACATGATTTATGCTGTAACTAGAAAATGGCTGTCGAAGAGATATATCCAGTATGGGGCCAGCATGCAGAAGGAATACAACAGCAGCACATCACACTCCATGAGCATGCAATAGATGAGTGTAAAGGTGAGTGCTGAGAGATGGACGGAGGGATACCAGATTAAGAGTCGGTGACCACTTGGAATAGTCACCACAAGGTGTTATTTTTGTGTTGACTGATGGCCAATGGGAATTCAAGCCTCAGTAAAGGTAATCAAGACATCATTCGGTACTACTTTTTTTTATGACATTATTACTTTTTTTTCATTATTGCTTATATTTTACTTGCTCCCTAGAACTCTCGAAATCAGCCAAGACAATATTAACATTGCATGGCCAGTGTGAAACGGCCGATGGCAAAGGGTACCTAGAGCAGTAGGGCTTGGGATTGGAATGTAGTCAAGTTAGCATTAAGTGTAGACATGTCCCTGTCCAATCATATAAGTGTGCTTATTAAGTCAACTCAGGTTAGGTCCTACATAGAAGCACTTAAAAATTATGAGTGACAAAATATTTTTTCAAGAGATGGCACTTGACTACTTGAGCAACATTACCAATTTACCTTATTCAAAGAAAACCTCTTTTTTATGAAGAATTCACCACAAAACTTTAGAAATAAAGAAAGAAACAAATATAAACATCTTTTAAGAGGCCAAGATGGGCTATGAAATCTGAAACAGAGATTATACCTTAAGATGTCTCGTTTTATATAACAAATCAAAATACAGGTACCAATGAGTATTGTTAGCTAAGAACATAAGATTTTGGACTTAAATAGATTGAAACTTCAGCCTTCAAAATATCGCCAACCTGGGCTGATCCAAGTCGGAGAGTTCTCCGAAGAAAGGGAAGCACCTTCAGTGCCAGATAATAATGTCCTTTATTTGTTGATGACAATGATGATGGGGCCATGGTCCATGACAAATTGCAAATGCACGATCTATTGTAACCCTTTCAAGTGTCTTGATCAAGATCCCATTTCTATAACCCTTGATTGATTTGCAGCATGAGAAAGAGTTATGGAGCTACGGAAAGCTGTGATGGTTATTTGTTGATTCAGATTAAGTCCCACATAAAGCCACTTAGAAGTTCTACGTGATTGGATTAAGATTATTTTTTAAGAGGTGACACATGACAATATGAGCAACATTACCTTATTCAGAGAAAACCTATTGTTTATGTAGACCACCATCCAAACTTTAGAGAAAATGGAGTCATTTTACTGAGCTGAAATCTACAAGGGTCACAACAGATTTCCTTCCTTTTCTATTAATGCTCAATGGAGAGTACCTCAGAAGTTCTACATACAAGTTCTTGTGGCTGAAATAGTCTTCAAGTACTGGTTGGAGTTTCTCAGCTTTGGGATTTCCCTTATTGTTTCTCAGGTGACACTCTTCAAAGTTTTTGTGGCTGAAATAGTCTACAAGTACTGGCTGTGTTTCTCAGGTTTGGGATTTCTCTTATTGTTTCTTGGGCGCAACACTTTGAAGCCAACACACTGTCAAATTCATTGTTCAAGAGAAATCGACTGCTTGGATGTGAAATTAGGTCTTTTTGAGCCCAAAACCTTAAGAAGGTTATTCATCGTTTTATATAACATTTCTCCAGTCATGAAATTGACCCAAACTGGTCGTTCAAGTTGGTTCTGAAAAGGTTATGACATGAAATTTGAACTATAATAGCATGATTCCTCACTCTTGGATTCTGAAGAAGTTACTACATGGAAATATAATACCTCTGAAATACGTATCTCGAACCCCGTGATAATTAGTACTTCTCCATCCCATGGCTCAACGCTTACACTTGATATCTCCTGCAGAAGTCAGTATGATGCAAATTAGCATTATCACCTCATGAACATCATGGTTTGTGTGATGAGACACAGATATATTACCTTAGTTTCAAGATTGGCTATGCCTCTTTCGAAGAAAATAGGCGCAACATGTCCAAAAACACGTCGAAATCCACGCAGTCTTGCTAATCTAAAATTCTGCAGAGCAGGAAATGTGTGTCTTGCACTTTTCTCTGTGCATTCAAAGGAGATTTATTTAGTTTGCCACAAATATTAAAATTATAGTAAGTTATCTTATAAGAATCTTAGTGTGTTGATCATTGTTCCTAAAAAAACCAAAAATAATGAAAGGAAAAATCCCACAGTTATTCTTTACAGAGACGTGGGTAGATTATATTTTACCACATTCATTATAGTTTCTAACTAATACATTCATTGCTAAAATATTTTGACGCAGTTAAGAAATGAGAATGACAAAGTTTCAATGTCCCTAGGAAATTATGGTCCCACAAATATATACATGCGTTTATGTATAGAAGCCATTCACATACTTGTATACATACACTATATTTGTCATTATTGAGTTATTAAGAACTATGTTCTTGTTGATTGGAGGATAAATAGTCAAGTGACCTGTAGAGGTTGTACCTGAACAGGAATTGGGTTCAGTGGCAGAAAGAAGGAAATGAAAGGAAAGATTCCAACTTCTACAGATATATTTCGAGAGGTTTTCTAGATTGACACCAGCTACGATAAAGGCATTCATCAATCAAAATGAAATCAGAAGCTGCCAATGCAGCTAATAACCTTGACTACTGAGCGGTTACTACTTAAGCTTGTGGCTGTGCATACCTCAACGATGCTAAAATAAGGTCCTAAAACATAATTCTTAATAGACAATGAACTTAGGCACATGCAACATAGGTGTGCATATATGGATATACCTTTTTCTATGTGCATACAAACTAAGTAACCGATAATCATACAATTTTTCAAGTACTGCTAGTATATGGTAGGATTTTCATTAGAATAGCCGGATGATCCTCCATATCGAAGAATTCTTATAAGCGCACCTGTTGTGTTAATGCATTTAATAATATTATCCAAAGTGAAGGGAAAGTAGATATTTGTCAAAAGGCTCGAAATTCGCAGACACTGTTTAAAGCAGCAAAATGACATTTGCAAGCATTCATGTCTTCTCGTGAGACTTGAAAGATTTCCATATCCTGTTTTCAACACGCAAATTCCAAACAACATAAAAGAATACCCTGACGTGCACTCACTAGGATAACCCGGCATTCTCTCTTCGGCCATGAAAACTAACACAAACAGAGAGAATAATGAGAAATTAGGCTGCAAGGGGGAAGAGCCATGTTTCTCTGCATAAAAGAGTTGTATGATACTGACTGATTGACGAAATGAGTGTGTTTGTGTGATACCTGCCTGACAAGAGAGAGCCGAAGCCAGCGATGGAAAGAAGGCCATCAGAGGTGGCGATCCTTTTGAAATCGTCCATCACGCGGAGCTCCATCCTTCTTCTGCGGCGGCCCAAGCAAAAACAATGGGGGAAAAAAAGCTTCCTCGCTCACCACCTGATCTGATCTGATCTGATCTGATCAGAGCAGAGCAGAGCAGATCTGTTCTGTTCTGTTCTGTTCTGGCGGATGCTTTCGCGTCTAGCTAATGGAACTTTAGGAAATAAGAGAATTGGGCAGAAGACAAGAGTTAAGCAACTTTGTATGCGTAATGTTTCTCGGAAAAATAAGGATGCAAGAATGTACATATGGATGGATGGATGTGTAGCTGTTTAGGGTTAATTTTGGGGTTTCCTCAAGGTTGAAGGTTTAAGTTTCGGTTCCCGGTATTTAGGATATAGGAGTATGTATGTGCAAGCCCTCATTGTTAATCTTTGCATTTGCACTACGTGTTAGCATTCACTAGTCAAATGCTCTGCTCTAGGAGGTTAGCTTAAACATGAGGAATTGTTGTTAGCTCTTATCACTATTGTTTTTCCCCTAGTGATCAATGTCTACACTTCAAGATATGATACAACTACAAGATCCATTGATGTGTAAGAGGCAGATAAGTGTAAGATGCATGGTATGTTTGCTGAAATTCAAATAAAGCATGCAACATGCTTGTGGAAAGACATGCCCAAAGTTAAATACATGATAAGGTATGATTGTCATTGTGCATGTGACCCAAGAAGATGTGCAAATGTCATTTGAAGGTGCAAATCAGCAAAGCATTGTGGATGCACATTTCATGTAAATGTAAACCAAATGCAGGTCTGAAGCATGAAATTGTCACAATTTATGTCAATGGCCAGCATATCGGACATGACCCTATATCGCATCATGATGTTTGTCAGTTCCTTGTATATCCAAATGATACAAATTGTTGCATGGATAATCTTTTTGGTATAGGACGTGCAATGCACGTTGCCAAGATGGGCATTAGGAAAGAATATTTTCATAAGTCTAAGGCCACTCCATTAGAACATTATGTTATAAGTTCTTTGTGATGACCAAATGAGGTGCATAATACAAACTAGAAAGCATGCATCTATGGCCAAAGTTTGGTAGGTTATTTGCATATGGACATGTTGATATTACTAACCTTGTGGAACGACATTTGCAATTTATTAAATACACAACCAATTACTGAGTTAATATATGCTTTAATTGGGAATAATGTTTTTAGGACTTGTGTTGGAGGTACTGTGATAGAATGGTATAAGCAAAACCGAGAGATATGTGAGATAGTAGATTCTAGCCTTGGGCAAATTGTAAGGATCAAAGGTTGAGATTGAAAGATGCGGAGAGGATACTAGAAAGGTATGCAGTTGATACCAATACAAGCCAATTTGTGGACGAGGCAAGTTTTTTTTTAAAGAATTTTGAGTATGGCAACTTTGCATGTTACAATATGTCAATTCAATGCTCTAATTGTGATTGTCAAGATAGCACAAGTAAATGTAAGCATCTACATGTGGAAATGAATGTGATAACAAAAGAGGGTGATTCATGGACGTCTCAAATACACTAGCAATAACATTATTTGAGCTAGGATTGCAATCTATCAATAGCATTCGTTGATGATGAGGATGTTTGCAACAAATGGCAACGTTGACACATAAGCTTTTGTTGCATTTCAGATGAACTTATTAGCAACTCCTTAAACAAAAACAAATGATTCACGAGAAAACTATACAGAGGTACTCGTCATACTAATAAGAGGTATTTTTATTGACTTTCTTGATCTTTGATTTTTTTTTATATCTATCATTTCTTGCTATGATGAAAGCTTCCTTGATCTCTGAAATTGTTCCCTCTCATCTTACAATTTTTCTAAGTGTGAACTAGGTACCTCTTACATATATTAAAAATACAAAAAATCAGACTTATGGCAGCTCCTAACAATCGGCAACGGTTCAGTTTGAACGGAACGGAACTGCAGCTTAACGGTTTCAACAGTCAGAAACCGCTTAAATGGTTTTTATTTATTTGTTTTTTTTAAAATTAAAAAAAATGTTTTAAAATAATCTTTTCATTTTCAGACCTTATTCTCACATTTTAGGAACATCTTTAAAATTTTAAAAATTTTAAAAAATGAAATATTATAAATTTAAAAAATTTAAAATTTTGACCTAAGTTGAAAACTGAAACCGAACCATGAAACTACGGTTTTTACGGTTTAATGGTTTAACGGTTTCAAAAATGTTTAATGGTTCGGTTCGGTTTAGTTCAAGTTTCAAAAAATTCAAACGGTTCGGTTTGGACCTTCTCAACCGAACCGTTGCCAATTGTTAGCAGCCCCAAAATACAACATGCACATCAAGCCATACCAACACGTAACAATTCCATGCCATTGTGCTTGGTCCAGTGCTCTAATCTTTGTACAAAAAACTAAAACTATAAGCCATTTAAGAGGTGATATCTAAATATTGAAATATAAAATTTGAAGACACACAAACTTTGTTGATTCCAAGCTTGTAAAGGCCACGATCTATACACCATTGGGTTGTGATGTTTGTTATATGGATCTTTTGATGTTGGTTCTCCAATATGATCTGGTGGCCTTCATTGTTGCACTGGAGTCTAGACAATGGCTACACATAATTGCATCGTATGCCTCAATGCACGTGAAGACTTTTTATATAATGGATCCATGAATATTATCCCGTTGTCCACTTTATTTGCATTCAACCCATTGGTAACACTTGTGATTTTGATCCAACGAACCCAATGTTCAACATGCCCCCCATTTTCCATGGTTAAGCATTTGCCATCCGAGACGAGAACTATGAAGACACTAACACCAAGAATACATGTAAAGCTCATGAGGGAACTGGGAAAAGGGTGGAAAGAGTACATCTCAGTTAAAAGCTTGTAGGCAAATGGACACTATACTTTGAAAGGATCCAATGTCATTGCAAAAAACTATATAAATTGACTTTTCGATAACGTTATAGTAACTCTTCTTCTCCGTGGTCTCTCTCTCCTTTCACATAGGTAAGCACCCTAGTCCGTTCTTCTCCTTAATCTCTTCTTATTTTGCGTATCATTAGTTTGATTAATAAGAGTCATGTGAGGTCAACTAAAGCCATCCCTTTATTCAAGAAGGAGAGGCCAAAGTGTTATTTGACAATCCCTTCTCATTGAGTCTCTGTTTACATGTTTTGAACAATTACCACTCAGTATAACATGTGATAAAACACTCTCTATGTATAAGTGATGGCAACGGGTTGTAACTTGTGGGTCCGAGAGAGGGCCTCATTCCCATTGTCATGGAAATGGAAACACAACCAAGTATGTATCATTGTATTGTGTGTGTGTGTGTGTGTGTGTGTGTGTGTGTGTGTGTGTGGAGAAAGAGGGGGGTTTGCAGGGTCAAGTCACACTTTCTTCATGTTTTGTTTGTTTGTACTATGATTGGGTATGCATACATACTACATACGTATACATACAAAAAAGGAATGGTCAGGTCAATGAGTGAGTGAGTCAATGGCCATGGCTAGTGAAGGAAGGAATTGCATGGATGAATTGAGTGTGAGTGAGTGGGAGGGGAGATATGGTGGTGGACCGTGGTGGTCACTGGTGTGTGTGTGTAGTAGTAGTAGTAGTCGTCCGTGAGAGAGTTGAGGCAGCTGCTATGCTATGCTATGCTATGCTATGCTAATTAATATGTGACAGACAGACAGACAGACAGACAGGCTTGTGGAGACAGAGTTGAATGAGGAAGTCATAAAGCGAGCCTCTGCTTCAGGGACCCGATTTGCTCTACCCTTTTCGGGCCCTTCCGCTGCTTCATGCAAATGTGATCCAGCCACTCCCTCCCTCCCTCCTTCACTCTCCCTCCTCACATCCTCTACGATGCTGCTGCTGCTGCCCTCCCTCCTTCTTCTTCTTCTGAGACCAGATGCACCTCCATCTTTTACGACCCTCTTCCTCCTCCTCCTCCTCCTCCTTCTCTTCCCCCACAACACTGTGGAATCCGCAAGCTAATGCAGCTTCCATGAAGTGTATGAACCACATCTCCGCCTCCTCTTGCAAGAGTTTGGCGACAGCCATCGTCTCTTGCAAATGCCATTGCTGCTTCTTCGTCTCATGCTGCCGCTGCTGCTGATCAGGAGAGCAGCATTTCTTGGCTCTTGGATCACCTGACCTTTTCATGGATTGCTTCTGCTTCCCAGCCGCAGGAGACGAGGGTTTGGCTTCTGGTTTCACCATGTTTCCAGCTTTAACGAGGTTGCTTCTCGCCGCAGCTGGGCCGCTCTTCTTCACATAAATGTTGTTTTGGCTATGGTTAGAAGAAGAAGAAAGTACGGGCCTTCTTCCAGTCGCAGTCGCAGCGGCAGCGATGGCTGTGCTTATTCTGGGTGGTGGAGGAGGGGGAGCCATGGGTGGCTTATCAACAGAAAATGGGGAGGATGCACCTTCATCATGATTCCGGACACATTTCTTCGTCTTCTCTGAAACGTTGGTCTCAGAGTGATTCTCCTCCTGCCGCAGCCTCTCATCTCTCATGAAGCAGCAGGCGTCCAAATCGGCCGACAGAGCTGCATCGATCCATGACATGGCGCCTTCTCGCTTCTCCTCCAATAGCTTCTGGACCTTCGTCTCCTCCTTCCCTTCATCATCATCGATCCATGACATGCCACCATCATCATCCATGGCCAAGACTTCCGACCTTTCCTGTAGCAGCGCTTCAACACAAGAGGTGGACTGCAAGAGAGCTTGGTAGAATCTCAGAAACCGCCTCATGTACAATTGATGATCTTGGAACTTTCGTAGAGAGCGTATATCTGCAAAATCACTGTGAGAAAGAAAAAACAAAACCCATGTACATCCACGGTGAGTGAGGCGTGCAGAGAGTTAAAAATTAAATTCTTGGTGTGTCTGTGGGTTCAGCAGCAGCCCAAACAAAATAAAATAAAATCTAAACCACGGATCGATCGATCGATCGATCTGAGGAGAGATTTAAGGAAAAGCATAGTGCCGTTACTGACCTCAAGCTTTTTAGGATACTCTCTGTCACCGAAGCCTCGTATAATGCCTCTGCAACATTTTTGCATACCGTCGAATGCCTCCGAGCAACTCTCTACTACATGGACGACATGGGATGGGGTTATTCCTCAATAATTAGTTTAGTTTGTGGTGGGTGGTGATGCTAATACATTCTTCCTCTCTAACCCAGCCATTAAACAGGAATGGGCAATCGGATGGATTTTCAAATTTCTTTTGGTGTGCTCTACCTGGCCTGAGGATGACAAAATGGAGGGTAGATTTTCCCAGTAAGAAGACGTGAAGGAATTTCTTCTTCTACTCAAGCTCCTCCTGCGGTTGAGTCCTACATTATCAGGCAAGGATGCTGCCGCCCCTGATCCATCCTGTGATAGATGCTCTTGCTCAGCTGCCACGCTTGCCCCTACCTGCATGCATAAAATGGAAGGCATTTGGTGTGTAATTTAGTGAATCTGTTACATTTTAGAACTCCAGAGTTTGAAAAGAACAGGACATGGAGAGTTCTGGGGAGAATCACCTTACCATAGTTACAGCATTATGGCTCAGTGTCAATAACTGTATCCTGTTGTTGTTGTTGTTTTTCATTGGATAGACTGAATCACAATCATCTTTGAATACTTGTAATATCTTCCCTGATCTACCTGCATCATCATACGTTGCAGAATCTGTGTCAGGAAGAAGATGACCCATCCGTGTGGATCTCTGTTTATTGCGACAGTTACCTTCAAATGGGCCATTAGTAGTTCTGTCGAAGCTGAACGCTGTGTTCTCTGGTTCATCTCTGTGAATGAAGTGAGAGGCTTGCCGTCCGGATAGGCTTTGTCGAATCTCTCTGTTGGGGGACGAACGCACCGAAAAACTAGAAGAAACCGGCCTGATTCGGCTTTGGCTTCTTCCTCTTATTCTTTCTTTCTGGCGAAGTATCATTGATTTGACCACACCTTTCTGCGACTGTCCGGTGGACCACAATGCCCTCTGGAAAGAGCGCCTGCCAGCATTATGAGAGGCAGTGGCCGGACATTGAGCGTGCATACGCTTCATTTGTAAGAATTCATGTGGAATAGCCATGCCATAGTCCTCGTGCTGCTGCTGCTGCTTGAGAGACGAAGGTGTGGTAATGCCTGGCTGTAGGGGAGAATCATGATAACATTCCGATATATATTCTTCCATGGAAGTCCACCGTCTAGAAGGTTTAGGCACCATTGTGGGGTCGGCCATTGTGGTACCAATGCCTGATAGGCAGCAAGAGATGTGCTCGGCCGTTCTGGTTCCAGTTCCAGTTCCAGTTCCAGTTCCGCAGGAGGCAACCATCCTGATATGAGCAGCGGTGGTGCTGGCATCATCATCATCATCATCATCATCATCCATGTAGTTAGGATGGAGGGCAAGTAGTTCACGGGGGGCGCCCACAAACGCATGCCGACCGGCCACAAGTTTGAGGCGCGTGAGGTGGGGCCGGACAAGGGGCGGGAAGTCCAAGTCCAGTGGTGGCAGGCCGGGCACGCGAGGGGCCTCCTCGAACCTCTCCACATACACGAATTGGCCGAGCTGTATCTTGTTGGTGAGGATCATGTGGTCCAGCTCAGGGGCCACAGAGACGAAGGCGGAGTGGGAGGAATCAGAGAGCTTGAGGAAGAAGCCGTGGGTAGGCCAAAGCTCCGAAGCACCACCGGTGCCGAGGCGGGCGGGGACTATGCCGATGACCTGCAAGAGCACGGAACGATGCACTCCCCTCACCTTCACGTCCGACCCCATGTGTTGGATGAGCTTTACTAGCATTCCAGGTGTGAGAGATGCCATAACCACAGACTACTACCGCAACCCTGATTGATGATGGACTGACGAGGATGATGATAGATGATAGATGAGGAACCTTCCTTATATGTACATAACATACATACATACATACATACATACATATAGAGAGATATGGAGAGAGAGAGAGAGAGAGAGAGATGACGTACTTGGACTCTGACTGGATGACTGACTGTCTCTGTCTGTCGCATGTAATCTTTGTATCTTGATAGGTAGGTAGGAAGTAGGAGAGAGATTCGCAAGACTTAAGGGAAAGGGTGGGAGAGTTAGGTCAGTAAGTAAAAGTAAAGTGGAGAAATGAGTGTTGTGGTGCAAGAGACCGACCTCTACAACAAACATAATATACATAATGTGAGCTTGTGGTCTGAGGCTTGTATTCACGTCCTCAGGCTCCCGTATATGAAAACTACGATTAACCACGTAGTTAAAGGAGGCACTGATGTATCTATAAAGGCTAGAGTATCTATATATACATCATAGTCCGGTGATTAGAAATTTTGCTTGAGATCCATCATTATTTGAGGGAGACAATGTCTTTGCACTTCTCTCACCTATCTAGAGGTTGCATAACCGAAAGGGAAGTGCACAAAGAGTGGCCGAGCACAACCTTTCTCTATTGCTTTGCACAAACTTGCAAGATCAAGATTTGGACATCGTTGGATGGTAAAACTGATTGGATGTTCAAAAAAATCATAAAGATCGTTTCTCTAGATCCCCATAGATACATTTGTTCTCCAAAGCTTTACCCTTATGACCGTCGAACATGGATATAATCCATTTCCTTGATACTCAATGCTAAAGATGCAACTCACCCATCATTATTAATATTTGACGTGGGTTGTTCTGCGTCTAAAGATTATTTTCCAACCGTATCTTTTCAGGGAATATATGATTATCTTGGAGTTGGTGTTGCACCTTCATGATTAGCGATAGATATATGATGCTTCTTGTTTGAAACTTCATAGAAAGATATATGAAACTTAGAGACTTTTTGTGTGGCCGTAGATTGATTTGTGAAGTGTCACTAGATTGTTGTATGAAGAATAAACCGAGGAAGTATGATTTTCGAATTTAGTGTTTGTATTATCCTTATGGCTAGATATAACAACTTCAAAATACTCTATCATCAAATTATCAAAGTATGCATATATTACTTGTTTGACAATGTAACTTTTGGCCCTATGTTCCATTAGGAATGGCACTTTGAAGCTAGAAGCCATCAAATATAATCCAATATCTCCTTATTGCTTCTTACTTACAAAAACATGTTCCTCTCTTGATGATTCTTAAAGGATGCTTTCAACCATACTAATGCATATTAGGTACAACCAAACACCTACATACACATAATATTTTCAATCTTTGTGCACTCTAAATAATGCCATTAATATAAACAAAATTTCAACCAAATACAAATCTTGTAAGATGATTCACTTAAGTATAGTGTAAATACATACAAACATCATGTAGTTCTTTCTCTATAGACCAAGAATTGAAAATAATCTGAGATTAAGCATTACAAAAAGATGTACACAAACACCAAATAATAGCTAAATGTTCACTCTAAATAATACTAATGATGTATATAAAAACATAGATTGCAAACATTCAGTATTGTGGACTACTAGATACACAAAAGTTGGCACATTATCGAATGCATGCATCCAACCAAATATAAGTTTTATAAGATGAATCACTTTAATATAGAGTAAATGCACACAAACATCATGTAGTTCCTTCGCTCGAAATTAAGATTGCGAATTTCTTGAGGCTAAGCAATAGAGGAAAATCAGTTTGTCCACTAGCATACACCTTTCTCCAAAGATTACATCTACTTCTGATGATTCTCCAAAGGTTACTACTATAAAAAACAACATTATCCAAGCTGAAAGCATTAGCCAAGTGAGCACGCAGGACATTGCAATATATAAACCAAGAAAATTGTGTTTTCAACATTATTTAATGATGCTAAGCCTATACACATTCTCCAAATATTACATGTTAAAGCTAGATCCTAATGCAAGCATACGATAAGGATATAAGAGATAGATAGAAAAGAAAGGAGAGAGAGAAAGAAGGGTGCCGATCCACCTGATCACCCCCGAGCGAGGGATCGAGACAGACTTGAGATTTGGTTGGCTTCCCATACCACCGTTGTGGTGTCAAGTCATACCTGGTACTGGCGCGCTCACTACAAGAGTTTGATCACCACGAGTTTAGAGTCTCGACGTAGTCAAGAGATGTCAAATCAGGGTAGCTAGGCCTCATATTTATAGCCAGACCTAAGGCCCCTTGGCAAGTTCACACTTGACCTTAATGGGTTGTCTCAATCCCAATGATTAAAAGTAATCATTCCCTTCTTTACACTCTCGTTTAACCATCACACTTTATCCATGTGTATAGAATACTACGGTACAACCTTACCACATGATATTATATGGTCATGCCCGTAACGTACTCCCCCTCTTTAAAACATTGCACTGTTGCAATGCAAAGTTAGGGAAGTGTGTATAGAATACTACGGTACAATCTTACCACAAGATATTATATGGTCATGCCCGTAACATACTCCCCCTCTTTAAAACATTGCACTCTTGTAATGGAAAGTTAGGGAAGTTAGTTTTAAGAGTATTTTCTCGTTCCCATGTAGCATCTTGTATAGACTTATCCATCCATTTAATTTTAAATTCTCGGATTATTTTAGAACACAAAATTTTCGTTTTAACATCGAGAATTCTTTCTAGTAGATGTGGTTTAGAAGATAACTCTTCAGAAGTAACCAGAGTTTCAGTTGTGACTATATTGTCGCTAGAACCAAGAAGTTCTTTTAGACGACTTACATGAAAAACTGGATGGATTTCAACGCCATCAGGAAGAGCGAGATGATAGCCTGATGAACCAATGCGTTTGAGGACCGTAAAAGGTCCACAAAACCATGGGGCTAACTTAGCGCACTTATCCGTAGACAATGTCTTAGAATTGTGAGGTATAAGTAAAAATACCTGTTGTCCAGTGTTGAATACATGAGGTTGCCTATTATGATCGGCATAAAAACGTGCTCTATCTTGAGCTGTTTTTATATGATCTCGTGCAGTATGCAACATATCTTGCATATCTTGAAGAAAGTTTTGTGTACTTCGCAACTCATCATGATGTATATTAACATCAATCGGGGCATGTGGCTGAAAACCATACATCAACATAAAAGGACTATATCTCGTCCATGTATGCTTGGAGTTGTTATAAGCAAACTCCAAAATTGGGAGATAATGTTCCCATTTTGTTGTATTTACACCAACGTATGCTCGGAGCATGTCCTCAATAATTTGATTTTACTTGTTTTGTCCGTCCATCAGATTGAGGATTATCCGTAGAGCTCATGCTCAATTTAGTTTCTAACTTCTTAAAGACTTGCGTCCAAAAGTCGTTAGTAAACTTTGGATCTTGATCACTCACGATATCCATGGGTAACCCGTAAAAATGAAATAACTCATCAACGAATTGGTAAGCCAATTCAGGAGTTGTTATCGTGGTCTTAGTAGCAATAAATCTAGCCATTTTAGTTAGTCTATCAACCACAACCTAGATGACATCATGGTCTTTTTGGGTGCGAGGAAGGTTAACTTCACGTATGCGACTTAGTGCATCAATGACAATGTTCATGGAACCTTTACGATTTGTATGGAAAAATCAAAGTCCTGGATGAGATCTGCCTTACGACCTTTAAGGTCTTGTTGGTTACAAAAAAATTTCAAGGACTCGTGGTCTGTAGTTACCACAAAATGATTTCCATAAAGATAATGACACCATGACTTCAACGCATGAATAACTGCAAATAATTCATTTTCTTGAACGGTATACCGACATTGAGCAGAATCAAGTTTCTTACTCTCAAATGTTATTGGTTTACCATCTTGATATAGGACGACACCTATAACATAATCACTTGCGTCGGTTTCAACCTGAAAAGGTTTTGAAGGATCTGGTAAAAGGAGTGAAGGAACCTTGCACACTAGGTCCTTGAGTTCCTTAAAGGCGAGGTCTAGTGTAGCATTCCATACAATAGGTTTTGTAGACTTACGCGTTTGCCTTTTAGAACATTAGTAAATGGCGTCGTCAATTGAGAGTAATTGCGAAGAGATTTTTGCAAAAACTTGACAAAACCAAGGAATGATCGAACTTCTCGAATATTCTGAAGAGTGGGCCAAAAGTTTAACTTTCTCAATGCAAGACGGTGTCGTGAAGATCCGCCACTACGTGCGGATCGTGAGGCGGAACCGCCGGGGTTCTGGACCGGAAGGACTCGAAGTTTTGCACTAGCTTTAGCGAGAAAGGAATTAAGATAGATTGAAAGAGAGAGAGAGATTGAGATAAGATAGAACGCTTGACTTTAGATTGAGAGAGATTAAGATTGAACTCTTGACTTTAGATTTGAAGAACAAGATTGATACATCAATTGGATAACGAATTTCTTACTTTTAATTTCTTGATTAATACATCGCTCCCGTTTTTCTTCTTCATCCACTCTTTTATATACGCCCCCATGCATATGATGCATGTGAGGGTACAAGACATGCATACAATGCATGGAATGCATGTGATGCATGTTTGCCATTTGGCGCTCATGCATTACATGTGATGCATGATAACCATGTCACTCAATCAAGCTCTAATATGAGAATTTACATGTAAAAGTATAATGATAGAAAAAACATTTCTAAGGAAATGACTAAGCCTAGTGGTAAGTCTATTGTGTCCTATCTTGGAGGTACAAGGTTTAACCCTTGCTTGCATCCCTTTGATTACAAATTTCTAATATGTGTTTTAGTCTAGATGATTTTGTTCGTTTCACACTGAAATCGTCACGATCAACCTATCCGATCGATCCATCGCTGTCCGTCGTTCCGATTTCGATTTCGTTGCCGTCTGGTGCCGATGTCGGTTCCGGCTCCGTCGCCGTCTGATTCCAGTTCCGCCAAAACCATTACGAGTAGTTAAGCCACAGTTTAGCCCAAGAACATTCTGTGCTCCACTCATAGACAAAAAGTAATAAGTTCTAGCTCTGCTTATATACTGTGGGATCCTGATTTGTACTATCTATGTGGGATATCTCACAATTTTTGTTTTTCTCTTCTTCTTCTCAAACTTCACATTCACATAACTTGACATTTATTTGTCCGTTTCAAATCTAGTAAAGTACATTCGGAAGCTCTTGAAGACCTCCATCTTCCCGCACCAAGATATTAAGCTAATCTAAAATAGTATCTTCACTATCATTGTTTCATGTCTTGTGTGAAGAACCACACTCGATTTTGGACATTCCTCGCAATTTTCACACCATTGGCGAAAATCTTCACAACATCCACCCCCACCAAACCGCACGTCCTCCAATACATGCCAAGAAGAGAGAGTGTGAGATTTTGGCAATGGTGATGAACATGACTCCTCCACGCCGAGCATGTCCATTTCTTTGTACTCGAATCATTGTTGCCACCCAATCCACCATATCATTCGCTCATTCTTTGCTTTACCATGACCGGATGTCATGGTCCCTTGTTCTTCTTTCAAGCATATCCGTTTAGGCTTTATGCATGTTCCACCTTTGTCTCGATCGTCTCCTTGCTCAAGGCACTTTGACCCGTCACACATTTTTGTTTTATGTTTTTCTCCCCAAGCCTTTATCTGAATAATGATATTGACTACCCCATGTAGTACCTTCAAGTGCATGCCCACTTTGAGATCCTTACGCGACCGTGCTCTATGTTTCTCACTTTGTCCACTTTCATGGTACAATCTCATGTTATTGTTGACAATCTTCACAATAGTGTCTTTGATAGATGTTTTGATCACATCCTTCGGATCCTCATGGTTCGCTTGGTCATCACCATCCCTTGTCATATTTTGCTCAAACTCTTTGTTGCACACATCAGCTTTAACCCTTGGTTCTTCCCTGTCACTGTCCTTCTCTTGGGTCTTACATCGGTTAATGCCCAAGTCTCTAGAACGAGTGTGGAGGGACCCATACATTTCCATTGTCCACCTTTTTCGTGCAACACTTAGCCATTTCCATCTTAAAGTTGTTCGAATCAGTATTGACCTTTGCTTCCTCACTGCCAACTTCCGTCTCTTGGGTCTTACATCGGTTAATGCCCAAGTCTCTAGAACTAGTGCGGGGAGAGGCTCTTCATGGCCATTCACCATCTTCGTCTTGACATCATTTTCCATAGCTATCTCTTCAAACTCATGGGCCTCGTACCCATTGATCCTTTTTATTGTGCAATCCTTTATTATGCTTCTTTCTTCGTCGCATGTATTAGTTTCGACCTTCAGTTCTTCGCCATTGTCAGGAACTCTATTAAGGCAGAGAAGGAATTAGTACTAAAAGAAGGATTAGTACTATTGTTGGGGAATAGTACTAAGACAGAGAAGGATTAGTACTATGAGAGGTGTCGAACTTTGAGAGAAGGAATGAGTGAGTGAGAGAGAGAGAGAGAGAGAGAGAGAGAGAGAGAGAGAGAGAGAGAATGATGATGCGAAAGATATATGTATTATATGACGGAAGATATACAACAGTAGTTAGAAGGCTTAAGACTGGCGTTGAACCGATTTGGTTCGAACTAATGCCTTGCGCCTCCTTTTATAGTGTCTTCAGGAATACTCCTGAAGTTTCTAGAATGTTCCAGAGAAATCTGGAATATACATCAATTTCCTAATAAAACCTAAATGAAAATAATATCCTTCAAATTACAACTCATAACCTAATGGTAAAGTCTCGACCCGTGTAACAAAAGGTTATGGGTTCGAGTCTAGTTATGACACTATCCCCCTTTTAAAACGACGAGTTTCACGAGTCGTTTTGGATTGAGGACCCGGTTTCTCGGGATATCGTCGATGGAAGTCTTCTAGAAGAGCACGAGCATTGGTCACATTCTCGATCGGTTCCCAAGTACGCTCGCTGGGACTATATCCTAGCCAATCGACTAGATAGTAGAGCTTGTTGCGAACAATCTTGGAATCGAGGATGGCAGCGACCTCATACTCAGGTCCATCTTCGAGCTCGATAGGAGGTGGAGGTTGTATAGTACGTCCTGGGATAGTGCTCTCGTGATAGGGTTCGAGGAGAGAACTATGAAACACCGGGTGTATCCGAAGTTGCGGAGGTAGCTCGAGACGAAAAGCGACATCATTAATCTTCCCGATAATACGGAAAGGACCTAATCGTCGATAATCCAACTTCTCACATGGGCGAGTAGTCTTGATGTGTCGTCGTAGCAGCCACACCCGATCTCCAATGTTAAAACTGGATGGAAGTCGATGACGATCTGCGTAGTCCTTGTGTGATTGTTGAGCTTGCTGGAGTTGAGTAGATAAATCCGCTTGTATCTTGCGTAACCGCTCCAAACGATCCTCCGCGTAAGGATTTGTGGACACTTCTGGGGTTTCAAGGACACACCACCGGGGATGATATCCCGTATAAGCGTAGAATGGCGTGACTTTAGTCGATGCGTGGATAGCGTTATTATAGGCAAATTCGGCGAACGGAAGAATATCTGCCCAGTCATTCTGATGATAGTTGAGAAAGCACCGCAGATACTGCTCCAGTGTTTGATTTGTTCGTTCGGCTTGACCGTCGGTTTGTGGGTGGTAGCCGGAGGAGAGGTTACAAGTGACCTTCAGCATTTTAAAAAGGTGCTTCCAGAATTTTGACACAAACTGGGGTCCACGATCGCTGATGATATTATCAGGGAGTCCATGATGCCGACATACTTCCCGCATGACAATTTCGGCGGTGTCTTCACTAGATATTTCTTTAGTACATGGTAAGAAATGAGCCATCTTCGTATATCGATCCACCACTGTGAGAATCGCACTGAATCCCTTAGAGACTGGAAGATCTGTAATGAAGTCAAGAGCAATGGATTGCCATGGCTTGCTTGGAATTGGTAATGGTTCTAATAAACCATATGGATGATGTCTTGGCATTTTCGCTCTGCAGCATGTATCGCAAGTCCGAACAAAATCTTCGACAAATTGTCGCATACGGGGCCACCAGAATGATCGTTGTACTAAATCTAATGTTTTAGTACTACCAAAATGTCCTGCTGTATATGTGTCATGGCAGTTTTGTACTACTCGAAGGCGGCAAGAACCATTAGGAACATACAAAAGTTCTTTAAAGAAGAGTAATCCATCACAGTATTTGAATTGCCGATAATCCGTACCTGGTGATTGTGATTGTGAACATGACGCTCGAGAGGGGTCAATTTGTGCTAGTATAGCTTGGGCGAAAGCGTCAGTCTTCAAGTCCTCACGTATAGTATTGGTAATGTCGGAATCCACGGGCATGTCAAAGATCTGTGCTGCTTGCAGTCGTGCTGGACCCAAGATTACTTGCTTCTGGTTATCGAAAGCTGGCTCACCGGGACGTGGTGTTAGATACGAACGCCGTGATAATGCATCTGCCTTCCCTTGGTGCTTCCCCGGACGATATGTAATTTTGAAGTCGAAGCGTGTGAGGAAATGGGCCCACCGAGCTTGACGTCGATTCAGTACACGAGCATCTTGAAAGTAGGCAAGGTTCTTGTGGTCACTGAATACAGTGACCTGATGAGGAGATCCCTCCAGGAAATGCCTCCATTGCATAAAAGAATCAACTATTGCTAATAGCTCTTTATCATGAATTTCGTAGTTGATTTCGGCGGCGTCAAACTTACGGGAGTGGAAAGCCACAGGATGTAGCTTCTCGTCGTTACCCTGTTGTGACAGAATGCTCCCCAATGCGAAATCCGATGCATCAGCTTCGATAATGAATGGTTTTTCCGGATCCACATGACCTAAAATTGGAGCTGATGTAAACGCCTTCTTAAGACTCTCGAAAGCCATGTCCGTCTCTTTAGACCAAATGAATGATTGTCCCTTCCTGGTGAGCTGTGTGAGAGGCAGCACAATTTTTGAGTAATTTTGTATGAACTTCCGGTAGAAATTTGCAAAGCCTAGGAAGCATTGCACATCCCGCACCGAACGCGGAGTGTGCCATTCTATCACCGTTTTGACCTTGGCTGGGTCCATAGATATGCCTTCTGAGGAGATGACATAGCCGAGAAACTCCACTTGGTTGCACCCGAAACTACATTTCTCTAACTTTGCATACAGACCATGTTCTCGAAGTCGTTTTAGTACTAATAGTACATGAGAATCATGTTCTTCTTGGGTCTTTGAATAAACCAGTAGATCATCCAAATAGATGATCAAAAAATCATCCAAGAGGTCTCGAAATATATCATTCGCCATGTGCTGGAAGACTGCCGGCGCATTAGTGAGTCCGAACGGCATGACCGTATACTCGAAGTGCCCATATCTGGTGCGAAACGCGGTCTTCCATTCATCTCCTGGTCGGATCCGTACGAGGTTATAGGCTCCTCGTAAGTCGATCTTCGTGAAGAACCTGGCACCGTTGATCCGTTCTAAAAGACTTGAGATAAGGGGAAGAGCATACCTATTTCTTACTGTGACCTTATTCAAGCCACGGTAATCTACAACGAGTCGAAGCGAGCCATCTTTTTTCTTGACGAAGAAAATGGGTGCGCCGGCTGGAGATTTCGAATGCCGAATGAAACCGTTCTCCAAATTCTCCTCTATATAGGCTCGAAGGACTTCTAGCTCGGTTGGTGACAAATTGTAGATCGGCCCCCATGGCGGCTCTTTTCCCGGTTGTAAGTCGATGGCGCAGTCGTACGGCCGATGATGAGGAAGTGTGTTGGCTTGTACTTTATCGAACACATCAGCATACTGACGATACTTCTCGGGAAGTTGAACGGTGGACTCCTCTTTGGTGGTGCTGGAGGGTTGTACCGATATTGCAAAGAGAAACATTTCCTCCTTGCGCCCTTCCTCACGCAACTGACGTAGCGAAATGGTTGCAACCTTCTGGGTAGATCCTTGGGTTTGTCGCAACCGGATTTCCCTTGTCCTCCAATCTATGTCTGGGTCATGTAACTCGAACCATGGTAATCCTAAAACTATGGGATGTTCTGGAATACTAATAATATTAAATGATACTACACATGTTAAGTTATCTAGGACAATATTAACGGGTTCCGACTCTTCTATGATATTACCAGAAGCAATGGGACGACCATCAATGACTACTACTGAGGCTGGACATGGGAGCTTTCTTAGAGATATCTGATGAGCTCGGGCAAAATTCCTATCCATGAAGCAAGAATTAGCTCCGGAATCTAGAAGGGCTAAGGTATGTACTGGAGGGGTACTTTTAGTACTAACTGCTACTTGGACTACGAACACATCACTAACTTGCTTAGAGGGAATGGAACCACTAATGGGCTGCACAGATCTAGGGCTGTCCAACCAAACGGCTCCTATTTTGGCTGGACTTAGTCGTTTAACTCTTCTTCTAATTGGCTAAGGACATCAAATTTGTTTGCGAGATTCGGACTATTAGTACTATTAGGACTATTATGACTATGAGGATTATCAGAGATTCCTACTGACATAGACTCGGGTTTAGTATAGTCAGAACTAACAATGACTTGGTTTACCTGCCTTCTTGGTCTATGGGGACAGTTTATCGCGATATGCCCTGGTCCACCGCAATAAAGGCATAATCGGTTTGTTCGGCGTCGTTGCTTTTCCTCCTCCGATAGCGGCCCACGACGACGTGTAGTGTCAATTTCCATTGGAGTTGGAGTACTTACTGGAGGCGCATTATGTGACTCCCTTTGAAAAGGTTTCGCTACCATTGAGGCATAGGTAGGCTCGGATCTTGCCCTCGGCATCTGAAATTGTCGTTCCGAACGTCGCTCGAAGAGGCGGTTGTCACATCTGACCGCTCGACTGATTGCTTCTGTTAATGATTTTGGCTCTTCAGGGAAAGTCAAGAGTAAATCCTTGACATCGTTGCGTAGACCATAGCGGAACTGCTCCATCAATGCTTGATCATCCCAGGGGATATCGGCGGCGAGTAGGCGGAAATCTGCAGCATATGCGGAGGCTGGACGGTCACCTTGGCGTAATCGCCGGATTTTGTTGATTGCAGTCCTTATGCTGTCAGTATCTCCAAAACATGCTTTAAACTCACTTATGAATTCTTCAAAATTATTTAGTACTGGAGATTCCTTTTCTAGTAGCGGTGCGAACCATGCTAATGCTGAGCCAGTTAACAACGTGCCTACTAAACCCACTCGTGATGCATCGGTGGGATATCGGGACGGATGCATTTGAATAACTAACCGTACCTGGTTAAGAAACCCTCTAAACTGCGATCGCGTTCCATCGAACTTCGTGGGAAGGCCAATCTTGGGTTCTTTATGAATCCCTTGTGCTCCGTGCCCTTGTTGTTGCATTGCTACGATGGTTGCTTCGAGTTGTTGCACGCGTAACGCAAGTTCCCCATGCTGTTGTTGCGTTTGCTGCTTTTCTAAGGAAATTTGCTGAAGATCCCCCAACAAGCGTTGATTTTCTTGTTCCAAAGCATGAAACTTCTCTTTCAAGCATTGAAATTCCGAGAAAACGGATTGATACTCTTCAGCGCTAACAGTGGCCATGGGATGAAGGAAAAGGGAACTAAGAGACTAGTAGGAAAGGAGAGAGACAGAAGGAAGAGGGAGACTAGTAGGAGGGAAATCGGTTCAAACTGTCAGGAACTCTATTAAGGCAGAGAAGGAATTAGTACTAAAAGAAGGATTAGTACTATTGTTGGGGAATAGTACTAAGACAGAGAAGGATTAGTACTATGAGAGGTGTCGAACTTTGAGAGAAGGAATGAGTGAGTGAGAGAGAGAGAGAGAGAGAGAGAGAGAGAGAGAGAGAATGATGATGCGAAAGATATATGTATTATATGACGGAAGATATACAACAGTAGTTAGAAGGCTTAAGACTGGCGTTGAACCGATTTGGTTCGAACTAATGCCTTGCGCCTCCTTTTATAGTGTCTTCAGGAATACTCCTGAAGTTTCTAGAATGTTCCAGATAAATCTGGAATATACATCAATTTCCTAATAAAACCTAAATGAAAATAATATCCTTCAAATTACAACTCATAACCTAATGGTAAAGTCTCGACCCGTGTAACAAAAGGTTATGGGTTCGAGTCTAGTTATGACAGCCATCACCTCCCGTCACCATCTTCGTCTTGACATCATTTTCCATAGCTATCTCTTCAAACTCATGGGCCTCGTACCCATTGATCCTTTTTATTGTGCAATCCTTTATTATGCTTCTTTCTTCGTCGCATGTATTAGTTTCGACCTTCAGTTCTTCGCCTTCAGTTCTCTTGGGTCTTACATCGGTTCTCGGACGCAATTGCCCAAGTCTCTGGAACAAGTGTGGAGAAAATTTGGCCGTCGTCATTGTCTGTATTATGTTGGTCCTTCTCTTCCTTTTCGCCACCATCCGTCTCTTGGGTCTCACGTTGGTTCTCAGACGCAACTGCCCAAGTCTCTAGATGAAGTGTTAGGAAAGTCTCCACATGACCATCCGCCATCGACTCGTCCATAGCCATCTCCGACTCGATGTCGTTTTTTGTGGCTATCTCTTCAATCTCATGGGCCTCACACCCATTGACCCTCTTGATCGAACAAGCTTCGATTATGCTTCTCTCTTTAGCTTCGACCTTTGGTTCTTTGCCGTCAACTTCTGCCTCTTGGGTCTCACATCGGTTCTCAGACGTAACTGCCCAAGCCTTTGGAACAAATGTGACGAAAATCTGGCCATGGTCGTTGTCGACGCTTGTTGTCTTGTTCATAGCCACCTCCTCGATGTCGACTTTAGTGGCTAGATCCTCTATCATGTTGATCTCACACTCTTTATCTCCCTTGATGCAAGCTTAGATTTGGCTTGCTCCATCATCCGTTGTTTCGAACACGACGCATGTTCTGAAACATTTGTCCTCCTTTGAAATGACCGTCATAGTCCTCGAGTCATCATCAATCTTCTTTTCATGTTGGATGCGTTGTTTAGGCGTCTCGACTTCTTTAGATGGTTTTGTTTTCCCCACGCTTGGCCTTACTAAGTCAATGTCATCAAGCCATTGATGACGCTTGTCAATCTTGTTGCATGCTCACGTCACCGCAACCCAGTCCGCCACAAGCCCGTTCGCTTGGGTATCATCTTCGAGGAGAGTACCTAGTTCTCGTCTATCCTTCATATCCACAGCCTTTAGGAAGTACAAAGTTTTGTCCTCCTCAAGTAGCAGTTGGTCTGTGGCAGGGAGATGACGAAACATTTGGTCGAACTCGTCGTACACCCTCAAAGCGCTCATCCTCTTATTCTTCTTTTCTATCCACTTCATCAAGACATGTTGAGTCATCCTCGACAAATCTTCCGTCGCGAACTCCGATAATATTGATCTTTCAAACTCTGACCACGTTGTCTTGCCTTCTTGAAGCTCAATGACGCGTCTTTGGATGTTGTTGGAAACAACTCTCTTGAAGCTTGCAATTTGACGTGCTTCGGACACGTCCCTTTGATTCATCTCCCTTTTGTATGCATCAAGGAACTTCGTAATGTTCCTTCCATCAAATTGACCCTCGAGCTCTACGACACGGTCGACGGCCTTCTCCACGCTTGCATCGTTGTCTCGAGATCTCATCATTTGTTCGAAGATTAGCATCATCCTTTCGAACTCTCCCGCGTGATTTCTTGAGGATGCCATCGCCAAGTATTGGTTGATCCTTCCTACCGCCTCGTTCACGTCGGGTTCACCAAGTAAGATGTCGAGGAAATCCTCATGTGTTCGTGAAATGAAGCGGGACCACCGGGGTCCAGACCAGAAGGATTCGATGTTTTTAGCAACGTAAGCGAGAAAGTATTGAAGATAGATAGATGGATGAAGAGAGAGAGAGAGAGAGAGAGAGATTGAACCCTTGACTTTAGTTTTATGAGACAAGATACATCACCATTAGGATAACTCGGATCATTGATTAAAAGTTTCTTTTTTACTTACATCACTTGCCGCCTTACACAAGCCCCACTATAGGCTTTTATAGGTCTCTCCATGCAAAAACCATGGGCTAAACCCACAGGCTGAAACCATGGGCTGAAACCACGGGCTAAAACCATGGTTTTGTGCCCACGGTTGTTATATGTTTACTTCCTACAAAATACTGAATATGAAAAGAATATATACAAATTCTACAACACTCAGTAGTGGCTTTAGTCGTAAGTTAATTTGTTTCCTATGTTGGAGGTGCAAGGTTCAAGCCTTGTTTCCACCCTTTTGTATGCACTTAAATGTTACTAGGCTTTAGTCTTATTTTTATATTTACAATTGAGCACACATCACACATGCACATGTTTTAACTTTACATCTAGCTTTTCTTTTACGATTCTCATTTCAGTCCTATTTACAACATGCTAGCATATATGCATGTGGTCTTCTCCCCTTTCACACGTGCACCTTGCACCTTCTCGATTTTGTTCGTTGCACACAATTTTCACACTGTTGCCGAAAATCTTCACGACAACGGGTCAATTTCAACTCCTCGTTCGGTTATGAGATGTCCAAGATAAGTAATTGATTTCTTGAAGAACTCGCATTTTGAGATCTTCACGTAGAATTACTTGTTGCGCAATGTTTGTAAAATAAAGCAGACATGTTTAACATGTTCTTCTAATGTACAGCTATAGACTAGAATATCATCGAAGAAAATAACGACAAATTTTCCAAGTTGTTCTCGGAAAATGTTATTCATTTCTTGTTGAAATGTGGCTAGAGCATTGGTCAAACCGAAAGGCATGACCAAAAACTCCTAATGGCCATAACGCGTACGAAATGCCGTTTTAGGAACATCTTCCTCACTTATACGAATTTGATGGTAGCCTATACAAATATCAAGTTTCATAAAATATCGAGCTCCCTGGAAATGGTCAATTAGATCGTCAGCCCGGGGCAATGTATATGAATTCTTGATTGTCACTTTATTCAAGCGTTAGTAATTAATACACATACGCCAGGTGGTCTCTTTCTTTTTTACCAAGAGAACAAGTGCAGCCCATGGATTTACTATAACGTATATATAACCCATTCGTAAGTAGTCCTTGAGTTGCTTAGATACCTCATCCTCTTCGGATCGACTTAAGCGATACAGAGGTATACTTATTGGTGCAATACTAGGTACAATATCTATATGATGGTCTATATTACGTTTAGGAGGTAACCCATGTGGTAGTTCACTCGGATAAACATCACAAATTTTTTTAAAGATTTCATTGAGTTGTTGTTGTTCAAAATATGATAAATGACCCCCGAGACACTATCGATATTATAAACATGAATGTTCGGATCAAGTACACAATAAAATAAAGAAGAACAAGACAACTCAGATATTGATGGAGAGGAAACAATCTCGAACTGATCAGTGACCAAGGAGGCCACTTCCTGAATACAGTGATTCACGGTGTCTTGAAGAAAACCGGCCGTGGGAAGAATCGGGAGTCCAAGCGCGTGAACCAGTGCTACACGGATCAACATTTAAATTGATTAACTTTGTACATAGTTAGGGATAGGTCAGTGTGATGTAGGCAGATTAAATTGAATAGGTTAGCAAATCAATGCATATCTCTGTCCGAAGGGACAGAGAATAAAGATGATGTAATTGGATGTGACAGCTCTCCATCGCCCGCCTATAAAAGGAGCGGGAGAAAGACGAAAAGGGATCGTGTTCTTGGGGGGAGGAGGAAGTGCTGTCGAATTGGGAATCGAGCACCGATCTCTGTTTTTCTTTGCATCAATCTCTGTTGTAATCTTTGTTTGGTTGTAGTCGATTCTTCCTAAGGGTAATTTCTGTCTATCTTTGGCGTGTTGCCGTGTCCCTGTCTGAACCGGCAAGTGCGGTGCTTGCCGGTACACGGTGTCTCCCGTTCTTTCTTTTTCTTTTCTCTTTTCTTTCTACGTTCGCACACTCCTCGGTCTAGGGCCCGCATGGTCCCGCCTTAGTTTCCTACGCGCACGTGCGACAACATGACATAATTTGGTGAGAACCGGAAGAGAAGACATATTTGTAAATATGTTTTGAGCAAGCCTATTGAGGCTATATTTGTAAATAGCCCTAAGTTCATATAAGTATAAATATGACTTAGGGCAATCACTTTGAAAGGTTGTTGTTGTTATTGTCATATTGTTGTATAGAGAGAGCGACAGAGAGAGAGTGTGAGATACAGAGAAATACTCTAGTGTAACCGCCGGTTGGCGAAGAAACAGAGCTCGAGGTCATTGCCTCTAAGTCTCTAATTGTACCCTCTTTTTCTTCATAGTGATAGTTGGAGTCTGTGGGCTCCCGTGGTTTTTTCCCATTCAGGGTTTTCCACGTTAACATCCTGTGTACTCTCTTTTGTGTGTACGTTTATTCCCATTCTTGTGTTGCACTCTTATCAAAGTGATTCAAGACTTGGTTGTGGCTGAGCAGTCTTTCGCGCTATTCCTCTCAAACTAGTATCAGAGTGAACAACACAGAAAATGGAAGAATCGTTCAACGGCATGTTCAAGCTCATTGGATCCAACTACTCAATGTGGAAGTCGAAGATGAGGAATATGCTGGTGGTCAAAGATCTTTGGTTGCTGGTTCAGTTCGGGGACAAGAGACCGGATAAGATCGACGCCACAATGTGGGAGGTGATGCACATGAAGAAGACAACATACATCCGATGCTTCATCGACATAAGCATGTACAACAACTTCAATGAAGAAAGTAAGGCTCATGAATGTTACCGGCCCGGCCGGCAAAGGAGTCTAGAGTGTGAAACAGGGAGTTATTTAATTATTAGGAATGGTTGTAAGTAAGCTATGAGTGTGGACGGACAGACCGGAATCGGTATGCCGTTCTGGATCCGGACCGATCCCGAACAGGTGCACAGGTGCGCATGGCACCGTTTTGTACTACAGACCGGAAACCTATTTAAAGGCCCGGATACAATGTAATGAGCAACGGTTAATTAATAAAGCTTAGTGTTTTTTATCTCTCTGTGTTAATTGCCGTTCTGCATTCATTGTTATATCTTACGCGTGTGATTATTAAGGACGATCTTACTAAGTAGCCTAATTAAGTCGGATTAATCGTTGATTCTAATCCTATTGCCGTAACACCCCTTTGGTGAAGTGTCTTCCGGAGACACCCTGTGTTAGGCCATTGTCCGGCCCTAAGAGTTAACACATTTTTTGGCGACCATGATTCTTGTTTTTGTAGCGAACGACGGCACGAATGGATGACTAGATCAACGCATGACCTGGTTATAGATCGAACTCGACGCCTTGCCGAAAGGCAAAGGAGACGTGAGGCTTTCCAGCAAGCGGCGCAGGAAATTAGAGCGGATCGCTCGTTTTCCAACGTAATCCGGAGAGTAGTAGAGGAGTCCCTATGGTTACAGCAAACATCGCACCCGGATGACGGCAGCAGCCTAAGCAGCCTCCGGGAAACCGAATCCCTTCTCCAGGCGTTGGCAAGCGGAGAAGGCGAAGCAGAAGCCTTTTCAGTGTATGAATCGGATTCCGAAGGGGAATACAACGTGCACACGAACTACCGTAGCAGCAACGAAACCCCAGGCGGACCGGAGGACGAAGGATCAGACACCTTACCGACACCAGAACCGGAATTGCTAAGGCTGGAACCTCCGGAACCAACAGAGTAAGAGCGACCTCCGACACCGGAAGTCGAGGAGGAGAGGCCTCCATCACCAAAAGAAGAGGAAAGACCACCGACGCCGGAGAAAAACCAGGAATGACCACCAACACCGCCAACCCGCGCACCAATACCGGACGACGACATGCCATTCCAGTACTCCAAGTATAGAGATGATCCGGACGCGGAAGCTCATGTTCACGCCTTTGAACAGACATGGGAAGCAAACCATGTGTCCCAGCGATTAACCCCGGAAGAAGAGGAACGCTCTAAGATAGCGGAATTTGGCGTCACATTGGAAGGACCGGCAACGAGATGGCGCCGGACGTAGGACCTGTCTACCATCACCACTTTCGCAGATTTAAAACCTAAATTCTTGCATTTTTTCCAAAAGGAGGTGGACCAGACAGTAATGGTGGGCTTATTTTATACCATCTGACAGGAGGCAGGGGAGAGCATTCCCCAGTTTGTCATCCGGTTTCAACGGATGCATAGTCAGCTTGCCCGCGCACCCCCGGAGGAGGAATTACGGACTATATTCCTAAATGCGCTCCGGGAACCCCTACGCACGGTTTGCACGGTAATTGACTTCTGCACAAGTACTATCGACCAGGTCATTGACCGGGTGAGAGAGATGTAAAAGACAAGCTCCTGGCTCACACTGGGAGCACTCCAACGGGTGTTACCGTTCGATGAAGACCTCCGGTTTCGGCAAGCAATACAGTGCACAACCTGCTTGAATTCCGGACACTCGGCACTAGAATGCACTATGAGGACGCAATGTGTAATCTGTCAATCCAAGGGCCATACGATGGATAGGTTCGAGTATAATCTATTGAACCGGCAAGCACCGCCTGTCCGACAAATAGAGCCACGCAACAGTCGGGATGAAGAAGAGGAACGCTGGCGGTGAATGGACCGCGACCGACCGGCACAGGATGTCCGGTATGGCGATCGACGGGAGAATGATGTCCGGTACGGTGATCGGCGGGATAACTATGACTGGCATGATAGATATGATCGGTACCGAGATTACAATAGACGATATGAACATTACGACCGGGAGCACTCCCCCGGGTATCGTCAACAACGGGAGGAATACGGTAGATATAACAACCAACCTTGTCAAGAGTACCGCAATAAGAAGAACTATAACAAAAAAGGGCATTTCAAAAAAGGCGGCTACCCACGGGATCCGGAACAAGGAGCTTCAAGCAGCCAACCGGCCCAAAACCCTGCGCTTACCACGGGACCTGCCTCGGGTACAACAGACAATGCTGAATCTAGCAATACCCGGAAAGCCTACTTCAACTACTGCCGACAGGAAGGCCATTATAGTAATCAATGCCTGGAGAAGAGCTATGACAAACGACCGACAGTAAATATGGTAGTCCTTGAAGTGGCAGATCTGCAGCAGGTGACCACAAGGTCGAAGGGCATGGCCAAGGAATGGGAGACGCAGGAGACCATCCGGAAGCAAGCAACGGAATGGGTGAAAAAAGCAAACGAGCAAAATGTCACAGACTTACAGCGGCAAAAGGAGAATACCGTAGGGCTTGCCGGCGGCAGTCACTCCGAGAACGAGACATGGCTGGCGTTGCAAGAATGCCAGATTACGCTGCCACTAGGAAGACTCCTACAACTCGTGCCAAGATTCACAGAAGGACTGAAGACGGACATGACGGCAGGAGAATCATCACCGGCACCGGTACTCTTCTCGAATCCGGAGGAGGGACCAACGGTGGTGGACACCAACAGTCCGGTAATCACTGCCATTGTAAAAGGGAAAGAACTCCCCGGCACAGTTATAGACGGAGGCTCCGGGGTGAATGTAATAAGACTTCGAACGTGTGATGCCCTGGGAATCCACGAGTGGGAGCCGTGTCCGTTCTGGTTACGAATGGCCGATACAAGCTCAGTGTGGCTGACAAAATTAATACGAAAATTAGAAGTCACCGTTGGTAGTCATACATTTCACATCTTGGCAGTAGTGCTACAATTACAGGCACAAGGCGCATACCCGCTATTGCTGGGGCGACCGTGGTTGAAAACGGCACATATCAAACAGAATTGGAGGAAAAATATAATTACCTTCCGGCGAGGAAAAGCCAAGGTACGGGTACCAACACAGCCAAGGACGAGCACTGGCAAGGAATGTACACCGTTGTATGCAGAGTGCGTCAACATGCTAGAAGGGTTAGCTGACAAAGAAGAAGCTCAGTACTTGCAGGAAAACCCGAAGATCGTACCCCTCTTCGAAATTGACATTGCCGAAGCAGTAGCACCATACTTATCGCAGCCGGAAGAGATTGAAGCAGAACCGGATAAAGACGCAATCCGAGAGTTACGGCAAGCGCAGGAAGCGTTGGAACGGGAAATGGCCGTTTCACAGCGCGTAAAAGCGTCACAACTTGAAGAGGTGAACCTAGGGACCACAGACGAAGCAAAATCGGTGCACATCGCCAAGGAGATGAAGTCCGAAGACAAAACGGTGATGATTACACTTCTCACGGAATTCCACTGTTCGCCTAGTCATACGAACACATGCGAGGGCTCGACCCTTAGTTATACCAACATCAGATTCACTTGAGCAAGGATGCAAAACCAGTTGCACAGAGACGGTACCGGATGAATCCCAATTATGCCGCCAAAGTCAAGGAGGAAATCGACAAACTGCTAAGAGTGGGCTTTATCCGTCCGGTAAAGAAAGCAACATGGCTGAGCCCGATCGTAGTCGTACCGAAGAAGAACGGAAAAATTCGAGTTTGTGTGGACTACCGAAAACTCAATGCGGCTACGGTAATGGATGCGTTTCCACTTCCGTTCACAGATGGAGTGTTGGATGCCGTCGCCGGCCATGAGGTCTATAGTTTTCTAGACGGATTCAGTGGGTACAATCAGATCCGGATGCACCCCGATGATCAAGAGAAAACGGCTTTCGTCACCGAATGGGGGGTGTTTGTGGCCGTGATGATGATGTTTGGACTCAAAACCGCACCAGCAACATTTCAACGAATCATCATGGAAATCTTTGGTGAATATATCTTGGCTTTTATGCAGGTTTTTCTTGACGATTTCGCCGTCTATAGCCGGGAGGAGAACCATTTTCAGCACCTCCGTCTTTGTCTAGAAAAGTGTAGAGCGTACCAGCTAAGCTTGAATCTGGCGAAGTGTGTATTTGGCATGTCTAGTGGAACCTTTCTAGGACATATTGTGAGCCAGGAAGGCATTGCAGTCGGCCCAGACAAAGTGAAAGCCATATTAGAAGCACCGGCGCCGGCAACGACAAAGGCATTGAGCCGGTTCTTAGGCCAGATCCGGTGGCACAGCCGGATGCTCCGATACTTGGCCGACCTGGCTACACCGTTGCATGCCGCCGTACATCGGACACCATTCCGGTGGACCGACAACGAGGATAGGGCGTATAGGGCCCTCAAGGTACTATTGTCGCAAGCACCGGTAGTGCAGCCTCCGGATTGGAGTAAAGAATTTCATGTGTTCGTGGACGCCTCCGACATCGCAATTGGAAGCGTACTGATGCAGCTTACGGAGCCAAAGTGGTACCGGCCAGTGTACTATGCCAGCCGAAAGTTATCCTAAGCGGAATGGAACTACTCTACCAGTGTGACAAAGTTTCGGCATTATTTATTGGGAAGGAAGTTTTCCTTCCATGTAGATCATTCGACACTCCTTTACCTAGTGTCCAAGGCGTCACTCACCGGTAAGTTGGCCCGGTGGACCTTACTGTTACAGGAAGTCGAGTTCGAAATATTCCACCGACCCGGTATACAACATGTTGTAGCGGATTACTTAAGCCGATTAGAGTCCAGAGAGATGGGTGACGGGGTAGCGGACGAGTTTCCGGATGCGGAGCTGTTTCGAGTCACTACGGAAACGACAACAGATGAGACGGTGGCACAGGAAGACAAGTGGCTCACAAATATGCACCAGTTTCTGAGCACAGGACTGCCTCCGGAAGAGATGAACCGGGACGAAAGGAAACGCCTGGCAGTGCAAAGCCGACATTTCTGCTTACTGCAAGACACACTTTACCACAAGGGCGTGGACGGCATATGGAGACGGGTTGTGCGCAGCGATGAAAAGGACCTCATACTGAGGGAAGCCCACTGCGGAGTTGCTGGAGGTCACTATGCCGGAGATGCGACGACCAGGAAAATATGGCAAAGTGGCCTATGGTGGCCAACGACATTAAGAGATGCGGTACGGTACGCAAAAGAATGTGACCTATGCGAGCGAATGGGCCAACCAACGGAGCAGGCTCGGATGCCACACCAGCTTGTACTACCACTGAGCCATTCCAGAAGTGGGGGCTGGACTTTGTTGGACCGTTCAAACCACCGGCAATGAGAACAGGCAATCGGTACGTCATCGTTGCGACGGATTACTGCACGAAAAGGGTGGAGGCGAAAGCCTTAAGAGACAACACCGCTGCGTCAACGGCAAAATTTCTATACGAATACATCTGGTGCCGTTACGGATGCCCAATCGAATTAATAAGCGACCAAGGGGGGCACTTTCTCGGCCAAGTAGTTGAAAGCTTGACGACATTCTATGCCGTTGTCCATAAACGGAGCACACCATACTATCCGCAAGCAAACGGGTTAGCTGAATCGACGAACAAAACGCTCCAGAATATCCTCCGGAAGATCTTCAACGAAAACCGAACGGATTGGGATACCAAGCTACATAGCGCGCTTTGGGCATATACCGGACAGCACATAAAACGAGCATCCGAACAACACCGTTCCGGTTAGCGTTCCGACTAGAGGCGGTAATGCCGGTGGAATTCCAAGTACCCAGCTTACGGATCCAGCTACGGGAAAGGCTGAACGAGAAGGAGTCGGAGGCAATACGGTTAATAGCGTTGTGTGAACTCGAGGAACAACGACTTGCAAGCATCCTGCACTTAGAATTGGAACAATGGCGATGGAAAGCATTTGTCGACCGGCACAGGAAAGGAAATGAAAAAATGTTCGCAATCGGCAAGCCGGTGTTAGTATTTCAGACCCGGATGGGCAAGATGCCCAAAAACCCAAATGGGTCAACGGATTCCGATTGAAGCCATATAGACGACCGATGCCAAAAAACCCATTTGAGCAAAGGACCGACACTGGTGCGGAAACGGCAACCTATGAGGGAAATGGCAACCACCAAGACGGCAGAGACGGCGAGCCGGTAACTGGGGAGAATGAGGCCGGTAAGGGTCCGATAGGACCAACGGACAAGTAACCTCACACTAACAGTATAAAAAAAAAAAAAGTAAAAAGAAAAAAAAGAAACGAAGTAATCATGCAAAAGTGAGGTATGAATGGACGAGAGAGCGAGGAACGAAAAGGTACGTAGTGGGCATTTAAGCGCCACCACAGGACATAATGCTATTTTAGTACACAACGTGCATGTTACCCGTTCCTTTGGGTGAACACCTTCGATAGATCTGCGGCTATCGGTCTTCAAGGGCGTGGTATGTGAAGGCTCGTAACAGAGGCGTCGAGAGAGATACAGGGCTTAGAGAGAAAACACTAGCGAGGTCTTGATAGACGTGGGCGGCGTTGAACTCATAGGTATGGATCAAAGCACAGACTCATACAACAAAATGGGCACAACTCAGATATATTACTATGATAGAAAAGATTACAAAACACGGCCTATGGCTGGTGACCGTACAAGTTTATCTAATTACGAAGGACTAAGCTAGTGCTTCCGCCTATATTTTTCTTCTCTCCCTCTCTGAGGTACTGGTCCTCGTTTAAATAACTTTTCCCCTAATACACAGCCGAGCCGTCGGTGGCCCGTGATACTCGGACTCGGCGTTTGCTAATTTCCTAATTTTACATTTCTGTCCTCTGGACAACACCTAGCACGCCCGTGGGACAGGACCTTGTCCGTCGGACCCACGACTTACAAAATACTAACAATATTACAAAAATTGCCTTTTAGGCGTGATCCTCGTTTCATTCCTCTTTTAAGATGTCGAGGATGCTTTCGGGGTTCGGGGTGGTGGCAGGGTGGTCTAGTTGGACTGTCGGTGCGGGGGGTTGAGTTTGGTCCGGGGGTGGCATATCTTCTCGGGCGTCCGCCTCAGGTGCGGCCGATTCTTCTGGTGGGGGTGTGGGTTCGTGGGCGCTGACCTCTACTTCGACAGGATCTGGTACCGTGTGGGCATCCATGGGATGTCTGTTGGCCGGGGCAAGTTCCTCCTGTGCCGTGTCCGTGATCTCCTTGCTGGAAGGTTCTTCCTTCTGCTCTGTGGCCGTTGGAGGGCTGGTGGGGATGGTTGCGAGTCGTTCTCGTTCGAAGGCTTCTGTTTCCAGGGGAAACAACATCTGACCGTCATTGAAGTCCTCCATTATTTGCTCGATTGCCGCGGTGTGAGATTTTGCCAAGGACTGGTAATCCTTGGTTAAATCTGCACGCAGGTTTTGTATGCTGGCTTCGTCCATTTTGTAGAAACCGCGGCCCTCCTTCCGTTGGTTCTCGGCGTCGGCGAAAATATGCAATTCGGTAGCTTGGGCTGCCCATTCATCTCTTGCGCGACTTAATGTTTCCTCGACCTTTTTGGTAAGGTGCTGGCGCTGTTTCTCGATCAGTATTCTGATGCGTGTCTCATCCATGCCGGGTTGTGCACGGATGGCTGCTAATTCCTGTTTTAAGCCGTCGACCTCGACCTGAATCTTCTGTGTTCTTAGCTCATAGATGGCCTGAGTGTTCTTTGCATCTGCGGTTACGAGCTAGAGAGCCTGCTCGTAACGCTTGGTGAGTTCTTCGGTGGCTTGCTCCCATTCTTTTTGACACGTGGCCTGGATTTGTTCCCGTTCGACGATTCTCTCTTCTTGTAGGGCGAAGTAGGAATCCGATAATGCGTCTTTTTGCTCCGAAAGTAGCTTGCATTTGATGAAAAACTCGTCAGCCATTTCTTTAAGGGTCGTACGCTGACTCTGCAGCTCGGCATTCTCCGCGATCATCGTCTCCTCCCGTTGGCGATTTCTTTCCTCTTGCCGAAGGTTCTAGTCTTTCGCATTGTCGAGCGCGGCCTGTAGGTCTAGAACTTCCTTCTCTTTCTTCACCACTGTGGCTGCGTATTCCTCCAGCTTGCTTTTGAGTTCGGCTTCTTTGGCCGCGGCTTGCGCTTGTACCCGGCCCAGTGCTTCGTTCTGCTCGTCTATCCTTTGGTCGGCCTGGGCTCTAATCTCGGCCATTTTCTTGGAAGCTTCTTCTTTTAGGCGATCCATCGCCTCTTGATGCCGTTGTTCGTGTCTCTCGGTTCACCGTTGTTCTTCTTTAAGCTCCGCGCGGTAATCCCGGAGCGGGGGTTCTGTCTGGGTTGCCACCTCCTTGGGTGCACGAGGTGGTGGTATCTCGGTCTTCTCCATGGGCGTGGGCACCTCGGTTGTTGTGTAGGCATCGACCATTTGTAACGAGTCCGTTTTTGTACTGGCCTGCACCGTCAGGATTGAGTCGGTGATGGTGCTTTCATCCATCATTGTTATGTGTGGAGGTGCTGGGAGGGCCTCAGTGGTCTTGATCGGAAGGCTCAAGAGTTGTTGTTCCGGCTGGTTTTGCTCCCAGGCTGCCAGCTTCTGGTTCGCAGCTTGCCATAATTCTGTAGCCATCTTAGCATGTTTTTGGGCTATTTTTATCTTTCGGGCCATGTCTTTGGCTGCCCGCGTAGTGCGATCCAGGTCCCGATATGCCTCGATAAGGGCCGTGTTCAACTCGGGGACTTCCATGAGAAGAGCGGCCTGTTTTGCCTGCTTCTTCCTCCCGATTTTTTGTAAAGCCCTGTCCTCCTAGGGCTCAATTTCACCTATTAGCGCGCGTTGAATCATTTTTGTTTCGGCGTGCTCCTCCGCCATTCGAGCGGCTGCGGCGACTTGGGCTCTGGCGAGGAAGTCGACCAGCTCGAATGTCGTACCTAGGCGTAGGAGCGCACTAAATTCGTAAGCCTCCGCGGGGAGGTCCTTATACCCAAGGACTTCATCCTCCGAGATCTGTGTTGTCTGCCCATGCTCGATCTTTCTCTGGTTCAACGATGCCTCCTTAGGGGTGATGGCCAGGTTGCTCTATCGGACAACTAAGGCTTGCTCCTGTTGTGGCTCTTTCTGTTCTTCCGAGGACTCGCGGTTGAGTCGTCTTCTCTTGCTTGGTTGTGTTTGGGGTTCTGGGGCCGGTAGTGTCGTTTCCTCCGCCTGCTTCCTTTTCTGGGGTCGTGGTGGTGCAACATGCTGTGTGTTGGGGCGTGGGCTAGGCCTTGGGGACGTTACCGAGGGGCGCGACGTTGGCTGTCGAATGGTGATGTCATCGGCCGTGTTGTCTTCCGCGGCTACCTCCTCCTCGCATTCTTGGCAGGTTTCAGAAACTGCCCTTTTTTGTTGGGGTTGGGTGGGTGGTGGTGCAGGTGCGGGGTTTTGGTCGGCCGCAGGAGGTGAAGGCGATGTGGGCTCCTCCCATGCTTTGTGGCTGATGGCAACGAATTTCTCTCTCTGCCTTCGTGGTGGTGGTGGGGACGTGAGTGTGCGAGGGGAAGGAAGAGAAGAGGGTGGGTATAGAACCATCAAAAAGTGGGTAAGAACAGACAACATCTTCTTACCAGACTGAAATGAAGCTAAGGCAGCGCGGAGTCCCTCGCCTGTGATGATTCCCCAATCGATTCTGTTTCCTTCATACGCGCTGATGATGATGGTTGCCTTGTTTTGTGGCATGCTCGTTGGGTTCGTATGCACGAACACATACTCCATTAATATACGAGCAATCTCCCCGAAAGCTTTGTTGGGACCGCCATACGTGCGATATGCCTTCCCTGAGGTTGAGTACTCACCGAAGTACGCCTTCATCTTTGATGCCGGGGGTATGTTGACCTCATGGTCCCCTCCCTGTTGCAGGTCCAAAACAGCCCGAAGCACGTTGTTGGTGATGGCTTCGGGAGTTATACGTTTAGCCACACCTTGGGCATCTGGGTGCGCGGGTGCATCGATGATCTTCAGGTAACCGCCCATTCCTCGTTCCTGGAGCCAGGCGCGGGTTTCTGTTGAGGCGGTAAGAGGCATGGTGGAGATGGAGACGGGGTTCGACTGTGTGGAAGTGTGAAGAAGAGTGATAAGGCGAGGGCGAGACACAGGAGGAACAACAGGAAGGGGAAGTCCAGCAGAGGGGTTATGAGAGTGAAAGAGGGCTTGAGAGCAAGAGCGTTTAGCGTGATGAGGGCGAGACGGGGTTTCTGAGCTTGAGAGCGATGGAGATGGGGAGCGATAATGGTCTGTGCTGCGTTTTGGAAATGGTTTTAGTAACTTACTCCTAGGGTTTTGTGCCTGAAGTGAATCCTGAAGATTCTGAGTCGTGGGTGCCATAATAAGTGACTAGCACCACATGTCCTGAAGGTGAGTGGGGCGCTTCTAGTGCTTTGCATGTGCTTAAATAGGTACTAATTGAGTGGTGGCGAGGGGTGCTCCTAAAATTGTGAGTGCCTAGGTGGGTGGTGTAGGTGTAGCTAATCAGTGGCTAAGCTATGGTTAATCCTACCTACTACTACTTTTATTAATTTCAAGAAGGTGGGTGAGTCCTTATTCAGGGGGACATGTGGCGTCCTCCGTGGTGGTCTCCGAGACTTGTTTGTGCCGTGTGGCTCGGTAAACGGGTTGGGTGGTGTAGTCCCTCGATATGGTCGAAGTCGGAAACCATTGGCCCAACTTTTGACAGTGTCGCCGGCGAGTGTGCCGAGCTGGAACGTCCTGTTGAACTCGTCGATAATCCAGAATGGACCGGTCCACCGAAATCTTAATTTTCCCGGCATTGACCCGAGTCGTGTTTGGAAAAGAAGAACTGGTTTGCCGATGGTGAGCTCCTTCTCCAGCCCGTGTCGATGTCGATCCACGAAAGCCTTGCGTTGCCGTTGGCGTTGTTCGAGCTGGGCCATACTCTCTATCCTATCTTCGCCGAGTTCGAGGAGTTGTTCCAGCCGGGATTGCTCGGATTGGGCCTCGGGAAGCCGTGCTTTGACTTGAACTCAGAGGCTCGGGACTTGGAACTCGACGGGCATTACGGCTTCTAACCCGAACGCCATTCGGAAGGGGGTCGATTGGATGCTTGTTTTGAAAGTCGTACGATATGCCCACAACGCGCTCTGGAGTTTGTCATCCCAATCGGTCCTGTTTTCATTGACGATCTTCTTCAGTATGGTTTGGAGGATTTTATTGGTCGATTCCGCCAAGCCGTTCGCCTGCGGGTAGTATGGTGTGCTTTTCTTGTGCACCACCGCGTAGTGGTGTGTAAGCTCACGTATTATATGATTGATGAAGTGCCCACCTTGGTCACTAACGAGCTCGATTGGGCATCCGTAACGGCACCAGAGGTGCTTGTACACAAATTTAGCCGTGGATGCCGCTGTGTTATCTCGGAGTGCCTTAGCCTCGACCCATTTGGTGCAGTAATCCGTGGCAACGATAATATAATTATTCCTTGTTCGGGCCGCGGGTGGTTTGAAAGGGCCTACAAAATCCAAACCCCATTTTTGAAATGGGTCCAACGGAAGAATCTGCTGGTGTGGCATCCGTGACTGTTCCATTGGTTGCCCCAATCGTTGGCACAAATCGCACTGCCGGCAAAACTCGTGAGCGTCTTTCTTCGTTGTCGGCCACCACAATCCACTTTGCCAAACTTTCCTTGCCGTGGAATCCCCGGTGTAGTGCCCCCCAGCTACTCCTTGGTGGGCTTCCTGAAGAACGGCGTTCTTCTCGAATTGCTGAATCGCTCGGCGCCATATGTCGTCCGAGCCTTTGTGGTAGAGAATGTCCGAGACGAGGCAAAAATTCCGGCTATGCACTGTAGGCGTTTTCTCGTGTCAAGGGTCATGTGCTCGGGAGGTACACCGGTAGTGAGAAAATGGGTCATCTCCGTGATCCATTCATCTCCGTTATCGTCTGGTATTGTCGTCAGGTTAAATAGGCTGGCGTCCGGTAGGTCTTCGTACGTTGTTTTTGCCGGTTCTCTTGACTCAAGATGGCTCAAGTAGTCGGCGACGGCATGTTATACCCCGGGTCGATGTTGAATCTGGAAATCAAACTCTTGTTGTAGGAGCGTCCACAGAGCCAACCGTCTGGTAAGGGCTTGCTTATTGACCAAATAAAGAAGGGCCGAGTGATCCACGTGAAAGGTAAATTTTCGGCCCAAGAGGTAATGCCGAAATTTATTGATGCTATAAATCATACCAAGGGCCTCCCGCTCGGTGGTGGAGTAATTCTTTTCCGCGGTCGAGAGCTGTCGGCTGGCGTAGTACACGGGCCTATACCAATTCGGGGGTGTGCATTGCATTAGGGCACTTCCGATGGCGATGTCCGAAGCATCTACGAAGACATGAAACGGTTCGGACCAAACCGGAGACTAGACCACCGGGGCATGTGACAACATTCGTTTCAGGGTCTGATAGGCTGTGTCCTCGATTGACGTCCATTGGAAAAGAAGGCGATGGACTGCCTTGTGTAAGGGTGTCGCGAAATCTGCCAGGTGTCGTATCATTCGGCTATGCCACCGGATCTGTCCCAAAAAACGGCTTAGTGCCTTAGCGTTCGAGGGTGCGGTGGCATTCAGGATTGCCTTTACTTTATCCGGGTCCATAGCGATGCCTTCTTGACTGACAATGTGGCCGAGAAGGTTGCCGCTGGTGACTAAGAACGCGCATTTTGCCGGGTTTAAACTCAATCGAGCTTGGCGACATCGGTCCAGGCAAAGTCGTAACTGGGTTATGTGTTCCCGTCGATGGCCATACACGGCGAAATCGTCGAGAAAGACTTGCATGAACGCCGGGATGTAGTCATGAAAGATTTCGGTGATGATGCGCTGGAACGTAGCCGGCAATGTTTTTAGACCGAACATCATAACTTCTGCTACAAAAACACCCCATTCCGTGACGAAAGCGGTTTTCTCCTGATCTTCCGGGTGCATTCTTATCTGGTTATAGCCGCTGAACCTGTCGAGGAAACTGTAGCATTCGTGGCCGGCTAACGTGTCGAGGACGCTATCCGTGAATGGGAGAGGGAAACCATTGGTGACTGTTGCCGCGTTAAGCTTCCGATAGTCGACGCAGACGCGGATTTTTCCGTTCTTCTTTGGGAACACTACGATCGGGCTCAACCATGTAGCCCGTTTAACAGGGCGAATGAAGCCCACTCGGAGTAGTTTGTCAATTTCCTCTTTGACTTTAGCGGTGTAGTTGGGGTTCATCCTGTAGCGCCTCTGCTGAACCGGCCGAGTGTCGGGTAAGATGTGAATTTGATGTTGGTAGTATTGAGGATCCAACCCCTTCATATCGGTGTAAGACCAAGCGAAAACATCCTGGTAGTCGGTGAGTAATTTTACGAGGCATGCCCGTTCTCCGGTTGGTAGATTATTGGCAATTTGTACCGTACGGGGATTCTCGTCCGAACCGAGGTTTATTGTTTCCAGGGTTGATGCTTTCACTCATTGTGAAATGGCGAGTTCGCGTCCGAAAGCCTCCCGAGCATGACGTAGCTCGGCAACTGTGGTTGCATCTGGTTCCTCCTGGGGTGGTGACTCCTCTGTGACTTCCTCGTCTTTAGATGGCTCGGTGGTTGGTAAGGCATTGATTTCGAAGAGAGGGATGATCGTGGGATGATCATCTAGGAAGTCATCGACCTCCTCATCGGCCAACCCGTCGAGCATATGGACCCCTTCCGCGTATAACGGCGAAGTGTTGAGGGCGACGGGGACTCGTTCTTCAGTGATGATTCGGAATTTTGTCTTTCCTCTTCGGAACGAGATCATGTTGCATTGCCAATGTTGCTTGATATTCGCTGTACGCAACCATGGTTGACCTAGTAACATTGGGTAGGTGCCTTGTGTCTCCAGTCGTAGCACGACGGTTGAGATCGTGAACATGTGGCCTCCGAGTGTGAAGTCGAGATGGCGGATTAAACCAATGGGGCGAACAGAGTGGGTGTCGGCCATCCGAAGCCAAAAGGGGCATGGTTCCCATTGATTCAAGCCGAGGTTGAGACACGTTGACTCGCTAATAATGTTTACGCCGGATCTGCCGTCGATGATGCATCCGTGGAGGTCTTGTCCCTTAATGATGATTCGCACGGCTGGGTTCTGAGAATCCATGAGTGGTGGACCGGTTCCTGCTTCGGTGAGGTGTAACGGTGGCGTCATGGGCTTAGTATTGGCCTGGAGTGCCGCCAGGGTGTCCCGAAATCTCGGCATGAGTGGTAGCAGTTTATGTAGGGGCAGCAAGATGCGGGAGTTGGTAAGAACATCCCATAGCTGGTCGTCCTCTGACGACGTGGATGGTGCCGAGGTTTGTGGTACTTCACTGGGCCCATCTCTCATGTCAGTTTGCATGCGTACAACATTATTTTTATTGGCCGTGTCGATCCATTCTTTTGCTGCCTGACGTACTTCATCCTGGATTTGCCACTGAGTAGTCTACGCTTTACTCCGGGTAGTGACCGTTTGAACATCGGCCATGATACTGTTCACCGCGGGTGCCTTGCCACAGTTGGTTGTCGGACATTGCGTGGCGTAGTGGCCTGGTTGATTACATTTAAAACATGTCATGTTGGCCGAGCTGCTGGTGTCCGCTTGGTCTATGTGTGGAAGCTGTTGTTGTTGATTCTCGGTCTCGTTTGGTGCTGGGTTGTTCCGAGGTGCGTTGGAGTTGCGCTGGTCATTTTGAGGAGCGTCCCGTCGGCGGTTGTAATTAGGTCTTCTATTGTTGCGTGTGTTGCGGTTGCCGTTTCGCTGATCAATGCGTGAGTTCCGTCGGTCATACCGGTCATCGCGATCGTCATCATATCGGGCATAATCGTCGTGCCGGTCATCGCGATAATGATCACGGCGGTTATCATGTCGGTAGTCGTCGTCTCGGCGCCGTCGATCTAGGGATCGCGGTTGGTCGTTATCCTGGTCTTGGTAGATATATTGCTTGCCCTGCCGAGAGTATGTATTTCGTGGCTCAATCTGGCGGACCGGTGCCGCCGTTGTGCGGTTCAACATATTATATTCGCACTGCTCTACCGTGTGAGCTTGAGACTGACAGATCAGACACTGTGGTCGGTGGGGACATTCGAGGGCCAGGTGCCCTGATCCTGAACACGCAGTGCATTGGAGGGCTTGGCGAAAGCGATTGTCCTCTTAGGGAAGAGCGTTTTGCAAGGATGTCGTCGAGAAGACCGTGTCGTGCTGGTTCCAATCGAGGGCGAGAACGCGCGCTATGACTTGTTCGATAGTATGGTTGGCGAAATTTGTAAGTGCGAGAGTCGTTTGTAGAGGCTCTCGTAAACTGGATAGGAAAGTGTCCGGTATATGTTGTGCCGAGACATCATCGGCCACTTGTTTGTAGAGATCCTGGAACCGGATCGTGAACTGCGCGACTGTTTCGTGCGGTTCCTGGCATATAAAGAAGAATTGCCGGAGCAGTTCCCGTTTAGGCACCTCGCGATGAAAAAGTTCAAGGAACTTTGTGCGCACGATTTGGAAAGTGGTCGCCTCTCCTATTTCGAGGCGAGAGTACCATCGTGTGTCCGGTCCATCGAGGGAGAGTGTGAACTCGGCAATCTTCGAGGCATCGATTTCGGCCGGCGTGAGGCGGTGCGTGGAGTGGTTAGCCTGCCACGTGGATATGAAGGCACGGACGTGTGACTCTGCGTCTGGTCCGTCGGTGTATCGTGGGTATGGGTACGACATGATGTCGTACTGTGGGTCTTCTGGTAGCATCGGAAAAGGGTTTAGTTCCGGTTGATTGACCTACGGAGGGCTTGACGAGGGTTCTGGTGGTGAATCAACTCGCGATCGAGTGTCCGGTGGCGAGGATTGCACTGGACAAGCCTCCGATTGATCAGGAAAGGATTGGTCAGTGACCGCCGAGTCGGAAGTTCCTTCGACTGGCTCAGGGCGTCGAGCGGGTGGCCGAGACCTCGTGGTGCGAGAGGGCGCCGTAACGGCGGCTGGTGGTTACCTTCAACGAAGTTCGCTGTGCACTCACAGCTATAACCGGGCGTGCCAAATTGTGTTACCCGTTCCTTTGGGTGAACACCTTCGATAGATCTGCGGCTATCGGTCTTCAAGGGCGTGGTACGTGAAGGCTCGTAATAGAGGCGTCGAGAGAGATACAGGGCTCAGAGAGAAAACACTAGCGAGGTCTTGATAGACGTGGGCGGCGTTGAACTCATAGGTATGGATCAAAGCACAGACTCATGCAGCAAAATGGGCACAACTCAGATATATTACTATGATAGAAAAGATTACAGAACACGGCCTATGGCCAGTGACCTTGCAAGTTTATCTAATTACGAAGGACTAAGCTAGTGCTTCCGCCTATATTTTTCTTCTCTCCCTCTCTGAGGTACTGGTCCTCGTTTAAATAACTTTTCCCCTAATACACAGCCGAGCCGTCGGTGGCCCGTGATACTCGGACTCGGCGTTTGCTAATTTCCTAATTTTACATTTCTGTCCTCTGGACAACAGTGCACACACTCGAAAAAGGCACCAGAATGCATAGAGAAAAACCACTGTGCGTGGAGACCCTCTACTTTCGCGAACCCAGGAGCACAGAAGCACCAAGGCGCTGGAAGATCATCAAACGAGAACCTACGCACAGAGAACCCCCGCTTTCTGAACTCTCTCTCTCACAATCTCACTCTCATCACCATCCAACCTCGCCACCACAATCCGACCTCGACACAGACATGGACCCGCAAAAGTTGTCGGAAGCCGCCAAGAAATGGCTAAAGCAACACGGGCTCGAGGGCTTCTTGATGATTATGGAGGTACCGCCACACAAAGAAGCCGACAAGGTGATCAAAGAAATCGACACAGAGGTCATAACGGCGGAGGCGATCCGAGCGTTAATAGGCCTTCCGGAGGGAGGCATACTCACGATTGACAATCCGAACTCGGAGCAACTCATCAAGTATTTTGGTGAGTACTCCCTAGCCATCAAGGGCTACCGGACATAGGGTGACGGAGATATGCTGTTCCGCGAGATTGCTCGTGTGCTCCACGAATACGGCCATGTGTACCTAGACCCCCCGTCATGCCGCAGAACCGGGCAGGGATGATCATCGCCACCTATGAAGGGATCAAGGTGGATTGGCCGGTATTGATCGCAGACGGTTTGTGTGCGGCGATCGAGATCGTCAAAGGCAAAGACGACAAAGAAGGCCGAGACAGACGGAGGATATGGCACGCCGTAACGCAGTGGTTCACCTTGCTTGTGCCACCCGTCCAGCCCAAGAAGCGGGGAAGAGTGGTAGACGGCACCCCAAAGACTGCTTCCAAAAGACAACAGCTGTTGGCCTCTAAGGCCACTAAGGGGAAGGCGGCGGACACAGAACAGGTGGGAAAGGAGAGCACCAGCCGGAAGCGGCCAACGGATGCGCAGGAGGAACCACCGGTACGGCCCATAAAGGTTACACTCTGCCGACCGGTGAATAGAGAAGCGGACCCCTTGGCGGCAAAACTCAATGCCAGGACTCAGGAAGAGGAAATAGAGGAGGAGCCTACAGAGCACCTCCAGCGACGGTCTTCGGCAAGGACCGTTGAGGCAGCCGGGAAACGTTCGGACCCTCAGACGGAGGGAACACCGGCTCCCCATACTGAGACTCCCACGCCAAGGGAGGAACCGGAACCGGTGCGCATGACACCGGAATCAGAAGCCCCTGCACCACCGGCAGCACCGGCAAGTCCCATACCGCTAGAACCGGAAAGGTCAATACAGCCTCCCTCGGCCAACCAAGAAGAAGCGCAAGGGGAACCAGGACAGCAGGGTGGTCCACGGGCAGAAACGAAATTGCAACTCGGCGCAATCAGGCAGGACCACCCATCTACAAGCGAGCCCATCTGTCAAACCTCTGTGCAAGCACAACAACAATGCACCGGTAGCCTGTGGCTCCGGTGGATAGGCGAATAGATTGCCAGAGCAGTGGGGTATATTGAGGCGGAAGAAAGAGCGCAAAGCGAACGGTTGCTTGTCACAACCGAACAACTAGAGACGGCCCGGTCCAGAATCCGGTGCCTTGAAAAAGACTTGGATCAGGTCATGGCAGAGATGGCCAAAATGGCCTTAACGGCAACACAGATCCAATCACCGGTGACTCCAGTAAGTGTACAGAATAAAGAACCAGACCAACCTGTACATACTAATAAGACCCCGGCAACGGAACCCGTCACAGAGAGAGATGCTGCGCAAGCCCAAGAGCTTGCGGAATTGAGAGATGAACTTGCCGCACAAGAAGCGCTAAGGAGCCGTGAACGGGAATTGAAGACAGCGGCCGAAGCAGAATTAAAGAAGACTGTTGAGAACCTCCGCCGGGCAGAGGAGAGCCTCCGGAAAGGCCATCAAGCGTACGATCGGCTAAGGGAGGAAAAAGACAAAGTGCTGCAGGAAAAGGACAAGTTGCGGAAGACGGCGGAAACGGAAATTGAACGGCTAAAGAAGGAGCTCCACCAGCAGAAGGACCGCGAGGACCGGGCCCATCGACAGATCAACGCACGGCTCAAGCAAAAGACAGATGATTTTGAGCACCTGCACCGGGACTACAAACGGCTGGAAACGGAGCATAAGGAACGGGTGGCCGAGCTCTAGTAGGAAGTGGATCGGGCCGCGACGGCGCTCGCCGACGAACGAGCGGAAAATACAAGAGGGTTGGACGAGGCGGAGAAGGTTCGGACTGATCTCCAGAAGCAGCAGCAGGAAGAAAAGGAGAGAGCGTCAACGGTATTGCAAAAATTACTAAGCACATATCAAAGGCAATTGACGCATTACAAGGAGCAGGTGGAAGACAACGTCAAAATCATCAAGCAATTGAAGGAGGAACGGCAAGCTGCGGAGATCAAATTGCAGTGGGAATGGGCCGGATTCAGTGCATCCTTCGGGCATGGCTGAATCAGACAAAACGCTTGATTGACGAAAGCTCCGTAAGATGGTGGACAAAGTGGGCACAAAATGCGGCGGAACTCCAATTGCTACGGGCAGACGTGGCAAACCGGCGGAAGGAAGGAGATGATTGTTACACGTTGACTTCCGAGGACTTCACCGCCATACGGGACGAGCTGGCCGACGACTTCCAAGTCCTGGCGGATGAATAGCTGGCGCAAGTCCGACAACTCGTAGCTCAGCTAGACGATGATAGGCTGGACGCTCAAATCCAGTTTGAAAGCTACGAGCGGTCTCGGGTTCGGGAAGAAAAAGCACGGGAAGCGGCAACGGTTAACCTTAGTGATGAGGAACCGTCGCCGACCGAGGGCCAACCCGGAACCAGTCAACCGGAGACCACTACGACGGAGGGAGCAACGACGGAGACGCCGGTGTCAGAGCAACAAACGGAGGAGCAGCCGCAACAGCCACCAAAGGACCACTCGCAGCAGCTATCAACGGAGCAGCAACAACAGCAGCAACAACAGCAACCACAACAACAACAACAACCAATTCCAGATGAACCATTGGAGACTCTCGAACAAAGCATTTTGGATATTTTGGATGAAGAATACAAAGGGTCGGATGTGGATTCGACGTACAAGGTACTGTCCCACGGGCGTGCCATGTGTTACCGGCCCGACCGACAAAGGAGTCCAGAGTGTGAAACGGGGAGTTATTTAATTATTAGGAATGGTTGTAAGTAAGCTATGAGTGTGGATGGACGGACCGGAACCAGTATGCCGTTCCGGATCCGAACTGATCCCGAACAGGTGCGGATGGCACCGTTTTGTACTACAGACCGGAAACCTATTTAAAGGCCCGGATACAATGTAATGAGCAGCGGTTAATTAATAAAGCTTAGTGTTTTTTATCTCTCTGTGTTAATTGTCGTTCTGCATTCATTGTTATATCTTACGCGTGTGATTATTAAGGACGATCTTACTAAGTAGCCTAATTAAGTCGGATTAATCGTTGATTCTAATCCTATTGCCGTAACACCCCTTTGGTGAAGTGTCTTCCGTAGACACCCTATGTTAGGCCATTGTCCGTCCCTAAGAGTTAACAATGAACTCTGGGAGAAGATCGGCATCATGTTCCTGAACAAGAATGCAATTAACCGGGTTTCGGTATTCCGAAAGCTAGTGAGGCTCCGGTATCAAGACGGCTCTAGCATGGCGGAGCACATGAATGCCTTCCAGGGGCTAATACATCAAGAAACCTCGTTGGAAGTACCTCTCGTTGATGAGGTACTCGCATTGCTCCTGTTAGGTTCCCTCCTGGATAACTAGGAGACATTAGTTGTCATGTTGGGCAACGCCGGGTCGGAAAGAAAACAGTTGTCCCTAGCAAGGGTAAAATCAAGCCCGCTAGATGAAGAAGCTCGTCGGAAGGACCGGGAGTCCGGAACCGATCCGAAGGCCTTGGTCACGGAAGATGACCACAACCGGGGAAGAGGCCGGTATCGGAGTCCCCAAAACCGAGACAAATCAGGGAAGAGATCGAAGTCAAGGGGGAGGCCCACATGCTTCTATTGCGGGAAGCCGGGACATTTCCAAAAGAACTATCGACATTTTTGGAAAGAGAAGGAAACTGGCACTACCGACTCGAAGAAGAGTTCGGACCGAAACGGTTTGGATCGGAGAGGACCGGATCAGAAGGGAACGTCGGCGATCGCGACAAGTGAAGAAGAACTAATGCTCATTACCGAAGAGAATGAGTTAAACCTTGTCGGCGACGAGACAACGTGGGTTGTCGATTCCGGAGCGTCGTTCCACCTGACACCGGACCGAAGATGCTTCTCATCCTACACAATTGGTGATCATGGTTGTGTCCAGATGGGGAATGAAGGGACATGCCGAATTATCGACATAGGAGATGTGCTGTTGACGACATCAACCGGATGCAAGTTGTTGCTAAAGGATGTCTAACACGTTCCGGAGGTTCGACTGAACTTGATATCAACTGGCCGGCTAGATGATGAAGCCTACACGGGTAGCATCAGGAATGGAGTTATGAAGTTCAGCAAGGGAAGCTTCATCGTGGCCCGAGCCCGGAAGGTGAACACTCTGTACTTGATGAATGGCCGGATATGCAGGGAAGAAGTGAACGTAGCAATCTACACTGTCGGTGAGCTGTGGCACAAAAGACTGTGTGACATGAGTGAGAAGGGGATGAAGAGGCTTGCCGAAGACAACCTCATTCTGTTGAAGGACGTGCAACTTGAGAAGTGCATGATTGCTTGGCCAACAAGCAAAACCGCACCTCCTTTCGGTCAAGACCACCGATGAGACGGAATGCACCACTGGAGCTGGTGCATACCGATGTATGTCAAGTGGACACTGAGTCACATGCCAGATCACAGTACTTCGTTACGTTCATAGATGACCACAGCCGGAAGTTGTGGGTCTCACTATTGAAGACGAAGGATCAAGTGCTATTCGTCTTCAAGGAGCTCCACGCAAGAGTGGAAAGAGAAACCGGTTGGAAGCTGAAGGCAGTTCAAGCAAATAACGGAGGAGAATACTAGGGGAAGTTTGAGGAGTACTGCTGGTTGAAGGGAATCCGGCTCAAATTCACCGTGCCGAAGATGCCTGAACTAAACGGGCTGGCCGAACGGATGAATCAGACCGTGATGGAGAGAGTCCAGAGTATGTTGGCACATGCAAAGTTACCCAAGACATTTTGGGCTGAGGCGCTGACGATGGCAACCTATGTGATAAATAGATCACCCTCAGTGCCCTTGGACGGAGACACACCGCAAAGAGTATGGACCAGTAAGGACGTGTCTTATCGGCATCTGAAGGTGTTCGGGTGTCTCGCATATGTGCATGTCGCAAAGGACAAGAGAGCAAAGTTGGATTCGAAGTCCAGGCCATGCATATTCCTTGGATATGGCGATGATGAGTTCGGTTATCGGGTGTGGGATCTGGTTGACAAGAAGGTGTTTTGGAGTCGAGACATAGTCTTCATGGAAGACAGGACCATTGCTGACTGGGAGTCAGAGAAGAAGGTGATGAACTCCGGATCATTCAATGAAAACCAGCTTGAGGACACAAGGACTTACCCGGTTGAAAACTGGACGCTAGCCAGTAACCGAATGACACTCAACGAACCGGACGCATATGGACAAGAAACCGAACCGACTGAAGAAGAAGAAGAAGACACCGGAACTAGACAAGATCCCGAATCAGATTCGGATCCGGAACAAACGGAGGAACCGGCAGTCGAAAATGAAGGACGGAGATATCCTCTCTGAGAGAGAAGAGCCCCCCGGAGATTTCCGGATGTAGAGCATGTGTTGCTAACCGATGAGGGGGAGCCGGAAAGCTTCTAAGAAGAAAAACTAGACACCCACAACCACAAGTGGTTGAGTGCCATGTAGGATGAGATGGATTCCCTGCATGAGAACCACACATATGAACTGATGGAGCTGCTGAAAGGGAAGAGAGCATTCTGGAACAAGTGGGTGTACAAACTCAAACCGGGAGATGCCGCAAATCCACCAAGGTATAAGGCCCGAATTGTGGTGAAGGGCTTCTAGCAGAAGAAAGGAGTGGATTTCGATGAGATTTTTGCCCTGGTAGTAAAGATGGCATCCATTTGGACGGTATTGGGCATACCGGCAAGCATGGACCTCGAGGTAGAGCAACTGGACGTGAAGATGACATTCCTCCATGGTGACCTCGAAGAGGAGATCTATAGGCATCAACCGGAAGGATTTGAGAAGAAAGGGAAGGAGCACCTAGTGTGCCGGTTGAAGAAGAGCTTATACTGACTGAAACAAGCTCCCCCGCAATGGTACCGGAAGTTCATCTCCTTCATGATCGATCAAGGGTACCACAAGACGCAGGCCGATCACTGTGTGTTTGTGAAGAAATTCGATGGAGGAGATTTCTTGATACTCCTATATGTGGATGATATGTTGATTGTCGGACGAGACCAAGGCAAGATCCGGATGCTGAAGAAGGCTCTGAACCAGACCTTCTCAATGAAATAAATTTTTTTTTCCAAAAGAAAATATACTTCCATTAGTTTTTAGAAAAGTCATAAAAACTACAACATACAAAATTTTTCCCCAACTCATCTTTATAAGATGATGGTTGAGGAAACAAAACTTTGAACTCCAAAATAGAGGAAAATAGACAACTAATCTGAAAATTATTCTATAAATAGCTTCCAAGCTATTCCATATTGCTACCACAAGCTTCTAAGGAAGAGAACAATGTATTCCATGCCTCTACATCTCAGTTTTGAAGTTGATTGGGTCTGGCAAGACAGATATTGGGAATGCACATCATCCGGGACCGGTTGAAGAAGCTATTGTGGTTGTCACAAGAGAAGTATGTGACAAGACAAAGGTGCTTCAAAGGTTCAACATGTCGGAGGCGAAACTGGTCAGATCGACACTTCCAGCAAACCGCAAGCTCTCCGGGAAACAAAGCCCGAGGACAAAAGCGGAGAAGATGGATTTGATGAAGATACCATATGCTTCTGCCATCGAGAGCTTGATGTACACAATGGTATGTACCCAGACAGATATCAGATATGCAGTTGGAGTGGCGAGCCGGTTCATGAGCAATCCCGGCAAAGAGCATTGGAACGCGGTCAAGTCTCAATTGGCAGCATCATTCCAGATGGAGAACTTGGGGGACCTTCACAACTTCCTCGGGATCGAAGTGATCCGCATCCTGGAAGGCATATTAATAAGCCAATGACACTATGTGTTGAATATGCTCTTCAAATTTGGCATGAAGGATTGCAAATCCATCTCGACTCCTTTGGACAGAAATGTCAAGCTTCGTCACGGATTAGGAACCGCATGCGACGCAACACGGTTCCAACAAATTGTTGGAAGCTTGATTTATTTGACAATCACACGGTCAAACCGCAGTTATCCGGTCAGATTGATCAGTCAATTCATATTGCAGCCAATGTTCGACCACCTTCAGTGCGCACATAGGATATTGCACTATGTGAGGAGGAGCTGAGGGGTCGAAGGGCACCAAATCCGCAAATGCAAGGAGAAGGCCGTCAAGTGCCTTGGGAGCAGACAAGCTGACCAGACGGGTCGTGGAGCGTGGGCCAGGAGGCAAGATGGTAGAAGGAGCCAAGGCTAAGAACCGACAGAGTAGAAGGAGGAACCTTAGGTTGAGCTTGAGGGGGAGTGTTGAGAAACAAGCTCAACATGAAGCTGAACCGGCTGAAGGACCGGTTGGGAGGATCGATTGGAGGCTAAATACCTGATTAACTGAAGAAGTTGATAGGTAGATTGGCCGGGAGAGCCGACAGGCCATTAGGGCCTACATTCTTATGCTTAGTAATAGGAATATTTTAGGTACAGTAAGGGTCAGATGCTCTTATGTGAGTGATAGGGTGTATAAGATAATAGATAGTTATACACTATATGAGGGCTTGACCAAACCGATTAGATGGAGTTGAAAATCATAATATATTATATAGCTCTAGGTAACTATGATTAGAGAGTATAACTCAAGAAACTAAGAAAAAAGATAGAGAAAGCGAGCAAGAAATAAGAATGTTCTGATATTCCAACATCAAGAGAATACAAAGGAGACAAACTCCACATTGAACTAAAACCAAAGACCTTCCTCTTCTAAGACACTTCCTCTTCCACAAAGACACTTCTTCCTAACACTCCTCATCCACTCTTTGGCCTTCACTCTTAGCCCCCTTCCTCACTAATATCCCTTCTTCTTTTATAACCTTCCTCTTCTTATCCACGTTCATGCTATTTTTAGAAGCTTTTTATCTCCCTATTTTTAGCTATGACACATCGACCTTCTAATCGTCATATCTCCCTCATCCGATATCCAAATTAAGCGATTTAAAAAGCTATAGAAAGCTCTTTTTACAAGCTTTCTAATCCATATTTAAACGTGATATTTGGATAAACAACGAGGGAGTTATGACCATTCTATTTTTACTGTTTTTTATAGTCTGCGTTTTCTCTTTTTACTTTTCTCTTGGTCTCGTACTTTTACTTTTGACTTCTTCCCTAAGGTCTTAGTTCGTGTTCTTATCCTCAAAAGGTGAATTATCTATACTTTATATTCTCCTAATGTTCAATGGCTTAGATTCTAAAAACACTTTCACATTTAGCCCTCCCCCTTGTTAGAGGCTAAGCCATTTATGGCGAAGCACTTATTGGCAGTACTTAACAAACAAAAGCTCTCTCGCCAATCTCTTGGCTATAGACAATGAGAGAGATATAATAAAAAGAAAATAAAAAGATGTGAGTAAAACCCCCGCTAATCGGTAGGAAAAACCTCACACTCCTAGACACACCCACACACACATTGACAATTCCATCATCATCTTTCTCCTTGTCAACACAAAGAAAGAGGTTACCACAATCATTATGTCTTCGTTAACTCTCCAAAGACTAGTAGGGCCATGGGATACATCACTCTTGATAGCAGTAAGCATGTCAACATATAAATGAATCTTTCGAGCGAGCGCACCTTTTGCACAAATACTTTCAAAGCTTCAAGACTTGTCGGAATTGTCATCTTTGTAATTATGTTAATCTTTGAATCATCCACATGAAATCCTTTTTGGCACAACATATTGTCCACACTACCTTGTTTTGTATAAACAACCATTTTATCGACAATCTCATCTCGAGAAGGAAGTGAAAATTCATCTCGTTTGGTCGAATCATTCAAGGGTTTGAAATTGATCTCATTCTTCTTTGGAACCAAAACTATAGGTGACACACACCTCAAATCTTCCATCTTATAATTGGAACTTTCTTGTAACCATGCGTTGAACTCTTGCATAAATTCTTCCTTTTGTTCAACACTCAATTGCCGAAGCTTTGGGGAAATTGATACACTTTCCTTCAAGTTGATGTGGTATTTGTTGCAAGCTTCTCCTCTTATTCCAAAACACTTGATGAACACATCCTCCACTATGCTTGTGCAATGCACCACTCCACTATCTACTACAACCACCCTTGTTGAAGATGACCTACTAATAGGAATTCCTACTTTGTTTACTACAAATTCAGAAATCAAGCTTACCCTAGCACCACTATCACCCAAGGCATCTTTGATGTGAACCCCTTTGATGGAGACAGGGATGATTGGACGTATGTCCTTTCGATCTTCTACTCGCATGATCCCCACGTAATGCACGGTCTTTTGACTTTGGCAAATACTCACAAGCCTCCCCCACTCATTTTGTAATGTGGATGATAATTGGAGAAGTTGCGGCCATGTTATCCTTGGTCCACTCGATATCAATTCATGCTTCCGATTGAAAGATTCTACACCTTCTCCCATAGGAATATCCTCCATCTTTATCTTCCTTCTAGAGTGTCTCCTTCTCAATTTGTCCTCTTTCTCATTCTCCTTAGACTTCTTCTTTTGTCTTGAGTCACTAGATTCTCCTTCAACTTCTTTCTCCTTTTGCGAGGCTCTTGTCCTTTTCACAAGAGCTACTTCACAAGCACTATCACTATCATCAATAAAATTAAGAAGATTCACATTATGAGGAATTGTAGGAACCTGAGTCATTGGAAGTGTTATGGATTCGCCTCCTTCGACTCCATTGTTGATAGGTCGTTGTCCATTCCGTTGCACTTCATACATGTCTCTTTCCATACCTCTTTGTTGTCGATGAGGACATCTTGTTGAGTGTCCCTCCTCTTGACAAGAATAACAAATTACACCTTGATGCCCTCTAGAGCCACCACCATCGGGAATAGTGTTGCGAATTGCTTGGGATTGTTGCAAGTGGGCCATCACTTCATCAAAGCGCCGATTCACCAACGCCATTGTATCTTGTTCACTCTTCACTTGTTCCACTTCTTGAGATATACTTGTTGGGTTTATTGTTGTGGTGGTATACACATTTGGAAACACTTGTCCACCATGCACAATTGAAGATAAGGCTTGAAAGTTGGCACGAGGCATCAAATTTGCACCCAAAGCCGTCATTTGGGGATCCCCCATGGAACTCATCATCTTCACTTGTCGATCATAATCTTGACAAACTTGGAGAAGAGCTTGAAAAGTCGTTGGATCCTTCAAGCTTGCCTCCAAACGGAAATGCATATCAAGGCCCACCTTAAATTGTTCTATCTTAAACCACTCGTCTTCGGTGCCACCACGAAGACGAATCCACGTCGTCCACAATTCTTGGAAATTTCGTTCATACTCTAAAAAACCAAAAGGTGATTCCATCTTTAGTTGAAAAAGCTCCTCCCTTACCTCAGTTGCACTTTTCCATTGAATATATCTTGTACGAAATTGATGCACCAATAATTGATATTCTCCTTGTTCATTTTGCGGAAGAGAGTCATACCAATCTCGAGCACGACCATAGAATGTAGCTACCAACAAGGGCAACTTTTCGTTGTCGGTGATGCGTCCAATAGATATGGCATGATGCTCAAAGCATGCCAAAAAGGCACCAGCATCTTGTGTTCTTTCACCCGAAAATGCAAATTGCATAGCTAAGTTAATGTAATATAGTAACACAATTAAATGATAACTTCTCTTCCTATACAGAAAGGATCGACCCTCCCTGGAGCGCCAAAATGATAGGGTGTATAAGATAATAGATAGTTATACACTATATGAGGGCTTGACCAAACCGATTAGATGGAGTTGAAAATCATAATATATTATATAGCTCTAGGTAACTATGATTAGAGAGTATAACTCAAGAAACTAAGAAAAAAGATAGAGAAAGCGAGCAAGAAATAAGAATGTTCTGATATTCCAACATCAAGAGAATACAAAGGAGACAAACTCCACATTGAACTAAAACCAAAGACCTTCCTCTTCTAAGACACTTCCTCTTCCACAAAGACACTTCTTCCTAACACTCCTCATCCACTCTTTGGCCTTCACTCTTAGCCCCCTTCCTCACTAATATCCCTTCTTCTTTTATAACCTTCCTCTTCTTATCCACGTTCATGCTATTTTTAGAAGCTTTTTATCTCCCTATTTTTAGCTATGACACATCGACCTTCTAATCGTCATATCTCCCTCATCCGATATCCAAATTAAGCGATTTAAAAAGCTATAGAAAGCTCTTTTTACAAGCTTTCTAATCCATATTTAAACGTGATATTTGGATAAACAACGAGGGAGTTATGACCATTCTATTTTTACTGTTTTTTATAGTCTGCGTTTTCTCTTTTTACTTTTCTCTTGGTCTCGTACTTTTACTTTTGACTTCTTCCCTAAGGTCTTAGTTCGTGTTCTTATCCTCAAAAGGTGAATTATCTATACTTTATATTCTCCTAATGTTCAATGGCTTAGATTCTAAAAACACTTTCACAGTGAGCATTGAAGTACTTGTCAGTCCTTTGGAGGACTTGTTTAAATGTGCTCAATGAGCACATCATCTTGTACAAAGTATTTTTTTTAATTGAGTTTTTGTTGTGTGCTCTCTCTATCTCTCTCTCACATAATGTGTACTCTCTCTCTCTCTCCCTCTTTGTGTATACCTAACTGTCTACAGGTGTCCGGTAGAGCCAGTTGTGTTTTGTGTTCAAGTTTCCGCACATGCAACTCTTTACAGACTCACTAGGGGACCCGGTTCTAGTGCCAAAAAGGGTGCCATCATGGGTTGTCCCAACCCTGTCCCGACGGTCACTTGTGGCCTTAGATAAGGACCTCAAATAATTTTCTCCTTCCCTCATTCTCTTCATTCATGATTTCCCAATTCACTTTGTATTGGTCAAGTAGTGTGGAGGGCTATCTCTTTCTCTCTAGTCCTAACTAGTCCCGATTTGTCCCAACTCTGAAATTGTTTTTTCCCAAATTTGGAACGGTTATAAGCTTTTAAGTTCTAAACATAATATATGAGAATTCTTGCCCTAAGAGAGAAGAGGGGTTCCTCTCAAGTGGAAGGAGAACTGACTAGCCAAGTTCGAGTCCAGGCGAGGTCGATGATGTGGTGTCCATGTTTTGTCCCAACTAGGACAAACTCCCAAACTGAGTCTCAACGGGTAGTCCTAATGCCTAGACAACCAACTAGTTAGTCCCAATGGCCATATTTAACGTATATAAGGAGGATTGGTCCACATTTGTATTCATTCCCACATTCCCACATTTTGATTCTCATACTCATCATTTTTGGTTCAGAGGAGGTTGGAGTGCTCTATCTCCCTAGCTGTTTTGGGAGTTGTCCCAACTCAGTCCCGATTTGTCTTGACTCAATCCTGATTTGTCCCGACTGACTGCTCACTTGTCCCAACTCCAGATTTTGGTTTGTCTCAAATTGGGATGATCCTAAGCTTTTCTTTGTTAATATAATTTATGAGCATGTTTTGGGTCCCAACTTGTTTCCCAATCATGTTTTCTGTATGTTTTAAGACTCTCATGAAATAGTGGTGTAACACTTGGTATTAGAGCAAGAGTGCAAGTTGGGAGTGGATATGATGCCAAGGAAGGAAAAAGTGATTGAGGGAAGAGATGAAATGGGAGGTGAATGGGATTGACCACAATCAAGAAGCCATGGAAGGGTGTGAGCCAATTGAGATTGTGGTGGCACATGTCGTGAAAATCTTAGAAGAATAAATGAAGGAGCAATGCCCAAAGAGGACCAAAATGAGGGTCGAAGAGGAGGAATTGAGATTGAGATTGAGATTGAGATCGTGGCCGAGGTGGACTCAACCAAGTTGGTTGAGCAAGGAAGGAAGATAGAAGAAGGACACTAAGAGGCATTAGAACGAGAGCTCAAGATTGAGCAAGAGACTAAGGTGCAAGGAGGAACTACCTTAGGTTGCGACAACCCAATCCCAACGGGTAGGCTCAAGAGACCACCCAACGACTAGTCCCAATGGCTAGCAAACCAAGTGACTTGTCCAAATGACCATACTTGGCCTATATATGAAGGATCACTCCACATTTGTATTCATTCCCACATTCTCATTTTCATTCTCACCATTTTAACTCTAAGGAGCATGTAATGCTCTCTCTCTAGCTATTTTGGGAGTTGTCCCGACTTGTCCCAAGTTCGGATTTTGGTTTGTCTCAAATTGAGACAATTGTAAGATCTTCTTTGTTAATATAATTCATGGGCATGTTTTGTGTCCCAAATTGTTTCCCAATCGAGTTTTCTGTATGTTTTAAGGCCCCCCATGAAATAGGGGCGTAACATACGAAGGTGTTCTCGACCACGACGGATGAGCAAAGGAAAAATGATGGAAGAAAGGCTTGGGAGGGTCATAGAGATAGAGATGAAGATTCCAGGCTTGGTCAACAAAGGTTATGGAGCAAGAGGCGAAGGTGGAGGAACTTTCTCAACGGGCCATAGAGCAAAGTATCATCGAGAGTGGGGTAGGATCAGGATGTGGTGGTTAGTTACTCTCATCAATCTTAGGGACATCAAGAATCTAATCGATTAAATTAGCTTCTTTTCCTGCACATAAAATAAACTGTACCCTTGCTTTTCCCACTCCAAATGCCAGGTAATACATCCATCACCTCGTTATTCCACCCAGAAAGCTTTGTCAAGGAAAGCTCCATGGGAGTGATTTGCAACCATTTATAGACGGAACTGCTCTTCTTCAGCTCCTTAAAGTATGTGGAAAACAGAGGAACCCACCCAATGCAATCCGAAAGGATTTGTCCCGAAAGATCAATGGATTGCCACAGCCATTATTACCATGCTTTCTAAATGTGGAGCCCTCAGGACAAGCTAACGCTATATTCAAAGAAATGAGAAGTCAGAATGTTGTCACTTGGAATGCTATGATCTCATGCTATATCCAACGTCATCTCCATGACATAGCTTTGCGACGATTTGTTTCAATGCAAGGCGAGCGTATATTGCCTTACGTTTTCACTTTTATCTGTCTACAGGAAGCTTGTGTAAGCATAAGATCAAATGTCATGGGAAAGAGATACATGCCGAGGTCAAGAGAGTTGGTCTTCGTTAAAAGAAGATGCTGTGCTTGGCAGTGCATCGGTAAACATGTATGCTAAATGTAGTGTGCTTGAAAAAGCATGTAAAATATTAGAAGAGATTCTGGAGAGAAATATTGTATTGTGGAATGCACTTATTGAAGGGTATGTTTAATACCGGCATGGTAATGAAGCATTAAGCTGTGTCAAAAAAATGCAAGATTAGGATATCTCACCAGACTCTCTCAAATATATCACAGTTTTGAAAGCATGTGGAAGCATAGGATTGCTGGAGATGGGAGAAGAGACATGAAGAAGTGAAGAGGAAAGGTTTATTGGGAAAACACTTTTGTTAGGAAAACACTTTTGTTATTGGCGACGAGCGTTGTGATGGGTACTGCATTGATCAACATGTATACGAAGTGTGGTACTTTGGAGAAAGCATATAAAGTGTTAAAAGAGCTTCAGAAACGTAATGTTGTGGCTTGGAATGCATGGATTGCATGGGCTTGGTGATGAACTTTGAAATTGAGGTCTATGTATGTGGACAGAATCTCACCAGACACTGTAATTTTAATTCTTGTTTTCAAATCTTGTGGAAGCGTTGAACTTCTTGATATCAGAGTGAAAATATACGCAACTATAAAGAGGGCCTTTTAGGCAAAGATATTGTATTGGGATCTGCATCTGTAGATATGTTTTCCAGGTGTGGCATGATGCAAAAAGCATTGTATGCATTTGAGGAGATTGTACACAAGAACGTGGTTTCATCAAATTCATTGATTAGAGGGTATGCTCAGTTGGGCTTAACCAAAATGATACTCCATAAGAAATAAGAGTACAAGGTACTTTGTCAGATTCGGTTAGTTTCCATGCCCTAGTGATTTTTGATGATATGTTTAATCTGTATGGTCTTTCTCCTTCTTTAGATCACTATACGTGTATGGTTGATCTATTTGGTCGAGCTGGAAATTGCAAGAAAGTTTGAATGAACCTTGGTAAACTCTTGGATTCTTCTTGCAAGCTGAGCATTTGAGAAATTAATCCCTTTAGACAAAAGGTGCACCGCTGCATATGTTTGCATGAAAAATCTATGTGATATGCTGTAGGGTTGCATGAAGAAGCTGTGAAAGTTGAAACTCAGAGGCTGAAAATGAAGCATGTAAGGATGTAAGGTGATTGGACATTGATGGAAAAATCCATTGAATTAGAATGCTAACTGAGAAAATAGAGATATGCCATACACACCTCAATCACCCTTCATTGAATGTCCCATGTAATGGACAACCCACCCATAATATATGTAAATTTGATGATTGTGGGTAAGTTGAAAATTTTGACGAATTTGTGCGTGTGTGTCTCCCTCTCTACTACTAGTGTGAGAAATGCAATGCTACCCTTGGTTTTGAAGTATGCCTGCATTCATCTTTCCACTTTTTGTACTATTGGCTGGGACTACCCAAAAAGGTCTTAAAATTTTCAAGTATTGTCTAAATACTACTAAATTTTAAACTTTGGAAGTTACCCTTCTGGTAAAGGGTATTAACACCACTAATATGAAATACCAAGAGTTCAATATGCCCTTAAATGAAGGTCTAATTGTTGAAATCGTGTGTATGCCCAAAAGTGGGGATGCATAGAATTGTAAAGTTAAGATAGAGACAACTTTTATATAGGTGCACTCACATTATAGATTGTATATGTAAAGCAAAAACAACATTTATGGAGGTGTGTTGACAATACATCAGCCGTAAATTTAAGGCAAAAACAACTTTTAGCTGTATTCACAATATTTATATATATGTTTATATATGTAGTATGGAATTGTAAATTTAAGATAGAGAGAACTTTTATATAGGTGCACTCACATATTAGACTGTAAAGCAGAAACAGTTAGGTGTATTCACAATACATATGCTGTAAATTTAAGGTAAAAACAATTTTTACAGAGGTGTATTCACAATATATATATGTATGTATATGTATATACATTATAAAATTGTTTTAAGGCATAAACAACTTTTACAAAAGTGTATTCATCTTTTATATTGTAAATTTTAAGGGGAAACAACTGTAATGGAAGTGTATTCACCTTACATATTTTAAAGTTAAAGCAGAAATAACTTTAATGGACAACAACATCTGTCTAAGTAGATGTTGCCTTTAGCACAATGAATATATATGTAGTGTTAGTGCCACCAAAGCAAAAGCTGGTAGAATAATGCATTAGATGTTTCTCTTTGATCTTTGGGTTTCCCTCCTTTGATTAGCCCGCAATGTTGAGCAACTAGAGAAGAAAAATTGTTACATGTATCACCTATTCTCCCTTCACAAGAAGAATGGAAATAGTGTGATTGACTATGTGTTACTTTTTGAAGGTATCTTGGATCGCATACACAAGTTCGGACTTGGTGAATTGACATGAGAATGTGATCATATGACTATTATTGACCTCAAAAGCCTGGAAATGTCTGAGTAGCCTAGCTTGGAAGGAGATGAAAATGAATTACTAGCAACCTAACATTAACTTAGGCAAATGGAAAGCACATTACTAGGATAGTCTAAGTTTGTTGAATTTTATTTTTGATTTTGAAAAGATTAAAAATCTCCTATCCTTATGTAGCAAATAATGCTCAAAGTTTGTGAACAAATTTACAAGTTTGTAGAATGAGATTGTTATTAGTCAACCCCAAGAAGGCATCAATGAATTTCAAGCAATTGGCACAAATAGCATTCATATTTGTAGAATACAAGCTATTTCTAAAAGTAATTGTGTACTAAATGAGAGATACCTCGTACAAAGACTTTCACCCAGAGATATATGTATACCTTTATCCCATGCAAACATATCAAAGATAATATCGGAAATGCTTATCTTTGTATGGACTGCCAAATTCACAAAATATGATGATTTGTTGTTGAAAATTGACATGGAAAGGTGTTTCCAAACATTGAGGTGGGATTAATAGGTCAAATTATGCATAAACATGGATTTGTAAGAAAATTTTCAAATACTTCGTATTTCTTCTTGCAACATAGCGAGTCCTCGTGTGTCTTTGATAGAGATTTGCAAAAGTACGGTCAATAAGAAAGTGGATACAACCATGTGCTTTACTCTATAATAACAGAGCTTTACTCTATGATAATAATACCCACCAAGTGCTTTACTCTATTTTATTGCTTGACACACCCTCCGACTATGGTATATGCATCATTTGATAGCAAAGTGGTGGAAACATCATTGTATGTAGCTTCCTATAGGAAACATTGATATATAAGACATATGTTGATGCTTCGTCCTTTTCAACTAATAATATTGTGTGATTTATGATGTATAACGAATCATGCAAACTTTCTACAAATTGGAGACATTCATAAAGAGGTTGTGTCAAAGAGGACTTGAAGATACGAAAGACAAAAATAAGCAGTTAATGAAGAATCACTCATTGCTACACTATCCATATTGTGTACTTTGAAAACGTACAAAATTTGATACAATGGGGGAAAAAATGCCAGCACCCTGTAAGTGATTGGGAAAGAGGGCAAACAACCGAAAGGATTTTCCAAATTATATGTTTAGAAACTTGAGTGAGGATTGTTTTTGAGTTAACAATAAACGTTCTTGTTGATGAAGTCCACAATAAGTAATCATTGCTTTTGATATTCTTCTATACTAACAGGTCACGCAGTGAATAATTCTCCTTTTCTCTATGTGAGATCATACTAGAAGCACAGTCAATAAGCATCTCTACAAGCACACCCCTAGCACTAAACTTGAATTCCTGAATCAAGTCCTATCTTCCACCATCCGTCAGATTTGGTGATTTTGCTAAAAACCTTGTCCATGAATCTAAAACCGAGAAATGGAACAGAGTAGTTTATAGGTGCAATGAACTGATAATGGAAAGGATGTGCTTATTAATGAAATTTAGCCAATTGAATGCTTCTAGAGGTGGTATGATGGTGAATGGTTGTGGTTGAGTTTGTTCCATGTGCTTGCTATAAGTTTCATTCCGTCCTTGATCATCTCTATCCTCTCTTCTTTAACACATGTAATAGTGTGATACAAATAAATAAGAAGTGTCTGTCATACCTAATGCCTCTTGGCAATCAGGGTAGATTCAACACTTTTGACCTAGTGGTACATAAAGCTCTTTTTTTTCTTTCCAAACTCCAATAATTGTGATCTGGAATAATTATTTGTGGAACAATAATAATTAAAACTTGACGAGGCCTACTTCCTCTATCTTTGTAGTTCTGACTAAATATGTCAACGTACATGTTATTATTACCAATTGATCACCAAATTAGAGGAAGGAAATGCATCGGAAATGGATGATTTTCTCTTACCTTTCATCAGTGTGAGAATCTGAAAATGTCAAAAGCTCAATTTTGATCTTCAAGACCTTCAGAAGAGAGTCCCCAATAGCACATTCAAACGAACAAAATGCGTTTCCATAAAATGTATAATACCACAAACACAGGGAGGGTTACTCTATATCATAGTGGCTGGGGGCGGCATGTCCATTTTCGTTGTTGAAGGAAGGCGCGTGCTTTGCACATCTGGCTCCCGGGCAGCACGGCGTCGTCCTCCAATCCGTGGCATGCCACTATAGAGTATGGGCCTCTCAGGAATGGGCACATACTTTCCTGCAAAAGCAATTGGCCAGCTCACTGAGCCGATTCCAATGCTGATCAACCAATACTTCCACGACAGCTTCACCGTTGATGCAAAGCTGTTGAGAAACTCCACTATCACGATCTGCATCACCACCGTGATGCCGATGATCCCGACAAACAGCCAGTTCGTAAAGATTCCCTGGAACACGTTCTTGTCCTCGAGCTTCCGTGCATTCACTTCGTTGAAGAGCTGGCAGAACACAAACGCATTGAATATGACAGTCCTGTTGATTTGGGAGGCGTTTGGTACACCAGACAGCCCCATGAGCTTCTCTCCCTTGAACTGAAGGGCCAGGAGAATGGCAAGCTGATAGAGGGCCTGGAAGAAGATGTTCCTCCACATGACATTGGAGATGAGGGGTTCTCTCCGCCCGACCGGGGGCACGTCCAGCAGGTTATCAGTGGGCCGCTCTGTAGCAAGTGCCAGCGCTCCCAACGTGTCCATGATCAGATTCACCCACAGAAGCTGTACAGCAGTCAATGGCACCTCCCCTGATGATACTGCCGCCACAAAATTTATGGAGAGTGCTGCCACATTCACGGTCAATTGGAACTGGATGAATTTCTGTATGTTGCGGTAAATTGATCGCCCCCACCGTACCACTTTCACGACCGATGCGAAATTGTCATCCATAATCACAATGTCTGAGCTCTCCTTTGCAACTTCTGTGCCTTGGATGCCCATGGCGAGACCAACATCTGCTTCTCGGATCGCCGGTGCATCATTAGTACCATCACCTGTCACAGCAACAACCTCGCCCATTTCCCTCAATGTCCTCACCATCAACAGCTTATCCGTCGGAGATGATCTCGCCAGGATAGAGATGCTTGGCAAACGCTGCTTTCTTTCGTCGTTCGAATAGTTACGGAATTCTCTTCCTTCGATAGCAATATCCCCATCCAGAAGGATCCCACACTCTACGGAAATTGCTTTTGCCGTCATGAGGTTGTCTCCTGTCACCATTCGTACCTTGATACCCGCTGCCTGGCAGCGCTTAACGGCTTCACGGACCTCAGGTCGGCAAGGATCCTTGATCCCAACAATGGCGAGAAGGGTCAAGTTAGGACCACTGGGAATCTCCCAATCCTCTATCATCTCATCACCACTTGGTACGTCCACAGGATCGACATCCATATATGCAAAGGCTATGCACCGTAAGCTCTCGGAAGCCATACCCTCTATTTCTCGCATCAATCGGCTTCTCTCATCGCTTGTAATGGGGATTGTCGTATTATTTGATGACATCATTTTGTCACACTCTTCTACAATGATCTCTGCAGCCCCTTTCCAATGCACGCGTACTTCGTCACCCGCTTGGACGGCCACACCTCCCCGTTTCTTTATGGAATTGAAGGACTCAACTTGCAAGATCCTAGATAGCGATTTCACCATAGCATAGTCCATCCCCAGCTTCAAACCCCAAAGTAAAGCAGCTTTTTCCGTCGCAGAGCCAGTGAGTTCAGGCTCTCCGCCACATTTGTCTGGGACAAAGACGCTGCCCGTACTATTTTGTACAATGCCCTCCAGGAGAATATTCCGATAATGTTCATCCATGAGTCCTTCTTGTTGAATTATATTATCCTCAGGTCCAGTAGATTCATCTCGACTATTATTTATTCTAGCACCACAAATCCAAGACTTGACAACAGTCATCTGGTTGAGTGTCAGTGTGCCAGTTTTATCACTACAAATGGTGGTAGCACAGCCCATGGTTTCACATGCCGACAATCTCCGCACGAGGGCTTTGTCAGCCATCATTTTCTTCATCGCATAGGCAAGCGACAGAGTGACCGCCAGTGGGAGACCCTCAGGAACAGCCACAACTACGATCGTCACAGCAATCGCAAATATTTTCACCACACTGTTGAATGCCACGGTTCCCGATGTTTGCCCAGCCTTGAATTTTCCTGAGCTATCGACACCTTCTGTGTGGCCCACAAAGTAGAAGATGATGAGAATAACAAGAACAGCGCTTGCGACAGTGAGCCCGACTTTCCCGATGAGGGTGGCCACACCGTTGAGGCGTACCTGCAAAGGGGTTTCTTCTCCTGTATCTTCACCGATGGCTGCCATTAGTTGGCCCCACTCGGTGAGCATTCCAACTGCCGTTACGACCATGATACCCTGCCCATCATCCACCTTGCCACCAGATGAGAGGAATGGCATCCTCCGATGCACATGGATTGGCTCACTCTCACCAGTGATGCCAGACTGATCTATGTGCAATGAATGCCCATCTACGAACAACCCATCAGCTGGTACTTGATCCCCAATGCTAAGGAGAACAATGTCACCCACCACGATTCGAAAGATGGATAGCTCCTGCCTCCTACCATCTCTAATAACCTCCACTTGAATATTCCTTTTCTCTTCATTCAATGCAGAGAACTGAAGAGATTGTCTATAATCACTTATGGACGTCACTAGAATGACTATAATCACAGCAAAACTGATGGCGACTCCGTCGTGCCAACCTGTCCTCACACCCTCAGTTTTCATGCCCAACACTAGAGATGCCACAGCACAGACCATAAGTATAATCAGCGTGAGATCTTTGCATGCATCGATGATGAAGGCCCAGAAGGGTTTAGGGGGTTGTCGTATGTATGTGTTCGATCCATAAGCTTTTGTTCTCGCTTCAATGTATGCAGGGTCATTAGGTATACCCTTATCGGGATCCGTTTTGAGGCGCCTCATCACTCCCTCCACATCCCCAAGTTCTTGCATAAGAACATCAGTTTGATGCTCTTGAACCAGACGCACTAAATCTTCGGGTTTCAATGCAAAGTTGTCATCGTCGAGAGCCAAAGGGCGATGTATGATTCCTCCAGCTTTCAGGAAACGATTGACAGCTCGTATTGCATGAGCACTTGCACGGAATTGTCTGACAGCCTTTTGTCTCTGTTGTTCCTGGTCCATGGAAGCAGTGTATCGGAATCTGCGGGCTGCATTCAGCACAAGGGTTGCCTTCTTCCATCGCTGGAGACTTCCTAATTCATGATGTTTCCCCGGGATGTCAAACACATCATCATCCTCATCCTCATCCTCATCCTCATCCTCATCCTGGGTAGAAACATGAACACGCGTGTGCACTGATGAGTCGAATTCCTTGTTGAGACGATACCCATCCTGATTCGAAACCAGAGAGAAGGTGGGCGGGTCGACTTCTAAGGCCCTAGATCCATCTGATGACAGGTCCATGACAAATTGGCCGATACTGGAGGAAGCAGGGAAACACGATAGGCTCCGTCGAGCAGGTCCAGTGAAGAAGAGAGATGATACTCAGAGGATACTGAGCAGGCGGTGGCCATGGAGATGGCGGCGGATCCATGGCAGCAGGAGGAGGTGGAGAACGGGAGCGCTCATTATTAAAAGTGGAGAAAGGGATTAGAGTGTTGTTGTTGTTGTTGTTGTGTAGTAGTAGTAGTAGTAGTGTTGTGAGGTGAGGAGGAGATTGTTGATGTCTGAGAAGAAGAGAGGGAGAGAGATGAGGCGCGAAGGATCGATGAAGCTTCCTACGCCCCATGTGAGAGTGAGAGTGAGAGGAGACGAGATTATTATTATTATTATAATATCATTTCTGTCTCCTTCTCTCGCTCTCTCTATTTTATTTGTCTGTCTGTCTGTCTGTCTGTCTGTCTGTCAAAGTGAGAGAGTGAGCGAGTAAGTAAGTGTAGCTTTTTAATTACATATGTATTGTGTTCCCATGGGAAGAGGAAAGAAAACCCCATCCCTAACCCTAACCCTAACCCTAACCCTATACACCACAAAAAGAAAGATAACAAATGGAACCAAAATCTACGTCACTTAAAAGAAATAATGGTCACCTCATTTTGGCTCAATAGATTTTGGTTCAATTTATACCATGTCCAAACTTTTAGGGCTTTCCAAAAATGCCTAAATAATCGTCACATGAAACTTACAAAAGAATGTACAAATTTTACAAAAGGACTACCACCTATATTTATACATATTCGTGCAATCACCTGTGGGATGGGTCGCTTGCCACACCCACTACACAACGAATCAATTGACAATTTTAATACGATATTTACATTTCATTATATCAGAACTATCACTTCCCAAAGCTACTACACCTTCCCCGTCAAACCCATCCGATGAACTAGAAGAGCTTATTCACTAGCAACCAATGCACTGTCTTCATACAATTGTAATCCAACATCACTGTGATTTTGAGACGTCCTTGTTCGTCTCTGTGTTGCGTTAGGAGGCACATCTGGGATCTTTTCTTTTATTATCTTGATTGTGGTTTGTCTTAGATGGCCTGTTTTGGTCAAGGAGAAGTCATACACTAATATGTCTACATTATCAAGTGTCAGAGTATACATGCTCGGTAGATTATTTCTTCTCCGTGTTCTGCTTGTGCCTCCGACATCCTTAACCACCTCTAAAGAGTACTTCCCAGTAAATGCATATGCATCTGGGGAAGACGTGCAATACCAATGAACCACAATGGACTGAATTTGATTGCCTTCTTCATCCTTAATAATTTCGGTGATTTTAGCAATCCAAAAGGAATGGCCCAACTTATCACCCCCAACTAAAGTTGCAACCAAAATACCAACTTGTAGCTCATGTAGATTGCCTTGCCATCTCGCCTCTGCAACATGCAATATTCTTGGTCCCATGTAAATATCTCTTTGTCGTGGACGAACTAGATTATTCAATTCAGGATTATCTAGTGATTGTAAACGAGTCGTGCTCACCATTGATGGGCCACCAATATTCCATTTGAATTGATTTTGGAGTGGCCAGTAACCGGCCAAGTGGTTATCTAAAATTGTATGCTAATAGTTAAAGAAGTTACCCCACTATTCAACATCCTGATCACCATCGTACTTTTTGGTACGCTCAATATTTTTGCGTTTTTCTTCAAGGCACCACATCCAATATATCTTTTGCTCTTCAATCGAACTACCAGTAGCCAATCTTTTATGGTCGTCATACAACATTTGTTCTACACCATGGATTATCAACATTTGTTCTACACCATGGCTCCCATTGTGAACTAGATGAGTATTGTTTGGCATACAACATCGTCTGGTTGTGGTTAATAGAACATCTTTTTATGAGGAAGACGTTGTCGAGAAGAAAACCGTCCCGAGGCGGAATCCGGGAATAATGTGCATGAACTGGTCCTTACATGCGAGCACAAAGTTTGATGTATTGTACATAGTTAGGTACAGACCGGCCGATGTAAATATCCTAGGTAGCGCGTATTCATTAGGTAGGAAATCGAGGAGTATCTTTGTCCAAAAGGACAGAGAATAATGGTGGTGTGACCGGTTCTAACGTCTTTCCTTCCTTGGGCTATAAAAGAGAGGGAAAGGGGTAGAGTCGGTATCGCGTTTTGGGGAGGACGAAGTGCTGTTGGACCGGGACCGAGCTCTTCTCTTCTGTCTTTCTCTATTGTTGCTCTCTGCAGTTTTTGGGAGGCTGCCTCTGCTTCATGGAAAGCCCGAGTGCTTCCGACAGAGTCTCCATCTCGCGTTTCTGTGTGTGCGTGCAAGTGTTAGAGCATTGTCGCTCACCGATTTGCTGATTGTAAACCTAATCATATACATACATATATATATATATATCTATATATTCGTCTTGTTTCTGTTATCGAATCAGTTGCGAGCTCTGTGTATTTGAGTGCGTGTGTGGCTTGACCATTGTTCCTACGTCGCTCCTCCCTCTGTTCGGTTATCCCTCGGTTCAAGGCCCCCGCGGTCCCGCTTTAGACTCTCCTGCGCAAGCGGAACAACATGACATAATTTGGTGAACCCGACATGAAAAAAGTCGGTAGAGGAATGAAAAGATGAGGGGATCGGAGCTTGCCGAAGCCATGGCTTTTGTCGTTGATCGGATAGTGAGTGTGCGTGAGGGCACAAGCGCCCTTGCCCTTGACAGGGCCATCGAAGCGATTGTTGGTAGAATAGGCCGGTTCGGTGGGAAGGACGCCATGAGCTATCTGGAGGCCTGCCGAGATGAAATGGTAATGAGGGACATTCCGGAGGACAGGCGGCTGGCCGGATTCCCTCGAGTGGCAATGTCGGGCATCCATGCGGAGGTACTTGAGGTGCGGGTTGAGTGCCGGACTTGGGAAGAATTTGAAGGTCGGCTCCTTGAGAAGTACGGGCTTGTTGACGAGCTTCGGCTATCGAAGCAGGACTTTGTGGAGTGGGTGGAGACACCTGAAAAGGGGAGAAACATGTCGGTGCTCCTCCGGGAGTTTGAGGAACGCTTTGCACGGCTCTCAGCACTGGACAGGACCATACTAGATACGAGCCGGGTTCTGTTGTTCGTAAAGGCTGTGGACGTGCGGGATCGGGAGCAAGTGGGTCTCCTGTTGGAGACAGACGACGACTTGATGACCAACTGGGCTGTGGTGAAAAGAGTCTGCGGCCGTTTCGACAAATGGCGTGAGTGGGGCGACAAGGGCTCATCGGGGGCGGGATCTGTTGTGGTAAGAAAGCTCGAGGGACCACTACTGACGTAAAGGGAGGAAACTCGGGATTGGCTCGAGACAGGCTCGACATCGACCAGTGTGGTCAAAGGCCCGTTTGGAGGAGCGGCTCTGGAAGAGCTGACGTAGATGGTACGAGACCTCCAGATTGCACAGGCAAGGAGGGACAATGGCGAGCAGCCTCGTGACTGAAGGCCTCCGGTTGGGCATCGGTGCTTGTGGTGTGACGCGGTCGGTCACTACCGGAAGGATTGCAGGGACTTCGCGAAAGCGCTCAGGGCTAACGTGGTGTACCTGTGGAACGGGCGGTTGCATGCTAGCGAGACCCGAAGAGCCCTGGAGTTGAACATCGAACGCGGAGGAATGAAGCGGCTGATGGAAGAAGCGGCGGCGCGCCATTCGGAGACCATCCACAACTCAACGTCGGCAGGAATCCAGGTCAGGAGTGACGAAGGACTCCGGGTTTTGGCCGTTGGTGCTAGAAGGCCTCGTTGGCGTACGATTGAGGAAGGAGGAAGCGGACCGTGCGGAAAGGCGGGTCTGGGAAAAGGCGGGTCCGGGAAGTCACCGGGTGGGGCGACCCAATTGAGGAAAAGACCGGCTTCGTGGAAGCCGCGTGCCAAAACTACGAGGTTCTGGTAGAGGACAAGCGTGCAGGAAAAACCGGAGGGGCCGGACCCTCGCAACGGTATGAGACCCGATTCGGGTCGAAGCAGAATGACGCCGATACCACCGATGCACCGGACAAGACAAAGAAGGCCAGTTATTGGCTGAGCATCGAGATAGAAAGGACGATGGATCTACGAAAGGTCTTGGAGGAACGAATCCTCGATAGTAAGGTGGAGCTGTCGTTAAGGGAAGTGTTCGGGATCGCCAAGAAGGAGTTCCACGACTCCATCGTGGACTTGGTGAAGTGGAAATGACTTTCGACAGAGCCAGAGCCGGAGAAGCCGGTGGAGGTGCAAACGACACACCTGGAAGATATGGCCCTGGAGGACGAGTTGGCGGAAAGCCACTATTCGAGGCTGCATTGGGCTAGAGCCACTATGGAGACCCCCGTTCGGATCGGAGACGTCTAGGAGCCGGTGGTGGCATTGGTAGACCACGGGTTAGAGATCAACCTGATGTCCATGGACTTCTACAAGAAGGGTAAGTGGCCGATCAACACCAAGCACGGGTGGAAAATATGAGCGGCGACGCGCGCCACAGAGGAACTACATGGGGCCTGCCCAAATGTACGAGTGAAGATCGGCGATGTCGAGATTGATCAACACTTCTTCGTGCAGGAGACATCCTCGCACCCAGTGATCCTCGGCGAACCGTACATCACGGTGGCACGCATGGAGATGAAGGTGTTGGATAACAGTTCGGCGTACGCCCGAGTGAAGAGCCAAGATGGGCGACACTCCATCCAATTTCTAACGGTGCGACCGAACCACGAGCACAACCGCGAGACCCTCAACGGCGAAGGTTGAGGGGATTTTTAGAGAGGGTTATCAAGGCGTGGGGCCGCGATAGTCCGGACACCCCGAAAAAACCCCACACTTGTACCATAGGAAGGACACCCTGTACTATAGACAGGAAATTCTGGTTCTCCGACAACGGAGGCTGTACAATAACTAGCATTAGCGGTTGGGAGAAGAAGCGGGCGGAGGAACGTCTCAGGGCGTGCAGAGTCCTAGGCCCCGACGAAGTGATAAGCAGCGTCGTGGAGGCGGTCTCTTTCGACGACACCTTGGGAGATCTGAGGAACATGCTCGAAGAAGGCCTCAGTGAAGACCGGACGATTCCGGCTAGTTCGGAATGGATGTACAAAGTCATCGCCGACTTCAGGAAAGGGGTTGAGTCGGATTGGATGGCCCGTGTGGATACAAGGTACAAGACTGTGGACCGGAAGGTGAGGCCAGTTGCGGCACCCTTGCCGGAGGGCAACGAGTTATGGATGAAAGGGTTCGCGTCAGACCCAAGTTTACGAGATTTGGCCGGCATAGAACACCGGTTCACCGACATAACGCTACAAGAGCTCAAGGTCGGTGGAGGTGACTTTCTACTGCCGGCGGAGGAGGAACGGTTTCGGAGAATGCTTGGGAGACACGGGGAGGCCTTCGCATTCTCGCCGGAGGAGATCGGGTGCGTAGACCCGATGGTTGTTGAACCAAGGGTTATCTTCATAGTACCACATGTACCGTGGAATCTCAAGCCGATTCCAGTACCCAGAGCTCACATCCCAAAGTTGATGGAGCTCTGAAGCAGAAGGTGAAGATAGGCATCCTCGAGCCGTCGAGTGCCCCGTATTCTAATCGGTGGTTTACCGTGCTGAAGAAGAACGTCACGTTGCGCTTTCAGGACCTGCAACCGGTCAACAAGGTGACCATTCGGAATGCCGGAATCGGACAAACCATTGAGGAATTCATGGAGGCCTTCGCCGGAAGGTCGATCTACTCGGTCGGGGACATGTACTCGGGGTACGACCAATTCCAACTAGCCGTAGAGAGCAGGGATATTACGACGATGCGGACTCCTCTCGGCCTGGTGCGGATGTGTACCCTTCCGTAGGGAGGGACGAACTCGGTAGCGCACAGGGTGAATGCGATGAATAAGGTGCTAAGAGAATGTATCTCGGACATTACCATGCCCTTCTTGGACGACATCCCAATTAAGGGATGTTCGGTGGAAGATAGGGTCGAAATGATCTGATCGGACGGGTGTCAGAAATTCGTTGCGGACTACATCGGCGACTGCGAGAAGGTGTTACAAAGGTTGGAGGGCGCGCGGTTCACCTTCTTGGGGAGAAATCGGCTTTCAGACAATTGGAAATCATGGTCGTCGGACACTTGTGCGGGCCTTATGGCCGGAAACCGTCTCCAACCAAGGTAGAAGCCATCTCCACGATGAAGGGAGATTGCGAGTCGATTACTGAAGTCCGGAGGTTCTTGGGAGCTTGCGCGTTCTACCACATCTGGATCCCTCATTACGCCCACATCGTGGAGCCACTCTACGGGTTGTTGAAGAAAGGGAGCAAATTTGAGTGGAGGGGGGAGCATATGGAGTTGGTCTGAAAAATGAAGGAAGCGCTTGCCGCGGCACCGGTGCTCCGGAAAGCGGTTTACGGAAAGGATGTTTCGATTTTTGTAACCGTAGACACGAGTCCGACCGGGATAGGATGGGTGATCGACCAGGAGGATGAGAACGGTGCGAGGTTCCCCATCCGGTTCAGTGCGAAAGTACTCAGCGAGGATACGCCCAGGTTAAACGCGAGCTCTAGGGTATCCTTTCGGCGGTCAAGGCCGACAGAGTCTACCTAATTGGGACAGAGGTGATAATAGAGACGAACTGCCTACCGATCCTCGATATGGTTTCCGGATGCGCAACGCTGGACCTGGCAATGCTCAAGTGGATCGCGTACATTAAGTCTCTGAACCCGGAGATACGACACATTTCCGGGAAGGACAACGCCATGACCGGAGAGCGAGATTTGATGATGAGGGCGGCATGGTTTCGGAGGAAGAGGAAGTCGGCGTGGACTTCTTCGAGAAGGCTTACCTGACGACGAGAAAGGGGAGCACTCCGGCGCTTAATGAGTTCGACGAGGGCAGCTACGATGGGGAGTGGCTCTAGATCAACAGGTTCCTGAAGACGATGACGCCGGATGCGGCGTGGACAAAGGAAGAGGCTAACCGGATCCGGAAGAAAGCGTACCGATTCTTCCTACGGTACGGAAGCATATTGAAGCACCCGAAGAAGCGAGACGACATCCCACTCCGGCTAGTGGCGAGGAAGGAAGAGTAGGAGGCATTGCTGACAACATACCATGAGAATTCTTGGGCCGGATATCGCGGGACATAGGCCATGTTCGAGAAGTTGAAGGAGAAGTATTGGTGGCCGGGACTATACCGGGATGTGCATCAGTTCATGACGACTTGTGAAAGCTGCCAGATGCACTCCATAATCCGACATTAGGACGAGCTGCACCCGACTTACCCGCCGATCGTCCACTTCAAGTGGATGGTGGATCTGGTGACGATGCCGATGGGAGCAAGGCAGATGCAGTACCTGGTGCTAGCACGAGAGGACCTGACGAACCAGGTGGAGGGCCGCGCATTACAAAACAAGACGATCGCGGCCGTGTGCCGGTTCCTGATCGAAGAGGTGGTATGTTGGTATGGGTGCATAGGGAAGATCATAGCTGACCAGGGAGAAGTGGACGCGCACGAGGCCGAAGAGCTGTTTGATCGGTTGGGGGTTAAACTCTCACTCACCACGGCGTACAATCCGGAGGCAAACGAGAAGGTGGAGTGCGGGCACGGGCCAATCGTAAAAGTGATAGTACGAGCATGTAGAGGCCAAGTCGGAAATTGGCCGCGGCTCTTGCCTTATGCGTTGTGGGCGGACCGAACTATGCACAGTTCGGTAATGGGATTCATGCCGGCAGAGCTGATGTACGGGTAGAAGCCGATCATGCCGATGGATCAAACGATCTCCTCGTGGGCCGTGATGGGCTGGAGAGATGAGATGAGCCAGGAGGAGTTGTTGGCGGCACGGATCCGACAGCTCGAGCGAAGACCGGAGGACATGGAACAAGCAACGACGAAGTTGCGTACGACGAGGGCAAGGAACAAGGGACAATTCGATCAGACTCACCGGCTGCGACCGAAGAAAATCGAGGAAGGTGACTGGGTTCTGGTCTACGACAACAACCTCAATAACCAACACAAGGCGATGTGGAAATTTGCGAGGAGGTGGTTCGAGCCTTACGGTGACAAGCGCCAACAACGGGACCTACCATCTTGCGGAGCTCGACAGAACAAGGATAGCCGTGCCGGTGGCCGGGAAGAGGATCAAGGCATTCAAGAAGCTGCATGAGGACGAACCGGACCCAGAGAGCGTGGATGACGGTGACGATTGGATCGGGGAGGATGACGATTCAGAGAATGAAAGATGAGAACGGGCTGGTTTTCTCCGGCTAAGGTCTAGTTGGCGCATACCGGTGGATGCGCGGTTTGGTGGGGGTGGATGTCGAGAAGGAAACCGTCCCGAGGCAAAATCCGGGAATAGTGTGCGTGAACCGGCCCTTACACGCGGGCACAAAGTTTGATGTATTGTACATAGTTAGGTACAGACCGACCGATGCGAATATCCTAGGTAGCGCGTATTCATTATGTAGGAAATCGAGGAGTATCTCTGTTCGAAAGGACAGAGAATAATGGTGGTGTGACCGGTTCTAAGGTTTGTGCTCTCGTTCTCCCCTTATGAAAGTATGCTTCAACCCCCTACACCATCTTCATTCATTGTTATCAACAACATAAAGTCTGCTTTATTGTCAACATCCATCTCTCCATTTTCAACAATTTCTTATATCTACCCAAAAATAGAATGAATTCATTCTCCTCAGACCCTCATAAAAATCTGCTAGATCGTTCCAACGCTTGACTTTCTCGATGTTCTTTTAATAAATTCTTATAATTCTTTATTTCATCATCTGTTCTCCCACTCTTTGCCATGTTTTTTAAACTTGCACATACAGAGCAAACACCCATTCGAACCTTACGTGGTATAACCACATTGTTAAATTGCAACCTCCATAATCGATTGAAATGTTGATATTGTATGTAAGGTACACTTTCTAACAACATGTCGTCCTTATACACTTGGTATACCTCACAATGAGTGAAGTTATCTAACAAATGTAATCTTCCAGTAGTGGGCATAATATCACATTGCTTTGAGAAATATATCTCCATCCACCTAATAACATGGCGCCCAATCAAACATTTACATCTAGATGCTTTTTTGTCGATAGGTACCCACAGACCCTTTACTAATCGATGTTGAATTCTTTGGAGCCTCATGTTACCAATGCTACATGCAATTTTCAAAGAAACTCGACAACTCTTAGTACTTAGTGCAAGGTAATATTCGACACGGCCATGTTGTATGGTCCTGAACAACTTGCATATGTGAAATCATAAAAGTATCTTGTTTGTCACCATTAAGTGAAAAGTACTTTTGTCGTAATCCCCTTAAGTTTGCCTTTCCAAAATTTGAAAGACAAAGACTCCTACAACATGGCTTACTTGTACCAAATGCAATTTGACGATCTGAATACAAAAAATTATATCTTTTGACACTAACTTGCCATGGAATTCTTCGAAAATTGAGAGGCTGATTTATGCAAGCCTCGTCAGTAGATGAATCAACCCTTTCACTATTTGCAACAACTTTTCTTTTTTGGATACTAGATGAGTTAAAAGGCTCGGTCGAAAAAAGTGAGTTTGATCTTTGCCCAATATCACAGTTTGACTCTTGACGTTGGCAAGTTCGAACACCTAGATGGTTGTATTCCTTGGTTGAGAATAATGAGTCATTAGATTATGTAAAAGGTTCCACAGAAAATAGAGATATTTTACTTGATGTTGAGGACATCTTTATTGGGATACATTAGATCAAATCAGGGAAAAAGTAGTAAAATTTCTTCAAAATAACCCACATACAAAAATAAACATTAGTAATTTATTATTATTATTATTATTTTAAAATAAAATTTTAAATAATTACTATATAAAGGAAAGTCATCTCCTCAATATCATTATCGCGTTGAAGAATTCCAAGAGCCCAGGAGCACACACATTCTCGTACTCTTAGTATTTGCTATCTCAAACACCTCGGATCAACTCAAGCACCATGAAGAAGGGAAAGAAAGTTGCCAGGTATCTTCTTTTTAACTGATTCTTAAGATTCCCTGAAGATGCTTTTTTGTTCATTAATTTTAATGTAATTGTCAAAGTGTAGCAACTCGAATCTGATGCAGTGCATCAAATTCCCGTTGAAAGCACTAGGATTTCAACGAGAATCTGATGCAGTGCATCAGATTCTAGGTGAAAGCCTAGTGCTTTCAACGGGATTTCGATGCATTGCATTGGATTCTTGTTGAAAGCCTAGTGCATGCATATGAGAATTTGATGCACATTGCATTGAATTCCCATTGAATCCGGTGTACTCAACGACAATGTGATGTAGTCCATTGAATTCTCGTTGAATAGGGGGGTTTTCACAGAGAATCCAATGCACTGCATCACATTCTCGGGAAAAAATCTATTCTTTTGTGGGGCATAAAATTGAGTAGAACGTACCTATACGTCCTATTTTGGGGTTCTAGAACCACATTATAGCCAATAATTAAATATTTTCGCTCTTTATGATGCTAATATCAAAATATTTATTCTATTTTAGTGAACCACGCCAAAAAGTCATGACATTTAAGCTTAAGATACAGACTCCAACTAAAAGGGGTTCTGATAGATTCCTGCAAGACAAATCCCATAGGACGCTATTCGAGTCTGGCGGTGATGATACCTCAAAGTCATCCGTCAATACTTCAATGAAGAATTTGGAAGAAAAGCATGTGGAGCCGAGAATAAAAAATTATGCTGACCTCGAGTGGAGTTTGATTTACGAGGAAGAAGATGGAGTATTACTCCTAATATTCGCAAAGTCCGAGGGTAAATGAAAATTGGAATTAGGAAAGACCTTCACATAGGGTAGACTTCGAAATGTTGAATACAAAGATAGTGATTCTCCTAATCTCATCCTTGATGTAAAAAGCTCAAGGGGAACTAGATGTGTTCTAGTTGATGAAGGCAACCTGGTGGCTAAGTAATGCAGCCCCAAAATTTTGCGGAAGGATATACAAACAAAGAACAATCGAATTGTTGCTCTTCATCCTTATGTTACCAGGGAGCTGATGGTTACAGAAGCTGAGACGCCTTCAAAGAAGTCGCAAAAGTCAAAACCCAAACATAAGAAGTACGAAAAACGACAAAAACCTAATGAAGACGAACTAGAGATGTTGGAGTTCGTGGAGGAGGAAGAGGAAGAGAGCAACAAATCGAAGTTGTTGCTCCGGGAGGCCAAATGTCATAAGGCATTTTATCTTTAGAGCAAAATCGTATTAGAGAGAACATTGCAAAGACTAAACTGATATGTAAAGGCCAACTTTTTCATTTGCCTATCTATTTGATTCAAAGGCCGCCAATAGATCTTGTGACAGGGAGACAACCATTGGAAATCTAAGAGCCCCATGTTGTGCACGTGCAAAACCTCAAGAACAAAATGAAGATTAATCTAGACACAACAATTTTTCCTTTCCTAGGAACGGTGGATCTTGACCAATGCCCCACCACTGCGAATTTTAAGTATAGTTCGGCTAATGACTATACTTACTATGTTATTGGAGGATCCCATTTGCTTGAAGCCCGAAGTCAACTCGTTAAAGAATATCCTCTGACCCCGTTCTTCAAGTATGTAGAATGCAAAGTCTAGGCAGGTCTTACCCATGAAGAGGTCAAGCTATTAACATGGAACCATAATAATGATAATGATTACAAAAAAAAGATGTCTTGTATCGAGTGAATCAGATTTATTCATCACGAGTACCTCGATGCATTGCAAAGTTATGGTCTCAGACTACATCTTGGACTACGTCGACAATGTCTGTTGGAGGTGGGTATAACAGTTGATGAAAGCACAAGGTATGAAGGATTGAGGAAATATGAATTGTGGTTTCAGCTAGCCTTTAGAACATGGGAGGTTTGGGATTTGCAACATAGAATATTTAGCATGTGGGAGCGGAAAGAGGGGAAAGGATAACGGTCAAAGAAGGCCAAAGTGGATCCACGGGTGGAGATGAAGTCAAAGTCACGTAAAAGTGATTTGATAATCGAGGAACTCCCCAAAGATACAAGGTATTAAAGATGACAGGTTATTAATATTAGTACCTTCACGAGTAGTTGCCAAGGAGTTTAACTTTGACGAGATGGTTGCTGAATTTTAGAAGTAAGTATTATTGATAGGTTCTTCTTTTATTGGCGTCTTGTTTTGTTACCATGATTGACCCATGTTTTCTTTCGTTGTTAGCCATAAAGTACACATGAAGATCCAAGTGTTGATGATGAAGAAACTTTCCTTGCCAACATGCGAGGAAGTTGAACATGCATGCCCAATGACATCATCATACAAGGCCTTGAAAAAATTCTTTATTGTTGTAGAGGATGGGTAAGTGTCTTTTATACTTTTAATTAAATTGTTTATCGTGGTTTTCGCTAACCAAATTGATAAATGCAAAAACCTCCTCGCTCTAAAAAATTTGGAGACACTGATGACAGTATTCCAAGCTCGTTTATTACACACTTGGAACAAGCAAAGTACGAAAAAAGAATGACAAAAGGAATGGAGTTGAAAGTGCATGAAGATTCAGAGATAGTGAAAAGTTTTCTGCACAAATCCGACCCTTTCCAACAACTACATTATAGTGTTTTTGATGGGGAAGTGTGTAATATGCTTAACATATTACCAAAAAGGCAAGTCTACACATTGCTTATCGTAGACATTCTGTATGGATTTCAGATCACGGGATCAATGTACGATGATATGCCATCCGCAGATAGAGAAAATGGTGAAAGACTTCGCCAAGTTGACTCGTGCACCTTTATGGAGGATCGTAGGATTCCATAGCATGGGCCAATCATTGTCTGTCACCGCGGATTTAAAGTCGAGATGTTACGCAACAGAATGTTGAGAAACAGGTCCCTCCATATGGGAAGAGTGAGAGTCGAATCGGATGGAGTCGATGAGTAATTCGGCCGAGGCCAAAAATTGAAAATTGAAAAATCAATTTAATAATTGATTAGGGGGACTATATTTGTAAATAGTCTTAATGTGCCCTTTGTGGGCTATATGTGTAAATAGCCCAGAAAGGCAAACTTTATGTTGTGTGCAAATCTTTAGTTGATCATTATTGTTGTATAGTTGGAGAAGGTAGTTGCCTCTGTAACTAGATAGAGAGGCTGTGTGAGTGTGTGTAACTCTGTAGCCGTTAGTCGACGAAGATGAGTTCAAGGTCGTTGCCTTGAATCCTCTTGTTGTACTCCTCCCCTTATTGTGATTCATTTTGGAGTTTGTGGACTCCACATGGTTTTTCCATTTGGGTGTTCCATGTTAAAATAGTTTTTGTCTTTGTATTTTCTATTTTTGCTTTTTGTTTTATGCCTGCACACTATCTTTCACGTTCTTTGCACCCGAATATACATACGAAAAACCGGTTGTGGCTGGTTCCGATCCCAACAAGTGGTATCAGAGTGATGGACGAACATTTTGGTGGAATGTTCAAGTTAACCGGCTCCAACTACTCAGTGTGGAAGTCGAAGATGCAGGATATGCTCAGGTGTAAAGACCTGTGGTTGCCGGTGCAATATGCAAGACCAAGCCAGAAAAAATCGATGCATCTACTTGGGAAGTGTTGCATCTGAAGGCGGCAACATATAAGAGGTGTTTCATAGACATGGGTCTATACAACAACTTTGATGAAGAGACGAGCGCCGACGCCCTTTGGAAGAAGATTGGTGTAATGTTCGAGAACAAGAACGCCGTGAATAGAGTCTTAGTTTTCAGAAAAACCGTGAGACTCCGGTATCAATATGGTACCAACATGGCGGAGCATATTAATGCCTTCCAAGGACTGATGAATCAAACCACCTCTCTAGAAGTACCTCTTGCCGATGAGGTATTCACAGTATTGTTGCTTGGATTCCTTTCGGACAGCCGGGAGACGCTCATTGTCACATTGGGCAACGTCGGACCGGAAGGGAAGCATCTATCTCAGAGCAGGTGAAGTTGAGCTTACTAAACGAGGAAGCTCGCCGAAAGGACAGAGAGTCCATTTTTGACCCAAAGGCCTTAGTCATGGAAAGTGACATGAATCAAGGAAGAGGTCGAAATAGAAGTCCTCAGAACCGAGATAAATCGTGGACAAGGTTGAAGTCGAGGGGAAGGACAACATACTTTTATTGTGGGAAACCGGGGGACTTCCAGAAAAACTGCCGACACATTTGTAAAGACAGAGGGGGAGCCGACAATGTGTATTCAAAGAAGATTTCGGATGGAAAAAACACTTCGGCAATCACGACAAGTGACGAAGAACTGTGTCTGATTACCGAGTAAAGTGAAGTGGACCTTGTTAGCGATGAATCGACATGGGTGGTCGATTCGGGTGCAAAATTCCAACTAACCCCCGAACAGAAATGCTTCTCATCTTATAGAGCCAGATATCTTGGATATGTAAAGATGAGAAATGAAGGAGTATGCCGAATTGTCGACATAGGAGATGTGTGTTTTGTAACATCAATCGGGTGCAGGCTTGTGTTGGGAAAACAAGTCCCTCCGGATGGAAGAAGAGATCGAAATCGAGAACCGAAATGATCGTGGCTCAAGCCCGGAAAACCAGCACACTATACATAATGAATGCTCGGTTATGCCGAGGGGAAGTAAACGTGGTAACCGACACAATCGGTGAGCTGTGGCACAAGAGACTCTTCCACGTGAGCCAGAAGGGAATGCAGATCCTAGTCGGAAAAGAACTCCTACAGGAGGTGAAGAAGGTGCATCTTGATAAGTGTCCCGATTCCCTGGACGGCAAAAAGAACTGAACCTCGTTCCGATCGAGACCCTCGATGAGAAAGAAAATGTTGTTGCAACTCATGCATATGGATGTATGCTACGTGAATACAAAGTCTCATGGTGGTTCATAGTATTTCGTGACCTTCATAGATAACTATAGACGGAAGTTGTGGGCTTCCATGCTAAAGTTGAAGGATCAGGTGCTATCCTATCCATCTTCAAAGAGTTCCAAGCGAGGGTCGAGAGGAAAACCAGACGAAAGCTAACGGCAACAGACAATGGCGGAGAGTACCACGACGCGTTCGAAGAATATTGTCCAGCATAGGGAATCCGACTCGAGTATACTATGCCGAAGATGTCAAAGCTTAACGGGCTAGCTAAGAGAATTGTTGAGAGACAAGCTCAACATCGGCCGGATCGGCTGAAGAAGCCGAGGACTGGATTGGTTGGGACCGATTGGTTAGGCCGAGTGCGTAAACCGGGAGGCCGTTAGGAAAGATATTCCGTGAGGAATATATTTGGGAGTTAGTGTAGGAGCTCTTAAAGAGCATTGAAGTACGGTCAGTACTTCGGTCAGTCCTTCGAGGACTTGTATAAAAGTGTTCATGGAACACACATATGTACAGTGTAGTGAATTGAGATCTTTTGTTAAGATAGTTCTTGTATTTTCTCTCTCTCAATCTCTCTGTCTCTCCCGCGTATACTGCGTAAGCTCAAGCTCTCCATTAAACCTGAGTTTTCTTCCTTCTGTTCGGTCTTCATACTTGCTTCCGCACGTTACTTTTTACATGGTATCAGAGCGCAAGGGTTGAGAACCTCTTTGCAGCCGACACAGCTTGACGAAGAAGAACAAGAAGAACGATGGATAGAGGCATGGCGAGCTCGCTTCCAACAGAGAAGCTCGACAGAACCAACTACGCGTCTTGGTCCTACAAGATGCACCAGTACCTGCTCGGGCACGGCTATTGGCGTTATGTCGAAGGAGCTAATGACGGGCACCTGAATCGACACACAGAGACTTCCCGTCGTGGGAGCAATTGGTGAGCAGGGTATTATATTGCTTCGCGTCGTGTGTGGGCGAACAACTATTGAACTATGTTTGGGATGCAAAGACGCCGAAGGGTGCGTGGGAAAATCTGAAGAAGATTTTCGCCGCGAGCACCACAGCCAGGAAGCTTCAGCTCCGACAGGAGTTGAGCAACCTACGACAACGCGACTTGTCGGTGGCGGACTATACCTCGAAGATCAAGGATATCTGCGACTCCCTCGCCTCCATAGAGGTGAACATGGAGGAGAGCGAGATGGTCCAGATCTGTCTCTGAGGTTTGGCGTCGAAGTTCGGAGCGTTCCGAACGGCTGTGTGTACCCGGGAGAATACACCATCCTTTTTCGACTTACAGTCAATGCTCCTGGTAGAGGAGAACCACGCAGGTGCGTCTACAAGAACGCATACCAACAGCAGAATGTTGTACACGGAGGGAGTTAGGCCCCATGGACGTGGAGGACGAGGCGAGTCGGCGCGCAATGGAGGCGGCCGACGAGATCAAGGAAGAAGGCACCGAAGTGATGCTGACAGCAACTCTGGACCCTCCGGAAACAGGGGGAGTCAAAGCGATGAGAACCGGCAAGGGAAGGCCATCGCGGAGTGCTGGTACTGTGGCAAGAAAGGTCACAGGGAAAGTGAGTGCTGGAAGAAGCGCGCCGATTCGGAGAGAACCGGTTCCGGAAACGGCTCCGGACATACCGACAAGGGAAATCGGTAGCGATTGCACTACGCCGAAGACTCCGGGAAAGCTGGAGAAGGGTCTGCCTTCGTGACGAGATACGAAGCAAACTCAATGAAACAGACCACCCCGAGATTGGACGAGGTGTGGTACGTAGACTCTGGCGCGTCAAACCACATGATGAGCCATAAGGAGTGGTTCTCATACCTTGAAAAACCGATACAACCTGGAGTAGTCGCAACAGGAGACGACACTCCCCATTCGATCGCGAATGTCGGAGATGTTCCCCTTAGCCATGTCGGGAAGAAAAGGAAACTCATGAACGTGCTGCACGTTCCGACAATCACGAAGAACTTGGTCTCGGTCGGACAGATCGTCGACCAAGGGATGGAGGTTCGGTTTACACACCTCGGGTGCTTCATTGAGGAAGAAGGCCGTGTTATTGCGCAAGGGTGCAGAGACGGGAGGATGTTCATCCTCGACTCCACTGATGGCGGCACCGCAATGTTTGCGAAGGGACAAAAATCCGAATCGGACATCGACTTGTGGCACAAGCGGATAGGCCACGTCAACTACCAGCGGCTTCAAGATCTGCAAACAAAATAGGTAGTGTTGGGATTGCCCAAATTTAGTGGCCGAAAGGCACAAATTTGTGAAGCCTGCCAGCTCGGGAAGCAACACTGACTTCCCTTCCCCAACGAGCGAAACCGGAGCCGGAACAAGCTCGACCTTATACACTCCGATGTATGGGGGCCGGCACAAAACGTTAGTCTTGGCGGGAGCCGATATTTCGTCTCCTTCATTGACGACCACACGCGGCACACGTGGATCTACCTCATTGAGAGGAAGAGCGAAGTCTTCGACTATTTCTAGGACCTCAAAGGGTTCGTGGAAACGGAAACGGGACGAAAGATCAAGTGCTTGCGGTCAGATGGCGGGAAAGAATACTTTTCCAGTCAATTCAACGGTTACCTACAACAAATGGGAATTCACCGCGAATTCAGTTGTAGATACACGCCGGAGCAGAACGGCGTGGCCGAGAAGAAGAATTGGTCAGTTGTGGAAGCGGCACGGGCAATGTTGGAGGAGAAGAGCTTGCCCAAGTTCTACTGGGCCGAGGCGGTAAGGACCGCGGTATACATCCAGAACCGGATCGGAGACAAAGTGTCGGCGCACGAGCTGTATTTCGGAACGAAGCCGAACTTGCGACACTTGAGGTTGTTCGGTAGCATTGCGTATGTGCATGTACCGAAGGAGAAAAGGAGGAAGCTGGACGCAAAGGCCGAGAAATGCATCTTGGTCGGTTACTCGGACGAGCATAAGGGTTATAAGTGCTATAACCCTCACACCCAACAAGCGCGTGTTAGCCGCGACATTGTGGTTGACGAGTCCGCGTCCTGGTACCAGTCCCCGACTCCAATCTGTGTTCTGACGATGAGGTCAGCGAGGCCGAGATGCCTCCGGATGAGCCCAAAATCGAGACCCGCGAAGAGAGTCCGATTTCACTCTGTTTAAGTGGACCGATTGGACGACTGAGTCGGTACGACCAGTCCGATGAAGAGCCGATGAGTAGTGGAGACTCGGCCGTGCATTCCCCGCACAGGAAGCCGAGGAGACGGCTTACGCGCAAAGAGAAAGGGAAGAAGAAGGTGTCGGATTCCGGCATGGATAGGAACGAGTCAGACTGACGCGAGTCCGACTCCGAGGGAACTGGTGACGGGTCTTTAAAGGTGAAGACCGCGTCGACCGAGAAGGCCTCGACATCGGCTAATGTGAGATTACGCCGATCTACCCGCCAGAAGAATCCTGTTTTGCGGTTCGGATACAACGAGTACATGGCGCATCATTATGCGTACATGACCCGTGTAGCGGAAGTGCGTGAGCCGGAGAGCTACGCAGAAGCGGCTAAAGACGCGAATTGGCATGCTGCGATGGAGGAAGAGATGCACACATTGGCGGAGAACGAGACCTGGGACCTGGTTGACGCACCAACAGGGGTAAAACCGATCGGGTGTAGGTGGGTGTACAAGGTCAAGTACAACACCGATGGCTCGGTCAACCGGTACAAGGCTCGGCTAGTGGCAAAGGGCTACGCGCAGAAACACGGCATCGACTACGATGAGACGTTTGCGCCGGTCGCGAAAATGACGACCGTCCGTGTTTTGCTCGCAGTAGCTGCGGTGAAGGGGTGGCACTTACATCAGATGGATGTAAAGAATGCGTTTCTGCAAGGTGACCTTGAGGAACAGGTGTACATGGTACAACCCCCCGGATTTCACTCTGGAACGAACTCCTCGGCAATATGCCGACTGAAGAAGTCCCTTTCCGGACTGAAGCAAGCTCCGCGTGCCTGGAACGCGAAGATCACGCAACAACTGTGTCGGATGGGCTTCGTCACGTCAAAATCAGACTCTTCCCTGTTCATCCGGAAAGGTCGACTCGGACCGGTTAGTATTTTACTATATGTTGATGACTTGGTCATCACCGACGCTGACCTTGGAGAAATCGACCGCGTGAAGCTCCAGCTTGCGGCATCGTTCGACATGAAGGATCTGGGGGACCTTCATTACTTCCTCGGGATCGAAGTGATCCGTACCCCCGAAGGCATATTGATCAGCCAACGTCATTACGTGCTGAGTATGCTCTTCAAATTCGGGATGGCCGACTGTAAGTCAGTTTCGACTCCTCTGGACAGAACTGTCAAGCTTCGTCCCGATACGGGAACGGTATGCGACCCGACGAGGTTCCGACAAATTGTTGGAAGCCTCATATACTTGACCATCACCTGAACCGACCTCAGTTATCCGGTCGGAGTGATCAGTCAGTTCATAGCGCGACCTACCGAGGAGCACCTCCAGTGTGCGCAACGCATACTTCGGTATGTCAACGGCACTAAGGACCGAGGACTGCTATATCGGACCGGTGCAGCCGCGTAGTTAGTCGGCTACACCGATGCTGATTGGGCTGGCAACGCCGCAGATCGCCGATCCACGTCCAGATACGCGTTCTCCCTCGGGAGTGCCGCGATCACGTGGAGCAGTAAGAAGCAACCGAAAGTTGCATTGTCAAGCACCGAAGCTGAGTACCGAGGAGTGGATGTCGCGACATGTGAAGCCATATGGTTGAAGCGGTTGCTTAGGGACCTACAAGAGGAGGTGTCAGATCCAACGACGATCTACTGCGACAACCTCAGCAACATCCAGCTCGCGAAAAACCCCGTTTTCCACGCACAGACCAAGCACATTGAGGTGCACTACCATTTCGTCCGTGAGCGTGTCCTTTCCGGTGAAGTCGAACTTCAGTACGTTCCGACGGATCGGCAGACTGCCGACATCTTCACCAAGCCTCTTGGTCTGGACAAGTTGCGGCAATTCGCAGGTGCGCTCGGATTGCGTCACCTCAACGTGCCAAACTTGAGGGGGAGAACAGTCCCGAACGACCAAGCAAGGCAGCAGGAAAGGAGCAGAGACCGCGACACCGAGTCGGTTGATTCGATTGTCAAGTTGGACTTCAGATCGGCTGAAGAAGCCGAGGGTGGACCCGCGGAAAAGTCCGGAAGCGGACAAAAGGGGAGCAACTGAAGGAGAGAGCCGAAGCCAACCACGGATGGGGAAGATGACGCCACCGAGGGCGAGAAGACCGAAGACGAGTTGGAGACAGCCAACTCGGACGAGAGCGAAAACCGATCGGAGGTAGCCGAGGCAGTTCGGATGTTTGATTCAGATACGCTGAATCAACCGAGGCCCAAGCGGAAGAAAAGGCACCAGGAGAAGCATCAACACCGCAACAACAGAAGAGCTGATAAGGGCTGCATGAGCAGACAAGCCGACCGGAAGGGTCGAAGCGCGCGGAGTCGAACAGGTCGAGGAGCGTGAGCGAGGCGTGAACCCAGGAGGAACCGGAGCTGTGAGCCCGAGGATCCCAAAGAGCCTCGAGTTGAGCTTGAGGGGGAGTGTTGAGAGACAAGCTCAACATCAGCCAGATCGGCTGAAGAAGCCGAGGACCGGATCGGTTGGGACCGATCGGTTAGGCCGAGTGCGTAAACCGGGAGGCCATTAGGAAAGATATTCCGTGAGTAATATATTTGGGAGTTAGTGTAGGAGCTCTTAAAGAGCATTGAAGTACGGTCAGTACTTCGGTCAGTCCTTCGAGGACTTGTATAAAAGTGTTCATGGAACACACATATGTACAGTGTAGTGAATTGAGATCTTTTGTTAAGATAGTTCTTGTATTTTCTCTCTCTCACTCTCTCTGTCTCTCCCGTGTATACTGCGTAAGCTCAAGCTCTCCATTAAACCTGAGTTTTCTTCCTTCTGTTCGGTCTTCATACTTGCTTCCGCACGTAACCAGACCATAATGGATAGGGTCCGAACTATGCTTGCACATGCAAAGTTACCGAAGACGTTCTGGGCTGAGGCGCTGATGACAACGGTGTATGTGATAAACCGATCACCCTCACAGTGATATTCCACAAAGGGTGTGGAGCGACAAAGACGTACCATACCAACACTTGAGGGTGTTCGGTTGTCTTGCCTATGTGAATGTTGCAAAGGACTAGAGGGGAAACCTGGACCCGAAATCTTGACCATGTATATTTCTCGGCTATGACGACGATGAATTCGGTTATCGGCTATGGAACTTTGCCGAGAAGAAAGTGATCCGGAGGTAAGATATCGTCTTCATGGAAGTGAAGACGATTGTCGATTGGGAGAATGAAAATAAGTCTCCAGCTACCGAATCGAACCGAGTAGAAGTCGATTCGATCGAAATCGAATCCAAGCCAGTCGACCGATTTAATACTCGGCAAAATTGAGAACCAACTGAAGAATAAGGGGAACCGGCCGAATGAGGAACCAAATTTGACTCGGTTGAAGAAATCGAAGAAGAATTGATTGTATCCAATGGAGGTAGACGATATTCCCTAAGAGAGAGAAGTCCCCCCCCCTTGAAGATTTCTGGATGAAGAGCATGTACTGGTAACTGATGAGGGGGAGCTGGAAAGCTTCGAGAAAGCAAAGAGAGATACCCATAGCTGAAAGTGGTTAAGTGCCATGCAAGTGGAGATGGATTCATTGCATGAGAACCACACATACAAATTGATCGGATTGCTGAAAGGGAAAAGGGCACTCCGGAACAAGTGGGTATACAAGTTGAAACCGGGAGATGGCGGGAATCCACCCAGGTACAGAGCACGAATTGTCGTGAAAAGTTTTCAACAAAAGAAGGGTATCGATTTTGACGAAATATTTGCCCCAGTATTGAAGATGACATCAATCCGAACAATGCTGAGCATCGCGGCCAACATGGATCTCAAAGTCGAGCAACTGGATGTCAAGATTACCTTCCTTCATGGAGATTTGGAGGAAGAGATATATATGCACCACCTGGAAGGATTCGAAGAGAAAGGTAAAGAAAACCTAGTATGTTGATTGAGAAAGGGCCTGTATGGGCTGAAGCAGGCACCTCGACAATGGTACCGAAAGTTCGAATATTTAATGGTGGATCACGATTTCAACAAGATACAAGCTAATCATTGCGTCTTTGTTAAGAAGTATGATGGAGGAGATTTTCTCATCCTCCTATTGTATGTTGATGACATGCTGATTGTCGAACAGGACCTGAGGAAAATCAGAAGCTAGAAGTGTTGAGCTTCGTTCACTTCGAGTCGAGAGAGAGACCGATTGTAAATAGGTAATATCATCGAAAAACCAGAAAAATAGCAAATGCACAGAAAACACAGATTTACGTGGAAACCCTAAACGGGGAAAACCACGGGAGAACAAATCTTCACTATACAGTGGATATACAAGATGACGAGATTACAACACTCTCTCACAACAGAGTGTAACAGCCTCACAGGGCTCTTGACGTCTAAGCTCACTCAACTATGGCATCGTTCCCTCTCACTTACACTCACTCTTCTCTATCGCATTATACAACATAGCCTCACAACTATTCTATTCTACATGCCTCTATGTTTGCCCTAAGTGTATTTATACTTATACACTACATGGGCCATTTACAAATATAGCCATTGCTACTATTATTCCTATTATAACAATAATAGTTAATCAGTCGGCGGGATTCGACTAGTTGACACCAATGTTGATTGTCCAGTTGGCCTAACTAGTCGGCCTTATCTTCGACCATCCGGTTGGCCCGACTAGTCAGTCGTGTCTTCGACTTGGACTCTCCCACTATCGACTCCATGTCTTCGATTGTTGGTACTCGGCATGACCAGTCGGTTGCACCCATAGGAGGGACATATTCCTAACAAAATCCCCCTTCACTCCTATGGGTGGAGTCGGTTAGTCTTGTCCTTTGTCGCCATACTCTGAGTCTGTTCATCTATAGGTCCTTTTTCAACATGTCAGATGCATTGTTGTCAGTATGGATCTTCACATTCTCCTAGAACCAGTGATACCTTCTCTATATGTGCTTGGTTCGAGAGTGGTACACGACATTCTTTGCTAGATGTTTGGCACTCTGGCTGTCACAATGAAGCAATAACTCCCTTTGCTTTATCCCCAACTCACAGAGAAAATTTCTCATCTAGATTAGCTCTTTATCAGCCTCTACTGTTGCCATGCACTCTGCCTCTATGGTCGACAAGGCCACAGACTTTTGCAGTCGTGACTGCCACGACACTGCACACCTTGCATAGGTCATCATGTACACCGAAGTGGATCAAGCTTATTGCTCCCACAACAAATGGTATGTCTGGTCTCGTATAGACAATAGCATGTATATGATATTTCTTCATCTCAGTCTTTTGTTTCTCCCCTCTCGGGCATTGCTTGGCATTCAACTTGTAGTTGATCGGCAACACAGAGCTGATTGGCTTTGCCTCTGACATGTTGAATCTTTCTAGGATCTTCGTCATGTATTTCTCTTGAGACAACCACAACACTTTCTTAGTTCTATCTTGAACTATGTGCATCCCCAGGATTTGTTTTGCCGGTCCAAGATCTTTCATAGCAAACGACTTGCCTAGTGCTTTCTTCAAGCTCATGATCCTCTTTGTGTCTTGTCTGACTATCAATATGTCATCCACATATAATAAGAGAATCAAGAAGTCCTCTTCATTGTACCTTTTGACGAACACACGATGATTAGTCTCTGTTTTCTGGAACCTGTGTTCCTACATGAAAGTCTCGAACTTCTTGTACCATTGGCGTTGAGCTTGCTTTAGACCATATGTCAAGCTTTTCTTCAGTTGACACACCAGGATCTCTTTCCCTTTCACCTCAAAACCTTTAGGTTGTTGCATGTAGATTTCTTCATCCAACTCCACATGCAAGAATGTTGTCTTGATATCTAACTATTCGATCTCTAGATCCATTCTGTCAACGATGCTCAAAACAGTTCGGATGGATGTCATCTTCACGACTGATGCGAATATTTCGTCGAAGTCGGCACCCTTTTTTTGTTGAAACCTCTTCACCTTGTAGACCCATTTGTTTCTGAGTTCTCTCTTACCTTTTGGTAGTTCTACCAGGTCATAGGTGTAGTTCTCATGCAAGGAGTCCATCTCATCTTGCATTGCACTCTGCCAATTTTCTTTGTGCTCATTGGCTATGGCTTCTCCATAGAACTTCGGATCGCCTTCATCAGTCAAGAGGATGTATTGAATGGCATATGTCATTGGTGCTCTCCTTTGTCTGAGTGGGTATCTCCTTCCACTCGTTGTTGGCTCCAGTTTGGATCTCTCTGTCGACTCCACTCTTAGCTCGGATTAATATGTGTCGATCGGTCGTTGGGATTAGTTGATTCCGATTGGTAGTCCTCGAACAACTTCAATAGGTTTGCCGACTCCAACTCATCTGTATTTGGTTGCTCTGAGTCCACTGACTCGGATTCGGCTGTGCCGATTGGCTATCTCCGAACAACTAATTGTGTTAGTTCACTTGGGCTTAAGTCGGTACTAGTGGGAGTTGACTAGGAAGTCGATTCAGAATTTTGTTGATTCCAATCCTCTATTGTTTTGTCTTCCAAGAAGACTACATCCCGACTCCTCACAACCTTCTTATCGACTAAGTCCCACAACTGGTAACTGAACTCGTCCTCTGAGTATCCCATGAATATGCATGGTTTCGACTTACTGTCGAGCTTCGACCTCTGATCCTTAGCCACATGCATATACAGTAAGCATCCGAACACCCTCAGGTGTCGGTAGGAGACATCCTTTCCTGTCCACACCCTCTGTGGGACATCACCTTTCAATGGTATTGACGAGGACCTGTTGATCAGGTGGCAATTGTGTACATCGCCTCAGCCTAATACGATTTCGGCATCTTGGCATGCGACAACATGCTCCTTACTCTCTCCATAATTGTTCGATTCATCCTCTCTGCAAGCTTGTGCAACTCAGGGGTCTTTGGTACAGCGTATTCAATTCGAATACCTGGGCGTTGCAGTATTCCTCAAACTTCCCTTTATATTCACCACCATTGTCGGTTCGGATAGCCTTCATCTTCTGACCCGACTCTCGTTCAGTTCTTGTTTGGAACTCCTTGAACATTGCCAGTACGTGATCCCTGGACTTCAACACGAAGGCCCATGTTTTCTAACTATAGTCATCAATAAACGTTATGAAGTACTGTGCACCTTCATGTGACGGGGCATCTACATAACACACATCTGTGTGTACTAGTTCCAGTGCAACTTCTCTTCTTCTTGGTGGTCTCTTGTGGAATGCCGCTCGGTTTTGCTTTCTGACTAAGCAATCGACACACTTCTCACTATGTGGTCTTGTGTGGAACTCCTTTCACTTATGGGAGATGTTCCTGGTAGGCCAGGATGTGGATTCCCTTCTCAATCATGTGACCAAGCCTCTTATGGCATAAATCTCCACTTGAGTCGACTGCCACATTCACTTCCGACTTGCACAATCGGGCATGCATCATATACAATGTGCCTTCTTTCTGTGCTTGTGCCACTATGAGGTTTCCACGACAGAACTTCCACTTGCCGTTCTGGAAGATACCACTGTAGCCTTCGTCATCCAACCTTCCAGTTATATCAGATTCAATTTGATATCAGGCACATGTCGAACTTCCCTCAGTGTCAGTCGACAACCTGTTGACGTCATCAAGCACACGCTTCCAATGCTGACTATCTTGCACTCTCCATGATCTCCCATCTTTACATAGCCATGATCCCCGGCTATGTAAGTTGGAAAACACTCTCTCGACGGAGTTATGTGTAATGATGCACCCGAGTTGATTACCCAGGTGCACTGTTCACTTGCAAGATTTGTGCTTGCCTGCTCACAAATGAACATAATCTCCTTTGCACTCATAGCTACTCCCGATGTGCCCTTTTCATCAAGAATCTTCCTAGGTTCGACATTATTTCCGACACTCTTGTCCTTCTTGAGGTGTTGATAGTCCTTCTGAAAGTGTCCAGTCTTTCCACAATAGAAGCATGTTAGCTTACCTCTGGACTTGGATTTGGGATGAGACTTTTCTCTCCTTAGTGGAATCCTTTGCCGGTTCCATCCTCTGTTGGTATGTGGAGTAAAATTTAACTCCGACTGGACCAACACACCCTTGTCCTTCCTTCTAGTCTCCTCATTCAAGATGCTTGTCTTTACCGCTTGTAGAGACAAGGTTTCTTCTTGACACGAGGTGTTGAGAGTCACCACTAGATTCTCCTAGCTGTCCGGTAGGGTGCACAATAGGAGGATGGCCTGCATTGCATCCTCAAGGGGAAACTTGGTCGTTGCAAGTTGATTCACATACCCCATGAATGTGCTAATGTGCTCGACTATGCTTTCCACGTCCTTGTATTTCAGTCTCACGATCTTTCTCATCAAGGATGTTTTGTTGAGGGTGTTGTTCCTCTCATATAAATCTGACAGCTTCTGCCACATCTCGTAGACGTTTGAGTTGTTTGCCACATGTTGAAGGACACTAACATCAACGCACTGTCTGATGGTGGCCACCACCTTCCTATTTTGGAGTTTCCATTCAGACTCTAATACCCCCGTGGGTATTTCTGCTCTGTCGATTGGCTCATACAGGTCTTTGACTATGAGAAGGTCCTCCATTTTTATCTTTGAGTCCGCATAGTTCTGAGAGTTTAGAACTATCATGCTTGGGAAGCCGCTCACACCTCCTTCCATCTTCAACCTAGCTCTGATACCAGTTTCTGGAGCTTCATTCACTTCGAGTAGAGAGAGAGACAGATTGTAAATAGGTAATATCGTGGAAAAACTAGAAAAATAGCAAATGCACAGAAAACTGTTAGCCGACTAGGGAATGAGTTGGACAAGTATGAAAGCGTTGAAGTTGACAATGTTCGGAAATTATAGAGTTGGAGTCGTCTCAACTAGGCGGATCGATGAGTCAGCAGTTTTCCGACTAAATAATAATTACGAATATTTAAGTTAGTTAGAAGTTTTGTAGTTCTTGCCGACAAGGCAAAATGTAGTTCTTGATAAGGTAGTCTTTCAGGTTACTTATAAAAAGGAACCGAAATCATTGTACTATTATCGTCTATTTTTAGTTAATATAGTTTTTAGTTATAGGAATTCTGAGCACTTGTGTCGATAATATTGTTCTCTATAATTCTGTTATGCTATAATTGTACTAACTAAAATAGTCGATCACGATACAAATATAGTATCGTAGGTTACGATTAATCTAGTATAATCCATTCGTATTCCACAGTTCTTTGATAGAACGTTCATCACAAGAATGTTTGACCTTACTGTTTGTCGGTCACAAAGAGTCGTCTGTCGGCCGAACAACATAGTAAATTTTGGCATGCTCGGTTACATCTGCATTCATCAGAGAACGAGTTGAATGGATGTCGTCTAGTCTAGATACATCAATCGGACGTAAACGGCCTCGTACACAATCTGTCACGCAAAGTATCGATACTAATTCTGCTACTGATCAACAACACACGGGTTAGAGGTGGTCTTCAATGCCCGACTTAACCGACAATTATTCTGACAACCAACAGTCTAAAGAGGTATCATTTTACAATATATGGGGTGATGACAATATGCCTTACCCTTACTCGAAATATCAAGACGGTGCTGATGCAGAAGCGCATATTAGGGATTTATTGACATGGGAAATAAACCATGGAGCTCAGAGACTATCGGTAGTAGCCGAAGATAAGTCTAAATTTTTTGAGTTCGTCCTATCATTGGATGGTCCGTTAGCAAATTGGTTTCAACAAAATGTCTTACGAGAATTCAATACATTCGAACAGTTAACCACCAAATTCACCCAATTATTTCATCAACAGATCCCTCAGAAAGATCTGATCGCTCAATTCTATGCATCTTATCAGGAACCGCATGAAACAGTATCACAATTCGTTATTCGGTTTCAGAATTTGCAACTTCAAATTTCGAAGACAATTCTAGATGAGGAATTGAAGGATATATTCTTAGAAGCAAACAAAAATAATGTTTCTAGAATGCTGCAGGATAATGAAATATTCAATAAGGACCAAGTTAGGGAACAAACAGGATAAGTACCATTACAGGAGCAAGAAGAAACTTGGAAAATTTTGGCAGATTGCCAAGTTTCGTTTCCTCTGACCGGCTTACTAAAACTGGTTCCACGGTTCGTAGAGAAGGTAGCAACTCTGATTGCACAAAAAGGGGTAGAATAGGTATCCGTTAATTATAGTCACCCAAGCAGTGGCCCGACAATTATGGATGAGCAAAACTCATCAATAAAAGTAATAATCCATGTACATGAGATAGCTGGGACAATTGTTGACAACGGATCAAGAGTGAATGTTATCAATAAAACCACCTATGACAAGTTAGGTATTACTAAATGGGATGCATGTCCATTTTGGTTACGTATGGCTGACACCAGCACAGTCATGCCACTTGGCTTAATTTGACAGCTAGATGTAATCCTAGGAGGACATACTTTTCAAATATCACCAGTAGTGCTTCACTTGGAGGCTTCTGGAGCATATCCCTTATTATTGGGGTGCCCATGGTTAAAGACTGCAAATATTAAACAGAATTGGAATAAAAATATATTAACATTTAGGAAAGGAAAAAATAAAATTCATGTATCCACTCAAGATAAGGTCAGTACAAATCGACAATGTCTGCCGATCCATGCAAAAGCAGTCAATATGATGGAAGGATTGGATGAAACTGAGGAAAATCACTATTTCAACGACAATCCAAACATTATTCCCTTGTTCGAGGTCGACATTTTGTAGGCTCTTACATCATATGTTGAAGATAAGCACAATGAAATTCCAATAGATGTTCAAACGATGAAGGAGTTTTGTCTCCAACAAGAAGCTACAACAAAAGAAATGTAGGTATCTCAAAGAGTTCAAGCTTCGGCATTGGAAGAAATAAATTTGGCCGACACGAGGGCAAGGGGCTTGAGCCAAAAACAGTACTGATTGCCAAGGAAATGCTATCATCTGATAAAGAACGACTCATATCCTTACTCAAACAATATAAAGATGTATTCGCTTGGTCATTCGAAGACATGAAAGGATTGGATCCAACCTTTTGTCAGCATCAAATCAATCTTCATAAAGACGCAAAGCCAGTCCAACAACGACGGTATCGGTTAAACCCAAACTATGCAGTCAAAGTGAAAGAAGACATCGATAAATTGCTCAGAGTCTGATTTATCAGACCAGTTAAAAAGGCAACGTGGTTAAGTCCAATCGTGATAATGCCAAAGAAAAACGACAAAATTCGGGTTTGTGTCGACTACCGAAAACTTAATGCAACTACCGTAACAGATGTGTTTCCACTACCCTTTATCGACGGAGTCCTAGATGCAGTGGCCGGACACGAAATTTATAGTTTTTAGATGGATTCAATGGCTATAATAAAGTAAGAATGCATCCGGATGATCAAGAAAAAATGGCTTTGCTAAAAGAATGGGGAGTATTTGTGGCAATGGTAATGATGTTCGGGTTAAAGACGGCTTCTGCCACATTTCAACGGGTAATAAAAGAAATTTTTAAGGATTATATTCCTGCATTCATGCAAGTCTTCCTAGATGATTTTGTTGTCTACAGTCAGAAAACAGAATACTTTGAACATTTAAGATTATGTTTGGAACGATGTTGACAAGGTCGGCTTAGCTTAAATCCATCTAAATGTGCATTCGGAGTAACAACTGGCTCATTGTTGGGGCATATTGTGAGTCAAGAAGGAATAGTAGTTGACCCATATAAACTCAAAACAATAATGGAGGCACCAACATCAATAAATGCAAAAGCTCTTAGTCGGTTCGTAAGTCAAATAAGATGGCATAGTCAAATGATAAGGTACCTTGCCGATGTTGCAATACCGTTGTATACAATGGTACATAGAACACCTTTCCAGTGGACGACTGTCGAACAAGATGCGTACAACTGTCTAAAGAAAATGCTCTCTAAGGTTCCAGTTGTGCAACCTCCTGACTGGAACAAATCCTTTCATGTGTTCGTTGATGCATCGGATGTAGCAATTGGAAGCTCACTAATGCAACTGTTGGAACCAAACTGGTATAAACCGGTATATTATGCTAGTCGGAAACTTTCCACAGTTGAGCGGAATTATTCAACAACGGAATGGGAAGCTTTGGGAATGGTGTACAATATTAATAAATTCCGGCATTACCTTTTGGGGAGGAAGTTCACCTTTCATGTCGATCATTTTGCTTTATTGTATTTAGTCTCAAAGCAAGAACTTACAGGCAAATTAGCAAGAACTTACCAAGGTGTTGTCGATCGAAAAGCTGGACGCATGCCGATAGAGAGTCAAATTGGTAAAGTACCCCATGCCGGAGTGAAGGGGGAGTTTGTTGAGAAATAGGTCCCTCCGGATGGGAAAAGCGAGAGTCGAATTGGATGGAGTCGATTAGTAAATCTACCAAGGCCGAAAATCAAAAATCAAAAATTGAAAAATCGATTTAATAACCGATTCGGGGGACTATATTTATAAAAAGTCTTAATGTGCCCTTTGTGGGCTATATGTGTAAATAGCCCAGAAAGTTGTATTTGTATAAATACATATAGGGAAAAATTTATGTTGTGTGAGAATCATTAGTTGATCATTATTATTGTATAGTTGGAGAAGGTAGTTGCCTCTGTAACTAGACAGAGAGAGGCTGTGTGAGTGTGTGTAATTCTGTAGCCGTCAGTCGACGAAGAAGAGTTCAAGGTCGTTGCCTTGAATCCTCTTGTTGTACTCCTCCCCTTATAGTGATTCGTTTTGGAGTTTGTGGACTCCATGTGGTTTTTCCATTTGGGGTTTCCACATTAAAATAGTTGTGTCTCTGTATTTTCTATTTTCACTTTGTGTTTTCTGTCTCCGCACTATCTTTCACGTTCTTTGCACTCGAATATACATACAAGAAACCGATTATGGCCGGTTTTGATCCCAACACATAACATATGTGTAAGAGATTACGTGTGGAAGCATTAGACTAAGCACAAAATACACAGTCGGTTATCCAGAAATACAACAGTTAGGTAAAAAACACAGAGAATGGGAATTCGCTGTCATGAAGAATTCCAGCCATATGAGGAAACAAAGATGGATGCGTGTGAATGCGGTGTGCACAAGCACACGTGTTTTGTACAAACATATGTAAATAACATAGTAATAATAAGGATTTTGGTGTTTACTAGGAGGGAATGATTCGATCGATACCTTAGTAGCACACAAGGGAGAGAATCAAGGGGAAATTTGAGAGAAAACCGATGATCATAAAGATGATGTAACAACCTTCCCTTGTGCTATAAAAGGGGAGGCCTTGAACAGTTTCTGGGATCCAAGATTTGGGGAAATGAAGGGCTGCCCATTTAAAGTGCGAAAGCTCTCTCTCCTCTCAAGGTGTTGTGCTCTATATTGCGGAACAAGAAGGTGAATTCTCTGCTCGTGCTGGAGGCCCACGTGCTCCCGACCTGAGGATCATCATTCTGTGTGTGCGTGTCTGTTGAGTTTAGAGCTCCTTCCCCGACTATGCTAGGTTGTACTCACTGTGTTCTACGTCTAATCGAATCAAGACTTGTTGTTCTGACTCTGTGTTCTTACCCCCAACTTTTCCGTTCTGATCTATTATGTGTTTGTTGTGTCCGAGCAACGTTAGGATCTTCTGAGATCGCGTGCAAGTGAAGGTAGTTGGTTGGCTCCACTTCCCTTTTTTGTCCTTTGTGTTCGACTCCTTGGTTTAAGACCCCCGTGGTCCTGCCTCGTTTCTACGCATATGCACAGAAAAGCATGACAACGCAGTGAGAGAGAGAGAGAGAGAGATAGAGCAAACAACAAAACTTTTTAAACGAGCCCTGATGAGTGGGCTGACACAAGTACTATCAGTACTTTAATGCTCATGAATGGGCCTAGCAATAATTTTCCTATAATAGGGATTTTCATTAAAATAGGCATATAGGTTATCCAAACAATCTGTCGGATTCCATCCGACTTGATCACCGATTCGGCTTTCGGCTTATTTAGCCGAAAGCTCAACTTGAGGTCTCGATGTGTCAGCTACAACCGATTCTAGGCTCCGGCTTCTCCAAGCGTCCTCCCGTATGGCTCGCACTCCACATCCAGTCTAGTCCCGCGTTCCACAACCCCATCGGTCCGACGCTCCTCGATTCGTCTGGTTCCGCACACCTCAAACCCTAGGGTCGGCATGTTTGTTCATTAGGCCCTTCTCAACTCCCTCATTATCATGACATTGGTGCCCTTTGACCTGTCTAGTCCTTTGTTTCTGTATCGCCTTTGGTTGCCCTCTCGTCCGGTTGGCTTTCATGCAATTCAACTCACTTGAATTGGCTATCTCTGATTTGTTTGACCAAATCGGCTATCTCCGATTTTTTCCCGCTCTTGTTTGAATCGTTTGTCTCTTATTCATCTTTTTCTAGGCCCTTAACCACATATGACCATGTCCTCGTCCTGGCCTTCTTGTTCAGCATGTCGAGATGCTGCAAGCCAAGCATGCTTGAAATATGTTGCAACTTGTCCAGGTCGAGAGGTTTGGTGAAGATATCGGCAACATGCTGATCCGTCAAAACATACACAAGTTCGACTTCATTAGAGAGAACTCGCTCGCGGATAAAATGATAGTGCACCTCAATGTGCTTGGTTCGGGCATGGAAGACAGGGTTCTTCGCAAGTTGGAGACTAATGAGGTTATCGTTGTATATCACTATTGGTTTAGACACCTTCACATGTAGATCCTTCAAGAGCCTTTTGACCCATATGGCTTTGCACATCATAACATCCACCTCTCGGTATTTGGCCTCGGTGCTCAACAATGCAACGATCGGTTGCTTCTTACTGCTCCAAGCGATCGCAACGTTTCCCAAGGAAAATGCAAAACCCAATGTCGATCAACAATCACCAACATTTCCGGCCCAATCGCCATTTGTGTAGCCAACCAACTCCTTGGCTACACCAACCCGATATAGCAACGCCGTGTCCTTAGGGCCACTAACATATCTCAAGATCCTTTTCGCGCACTAAAGGTCTTCGGTCTTCGGTTACGACATAAATTGACTTATCAGTCCGACCAGATATCTGAGGTCCGGACGAGTGATGGTCAAGTAGATCGGGCTTCTTACTATCTGTCAACACCGTGTCAAGTTGCACGTCGTTCCTGAATCGGGGCAAAGCTTGACGTTTTTATAAAGAAGAGTTGCGACATATTTACAATCCATCATGCCGAACTTGAAGAGCATACTCAAAACATAGTGACGTTGACAGATGAGTATGCCTTCTGGATGTGGATCACGTCGATCCCGAGGAAGTAATGAGGGTCCACTAGATCCTTCATGTCGAATGATGTCATTAGCTGAGACTTGACTCGGCCGATTTCCTCAAGCTTGGCACCAACGATGAATAAATCATTGACATATAACAGTATGCTAACCGGTTCGGTCTGACTCTACCGAGTGAACAAGGAAAAGTCTGATTTTGATGGTTGAAACCCCATTCGACGCAATCTTTGAGTGATCTTTGCATTCCAAGCTCGGGGGCTTGTTTCAACCCGTAGAGGAACTTCTTCAGTCAGCAAACTGCCGATATGTTCAATTCGGATAGAAATCCGAAGGGCTGTACCATGTACACCTATTCCTCAAGCTCGCCTTGCAAGAACGAATTCCATGCATTTGATGTATATGCCACCCCTTTGCCGCTGCTACAACCAACAACACACGGGCGATCGTCGTCTTCGCGAATGGCATGAACGTCTCATTGTAGTCGATGCCATGTGTCTACATGTAGTCCTTGGCCACCAATCAGGCCTTGTACAAGTTGATCGAGCTGTCGGCGTTGTATTTTACCTTATACACCCACTTGCATCCAATCGGCTTTACTCCCTTTGGGGAGTCAACCAAGTCTCAAGTCTTATTTTCAGCCAAAGCACACATCTCTTCCTCCATGGCGGCATGCCAATTTGCGTCCTTCGTCGCTTCTGCATAGCTCTCCAGCTCATGCACTTCCACCATCTTCACCATATACGCGTAGTGACGTTGTCGCGGTATTCCGCAGGTACGTGTGCGAAGCTAGGCATGACCACGGGGGCCTTGGACTGAAGAGCTAAGAAGGAGAAGGAGAAGGAGAGGGAGAAGAAGATAGACAGAAGGTGCATAAGGCGTCGAGTATCGAGAGGCACACGACACTACCGGCTCGGCTGGGATCAAAGCAACATGCGAAATACACAACAAACAGATACCAACAATCAGTTAGAAGGCAAAGAAACTACACTCGGCTCTGCCGGGAACTGAGTCACGATCACAGCAAACAACACACACTCCAGTCACCGAAATACAACGTGGAGCCTCTATCGGGAGCACACGAGCTTGCTACGCGAGCAGAGGCATCCGGCCTCAAAGAGCAAAACAGAGAATGGGTGCTTGGTTCCCAGTCCGACAACACTTCGTCCTCCCTAAACGCCCCCCCCATCCCTAACTCAATTCTCTCTCCCTCCTTTTATTACCGCCCCCCCCCCCCCACAGGGGGAAGGGGTTGTTACATCATGCTTTTATTCTCTACTGCTTCGGATAGAGATTCCTTTGATTTAATCCTATAATAAGCATGTCCTATCATTACCTTATTCATTACGCCCGCCTAGCGTAGTCCTAGATTATTTACAATTTGTGTGCATCCGTGCACGCGACGGTTCACGTGGCTTTGGTCTCCATTTCTTCTTGTAGCCGGTTTTCCCCACGACATCGACCCCCACCAAACCGCACGTCCACCGACACATGCCGAGAAAAAGGGAGAGATATGGGGAGAACTGGCCATTTGTCACTCGCCGTCCTCCGATCCGTGGACTCCCCCCCCATCTTCATCCGTTCTTTCCGGGTTGTCATTCTCGTCCACGCACTCCAGGTTTGGCTTGTCCTCGTACTGCTTCTTGAATGCCTTGATCCGCTTTCCCGCAACTGGTACCACCATCCGCGTTGTCGTGATATTCCGCGAGCGCGTGTAGGATCCAAGGCGGGACCACGGGGGTCTTCGACTAGGGAGTAGAGGAGAAGGAATAAGACACAAAATGGAAGCTTAGCTCAAGAGGAGAAGGAATAAAACATTAACATTGAACGAGAAAATGATCGAGGCAAGATACACAAATGGTTTGTATTAAGAAGAACCCCACACACATTACAACCATGGCCGCATAGGCCGCACCCAATGACTACAAGAAAACCCTAATCGGGTAAGCAAGTAGAGAAGTATAGTAAAACCCTAAAGGAAACCCAAGAAGAAACCCTAACCGAAACCCTAAAACCGAATAGGAAACCCTCGACCTAAGTGGTATGCCTCTCTCCCTCAAAATAGGCAACCCCTTCATAAGTGAACCCTCCCTTCCTTTTATAGCCCAAGGAGGGAGGGACCTTGATGTTTCGGGCCATCGTGTCCCGAATCCTCCGCCCACTCTCAAAGTGGCGCTCCCCGCTCCATAGTCACCAGCCTCATCCATGGCCGTCCATTCACTGCCAGACGAGAGGGTCGCTTGCTCCGCACCCTCTCGCACGTCACTGTCGTACACTCTTCCGGCCTCCACATAGGCCCCGTCGTCCACGCATAAGGAGGCTTCTTCCTCGGCATCCTCTGATTGTCTCCGGCCCAAATCCATAATAAGCCCTTCTTCGGGTTCGAACTTCGCCTTCATGCTCTCGCACACTTCCCATACCAACGCCTATAGGTCATACTCCTCCGGATGATCGCGCGTCGAGCTCTCTTCCGACAGTAGTGCGTAGCCGCTCACCGCCCTCTCTTCTCCGTCGCTTGCGGGCCACGTTATTGCTGACCTCTCCCCATCGGGTTGCCGGCATACCCACTCCGGTTTCGTGTATCCGTATGCCTCCAATACAACTCCCTCAAAGGACTCCCACGACTCGTGAGCTTCTTGAAGCTCCTTGACCTCTTTGTGCACCGATACGACCGCCACTCGACGAAAATATTCTAACCGCATCGCTTCGTCCACGCCCCTCTTCATCATCTCGACATTCTACATTTCCAAGAACCTCAGGACATCATCCCCGTTGAATCGGCCGACTCGATTGACCACCCTCTCGACGGCTTGTTGAGCCGCATCTTGCCTCGCCTTCTTCCGTCGGGCATCCATAAGAATCTTCTTCATCATCTCCGCAAAGTCGAAGTCTTTGTCTTCCATCTCCGTCCTCCCTTGCCGCCTCTTCATGTCGGCTTCACCAAAGATGTCGCGATATTCCGCGAGCGCGTGTAGGATCTGAGGCGGGACCACGGGGGCTTGGACTAGGGAGTAGAGGAGAAGGAATAAGACACAAAATGGAAGCTTAGCTCAAGACGAGAAGGAATAAAACATTAACATTGAATGAGAAAATGATGGAGGCAAGATACACAAATGGTTAGTATTAAGAAGAACACCACACGCATTACAACCATGGCCGGCCGCATAGGCCGCGCCCAATGACTACAAGAAAACCCTAATCAGGTAAGCAAGTAGAGAAGTATAGTAAAACCCTAAAGGAAACCCAAGAAGAAAACCCTAGAAGAAACCCTAACTGAAACCCTAAAACTGAATAGGAAACCATCGACCTAAGTGGTATGCCTCTCTCGCTCAAAATAGGCAACCCATTCATGAGTGAACTCTCCCTTCCTTTTATAGCCCAAGGAGGGAGGGACCTTACAATTTGGGATAAAATTTCCCCTCTTATTTCTATACACCATTTCCTAGTATACATGTGCACATGTTGCACACCACCGGCTTTCCCATTCCACCCCGGTTTCACACCCTAGCTGGAAATCTTCACGACATCCAGCCCCACCAAACCTCACGTCCACCGGTATGTTGTCGAGTTGTTACGCTCTACGCGTGCGGAAAGAGGCGGGACCGCGGAGGCCTTGAACCAAGGAGCATGAGAAAGAAGGGAGGGACAGAGAGCACAACTTGCAGAAACACATAGGGCGAAAGAGAGAGAGAGCAAAGTCTTAATTACAAAGTTAATAACCATTACAACCAGCAAGCCGGCAACGGATCCAACTCAAGCGAACACACAGGGTTTAGGGTTCTCACGCACGCACACAGCCCACAACACTGTGGAGCCTCCGCTAGAAGCACACGGGCTGTCCACAAAGCAACGGAAACTAAGACCGAAATCCTTAAGAGAATGACAAACGATGGAGGAGAGAGCTCGTTCCCAGTTCGGCAGCACCTCGTCCTCGCTCTCCAAAACGCGATATATATCCCTAACTTCTCCCTCTCTTTTATAACCCAAGGAGGGAGGCCGTTACCACTCGTTACATCATGTTTATTCCCTGTCCTTTCGGACAGGGATACGCCTTCATTTCCTCCCTACCGAATGCGTACTACCTAGGATTTCGCCTCATGCGTCTTGTCCCTACCTACATACTATACCACAAAAGTTGTGCCCACGTGTAAGGGCCAGTTTAGGCATGTTATACCCGGTTTCCGCCTAGGGACAGTTTTCTCCATGACATCCGCCCCCACCTAACCGCGCATCCACCGGTATGCGCCAAAATTAGACTCCTGCCGGAGAAGACCGACCCTAGTTTATCTTTCGTCTTCCGGATCGGCATCCGTTCCGAGCCGGTCGTTGTCACTATCTAGGTCGTCCAGGTCCGTATCAGCCTCGTGCCGCTTTTTGAAGGTTTTGATCCTTTTTCCCGCCACCAGTACCGCCATCCTTGTCTCGTCAAGCTCTGCGAGATGGTAGGTCCCATTGTTGTTGGCGCTCGTCACCGCATAAGGCCCGAACCACTTTCTTGCAAACTTCCACGTTACCCGGTGTTGGTTATCAAGGCTGTTGTCATACACTAGGACCCAGTCGCCTTCCTCGACCTTCTTCGGCCTCAGTCGGTGAGTCCGGTCGAACCGTCCTTTGTTCTTTACCCTCGCCACCCGTAGCTTCTCCACGGCTCGGTCCACATCCTCAGGTCTTCGTTCAAGCTGCCGAATCCGTGCTGCTAACAGCTCCTCCCGGCTCATCTCGTTGTTCCAGTCCACCGTGGCCCATGAGGAGATTGTCTGCTCCGTTGGCATGATCGGCTTCTGCCCGTACATTAGCTCTGTCGGCATGAACCCGGTTACCGAACTATGCGTAGTTCAGTCCGCCCACAACGCATAGGGTAAGAGCTGCGACCAATTCCCGACATGGCCTCCACACGCCCGTACCAACGCTTTGACGATCAGCCGGTGTCCACGCTCCACCTTCCCGTTAGCCTCCGGATTGTACGCCGGTCAAACAGCTCATCCGCCTCTTGCGCATCCAATTCCCCGCGGTCGGCCACGATCTTACCTACGTACCCATACCGGCATACCACTTCTTCGATCAGAAATCGGCACACGGCCGCAGTCGTTTTGCTCTGCAACGCTCGGCCTTCCACCTAGTTCGTTAGGTCCTCCTGAGCCAGCACCAGATACCACAGCTGCTCTACCCCCATCGGCATCATCACCAAATCCACCATCCACTTGAAGTGGACGGTCGAAGGGTAGGTCGGGTGGAGCTCGTCCCTATGTCGGACTATGGACTGCACCTGACAGCTTTCGCAAGTTGGCACAAACCGATGCACATCCCGATATAGTCCCGGCCACGAGTACTTCCCCTTTAGCTTCTCGAATGTGGCCCACGTCCCGCAGTGTCCGGCCCAAGGACTCTCGTGATACACCGTCAACAATTCTTCTTGTTCCTCTTTCTTCACCACCACTCGGAGCGGGATGCCGTCTCTCTTCTTCGGGTGCTTCCATATGCTCCCATCCCGTTGTCGCGTTACTACGCACGTGCGTGGAGAAACGAGCCGGGACCACCGGGGTCTTGAACCGAAAAGCAAGTGATAGGAGGGGAAAGAGAAAGAGAGAGACGACCGGTTACGTATGAAACACGTTCGCGTTCACAAGTGGAAGGATTGCGCATTCCACTTGTAGAATCTTCTTAAAACGAAGCAAATACACCCTCTCTACAAAAATTGGATGCACTAGTATCACATGTTCCTCAACTTGATGAGAATTTGCAAATATAAAAATACATGATAGATCTATGAGTGGAGATCATTAGAAATCATGCAAGTTTAGACATGTTGATAAGTTAATGTAGGCATAATAAAGTTCAACTATGGCTCAATATGGCACTACTGTGCAACAAGGGAAACACTAACTTAAAGACTTATATTAATTAGGTAAGTTTTACAAAAATATGAGGTGTACTTGTATCCATACTAATAAAATGAGATATAATTTATACTTTGACCCATACGTGCATGTATGTAATTGTGGAAAATGTAGGATAGTGCACATTAGGATAAGTGATTGGAATAACTAACTTATTAAAGTATTCAATACTTGTATTTAAAGTTGATCTAATCTATTCCTCAGTTTGTTCATATGGGATCAAACCATATGTGTATATAATTGTGCACAATGTAAGGCAGTGAACTTTAGGATAATGTCGTGGAAATAACAAACCTATTAGGCTTTCATACCTGTATTTAAAATTGGTCTAGTACTCTATTGCTTAGGTGATTCACACAAGATCAAACTCCGAACGATAACGCAACTGGAACCATTATCAACACACTACACAATCTAAGCAGCAATGGAATAGAAACATAATAGTTTTAACAATAGAAGACAAAGATCCATAATAACAACATGGACAGTCATGGCAACAATTATAGGGCCATGTTCTGTTAAGGTTAGCTTGGACCAAAATCAGCCTCCATTTAAACTAGTTCATGTTTCTCCATAAGTTTGGTAGTCAGTTATGCACGCGGTGAAACCAATGTCATAAATCTACTAATCAAGTATATAAAAATAAAATTGAAACATATAGAAGATTATAAAGAATAGAATCCACTAGGTAAAACCCAAAATTTGTATTAATAATGTGAAATCTTAACAAATCGTCAGTGTCATATTCTTCATAGAGTCTATTACATAGCAATCAATTCATCAACGTCATTTTCTTCATCATCTTGTGTAGAACTGTCTTCGGCTATACGTGCATTGGTTTCCCCTGTTAGCCGAGCCAACGAAATATCTTCTATAAGCTCATCATCAAGCTCTATTAGCTCCCTCGGTTCGCCGGCTAACGGAGGAATAGGCTCTCGCGAAGCAGGTTGAAACCTTTCTGTATTGGCGAGGTTCTTTGCACCGACCTCCTCATCCTAGTCTGGGCACTCCCACAAAGCCTTAATCCGCATATTAATAAATATAACTTGGTCCTCGTCCTTCTCTGTTGGTAGACAGGTTCCTCCGGATGGGAAGGGAGAAGAACAGTGCCGGATGGGAAGGGAGAAGAAACGGTATGAAGCCGGAGGAGGAGTACCCGACTGCGGAGAGTCGGATGGTGTAGGCCCGACTGCGGAGAGCCGGATGAGGAGTACCCGACTGCGGAGAGCCGGATGGAGCCCATCAAGGCTACATTTGTAAATAGCCGAAAAGTCATATTAGTAAAATATGACTTAGGGCAAACTTTTAGTTATACGTGTGTGTTGTTTTGTACAGTCATTCTAGTTGTTATTCTTCTTCCTTGTTGGTGCAAGTAGAAATCAGAGCGCGTAACTGTACAGAGATAGAGAGAGAGAGAGAGAGAGACGAGGTCGTAGCCTCTGTTGTAACCGCCGCCTGTGGCGAAGATCTGAGAGCACGAGGTCGTCGCCTCAGTGATCTCACTGTTGTATATTTCTGCATAGTGACAGTTTGCAGCTTGTGGGTTGCCGTGGTTTTTCCCCTACTTTGGGGTTTTCCACGTATACCTCCTGTGCACCATTTCTCCTCTTTTGTGTCGCGTTTTATTACCTGTTTTTCTGTGTATGAAAAGAAGCTCGGTTGTGGCCGAGCGTCGGACATAAGGAACGTCAAGTTCCCAACATTCTCCAATGCAACGTATTTCTAAACAGCTTCAATGCAGATGCTTACGTAGTTCCTGTGATGTGAGTAACAAGAAGATTTAGTTGTCAAACGAAAAAAAAGTGATTGGTTATCTCAAGATCGTTACCCTAGTTCGAGGAATACCTGTGCCAGAAAAGAGATCTAATATCCAGTCTCCTTCGACGGAAAACATCTCGATCAAGCGCATCATAAGTCGTTGAGGTTTTTGGTATGGGTTGACAAGTCCCCGTTCTGTAGTGGTGACATGTCGCAATTTCCGAGTCACTGCTGGATATACCAACAGATTTGAACCTCCCACTTCATTAGAATGCTCTTTGATTCTCTGTTTCTTAATTTCATCGAAGTAGCCAACCGTTATGTATTCAATGGCATTAACGAACCGAAAAGTTGGCCCTCTATTTACATTGGTCTTGATCCTATAAAAATTAATTCATCGAGTTAAGAATAGATTCAACAACCTTAAGAAATGCAATATAGTGAAAGACACCTATAAATAATCCTTACCATGCAAGGTTCTCGATGCCATGGCAACGAGATCTCAAAGCTTGAGCTACTGAGTACCCTTGGTCCATACTATGAAAGACAACTATTCGCCACAAGGATGCGGTCGTTAGCTCAGCAAAATCCTTGACCATCTTCTCCAATTGTTTAAACCTAAACGGTTCATCGTCGTATGATGACCCAGCCATTCGAAATCCGTAAGGAATATCCGCAATCATTAGCGTATATTCCTTCTTTGGCACCTTCTGGATCAAGTCGATGACATCACCGCAAACCACATTGTAGTAAAGATCTCTTGTAATATCTTTTTTGTGGCTAAATTTTTTAAAGGAGCCATCTTCCTCCATTTCGTACGCCTTGACTAAGCGACGATCCTTTTCTTTTCTGGCTCGTTTGAGATGTGCAAGGAAGGATGTAGGGAAATCGTGTATATCCTTAACTTCTCCTTGTTTCTTGCCTCGACACGGTTTCTAATAGAAGCAATAGGACATCAGGTATTATTATACAAGCTCTACATATGATGAAAGGGTAATGAAAAAACATGAATACTAACCCAATCCTTGAATGCAATAAAATACTTTGATAACGCCTTATACGAAGACGTTAGAGGATAATCCTCGGTCACTTGTTCCCAAGTTATACATCCAAGTTGTTTCATCATAACTTCTTGGATCTTCATGTACACCTTATGACTGTAAAATTAGAAATCAAGATTAGAACTTCGAATTACACCAGATAGACTACAATTTCAGTATTTGAGGGACTTACTTATTGAACTCAGTGACCATTTCTTCAAGGCTTAAATCTTTCGCCACAACCCTTGACAAAACCGACACAAGAAGTTGCTCGTCCTTAATACCTTGCATCGCTCTCCATAGAGATAGCTTCATGTCATCTGCCGCTTCTTCAATTGTCAAGTCAATTTTCTTGGCGGCTTGTGACTTTAACTCTAGTTGAAGGTCAAACCTACATTTCTTTTGTCGTTGACCCTTTACCTCCTTATTCTCCCACATTGAGAAAATTTGATCTTGTAGGTCCCATACTTCTCCATCTCTAAACGCCAATTGAAACCAAGACTCATACTTTCGAAGACCATCGGACCTAACATTATCATCTACCACAATGCCGACTTCATGCAGACATTGACGTCGAAGGCCTGGATGTAACTTCACACCAAACTTTTGTTTCACATCTAAATACTCGTGCTGGAAGAACCGTATACGCTCAATGGACGACATTTTCTGCCTATAGTCATTATCATTATTATGGTCCCATGCCAACAGCTTAGCCTCTTCGGTTGTGAGCCCAACATAAATTTTGCACTCGGCATACTTGAAGAAGAAAGTGGTTGGATGTTCTCTCACAAGTTGCCGACGTGCCTCTGTTGAATGCGATCCACCAATGACAAAATAATTATATTGATCATGTTTTCTAATATCAAAATCTTCAATGGTTTCACATTCTTCAGGATCTACCATAACAATAAAAGGCACCACAGTGGCATGAGGATTAATTTTCATTTTTTTCTTGAGATTTTGAACATGCATGCGGTGAGGCTCTCTAATCTCAAGTGGTCTTCGACCTGTTTTTTCATCAATAGGGGGCCGATGGATGTGTGTTATAGGCAAATTAAATACTTGCCCTTTCCTGACCAGCTTCCGTTGCATTAACTCTCTCCTTATTTTATTCTGCTTGGATGACAAAACACCCGAGGCCAGCTCAGCTCCTGGCGTCCCCTTATTATCCTCCTCTTCTTTTTCACTTGTTGAATCCGTATCCGACATTTTCGTTGTCTTCTTCTTTGCTGGTCTTGACTGGACTTTGGAAACCTTTTTTGTTGGCTTCAATGGGGAGGGCACTTCATCTCTTAGAGTTACATGGCCTTGTATATAAGGCCTCAAGGTAACAATAAGGTTTTGTGAGCTATCAAGTGCTTTTTTCAACACTTCTGGCCCACAAGATTCCTTTACTAAAAGGTCTTCTGAAAGGAACACTTTACGTACCCCCTTGGAGCACTCTATCATTACCAGTATGTTGGCCGAATCTGCATCTTCGTAGTCAAATCGTAGAATACGGCCATACATAAATGGGGTTTCCTTTCCAAGCTGCCCCTCACCCTTCTTCTTTGTTGTATACAATACGACTTTTTTCTTTGAGTCGACATATTGCATACACCATTCCTTGTCCGTTAGATCTCGGTCAGGAAGGTCTTCACCTCCAGTAGCGGCGACAAGTTTCTTTTGGCTAACATCACTATGTGGCTGAGATTTTGTCTCTTCGTTAAAGAGAAGCTTTTTTCCTCTCTTCATGGTCTCAGGAGCTACCTTGGTCTGGGCTTCGATTGGAGAACCTTGTATGCGAAGCTTTATTTTCTTCACCGGTCGGTCCGACAGGTTTTCAAACGACCTATTTAAGAAAGTATATGCAAAAACATAAGTTAGGTAGTCACGTAGATTAAGGTTGTATATTAACATGAAGAACAGTTCCCAGGAGCAGTCCTATATTCAAAAATCTATTCTAGGCAGGGCTATTCAACCTAGAAAATATATATCGTAATAAGTAAAAAGGGTTATATATTCTTTTAAATAGTAGGTATGACTTATATAGATTCCAAACCTATATTGACGAGAATTTGCTATCGTAAAGGCAATTTGTGGATCATTTTCTACTATTTTAAGCTAAAGTAGGTCATAAAACACCTATAATTAGAGCATGTTTTTTTTTAAAAGTAAGGAAAGCCAACATAAAAAGACTGATTTTGCCAGACAATTTGATATCTTTTCCATCCCAAAATTATTTGTTACCCCAAAAATACAATTTTTCTCTCTCAAAGCCTTCTTATATACAAGAACTCGATACGGCGTATCGAGTTCGTGTTTAAAACCTACACTTTAAACAGGAACTCGATACGACGTATCGAGTTCCTGTTTAAAATTCAAACTTTAAACACGAACTCGATACGGCGTATCGAGTTCGTGTTTAAAGTTTGGATTTTAAACAGGAACTCGATACGCCGTATCGAGTTCGTGTTTAAAGTGTAGGTTTTAAACAGGAACTCGATACGCCGTATCGAGTTCGTGTTTAAAACGTAGGTTTTAAACACGAACTCGATACGGCGTATCGAGTTCCTGTTTAAAGTGTAGGTTTTAAACACGAACTCGATACGGCGTATCGAGTTCCTGTTTAAAATCCAAACTTTAAACACGAACTCGATACGCCGTTTGGATTTTAAACAGGAACTCGATACGCCGTATCGAGTTCCTGTTTAAAGTGTAGGTTTTAAACAGGAACTCGATACGCCGTATCGAGTTCGTGTTTAAAGTGTAGGTTTTAAACACGAACTCGATACGCCGTATCGAGTTCCTGTATAAAAAGCAAAATTAAATTATGAACTCGATACGCCGTATCGAGTTCATGTATAAATATTTGTATTGTATACATGAACTCGATACGGCGTATCGAGTTCTTGAGAAACGAAACATATTTACAAAAATGTCCACAGTGTCAGAGGCCTACCTGGAGTCCTCGCACTCGATTCTCTTTGAAGACATGGTTGATCGTGTGGAAGTGGAGGCGGAGATCACGCTTTCGTGCTTTGTGCTCTGTGTGCTTTGTGTGCTTTGTGTGCTCTCTACGTTCTATGTGCTCTGTACGCTCTGTACGCTCTGGTGAGTGAAATATGACGAGGTCTTCCTATTTATAGGGATTGAACACATTGGTTAAAGTAACCATAGTCACCTTAACCAAGGTTGGTAACTTTGAGGATAGTTAGTTGGTAACCATAGTCACATTAACTAGAGAAACTTATGATTGTATTAATGATTACAAAGTCAAACTACCATATTGATCAATCTTTTATAGTCATAACAACCTACAATGACTTCAAAGGTTATGAATGAGACAATGATAGAGGTTCATGAATGTACCAATGATTGATTACTAAAAGCAACAATTTTTATGACTCTCAAATGTTGTGTATTAAAGATGTGGGCATAAATTAACCAATGATTGATAAGTCTAATATTTAAAATGGTGAGCATTAAAGAACCAATGAGTGAGACGTTCTATATCAAAATGGGTGCCATTAATTAGCCAATGATTTTAACATTAATCCAACATATTCATGGCTTGTTAATGATTAGTTTTACATTTTACTTGATTTAACTTTATATAGATCTAGTTTATATAATAATTGATATTTTAAGTACAATTACTTTATTAAAAATAATTTTTTGATGTATTGTATTAATAGAATATTACATAATATAGACATTCTATTGATTTGGCTTTTGTTTAGAGAGAAGTTTATGTTTAGAGAGGAGTATATGTTTAGAGAGGAGCTTATTAGTTTTTTTCCTTACCCTAAGCCCATAACTTAGAGAGCCCTATCTAGACCTTAAGCCATGAGTGAAGATTCACCGTTCTCGACTGAAGAATATTGTTTGTCATCAGACCCATCGTTTTCTACTGAAGAGTATTGTTTGTCAACAGAGTCACCATATTCGATTGAAGAATATTGTCTGTCGACCGACTCACCATATTCTATCGAAGAATATTGTCTGAGCTCATCTACAGGGAATGTAAATAATGACACATGTGAAGAGTTCTCTATTGAAGAATACGATATTAATAAAGATACCGAGAATGAAGGAAGTGCCCAGGAAACATTGAATAACATTGGCGATGGTCATAGCAAAGAATTAGACTGTAACAAGGTTACACCAACCTCTATGCAGGAAGAGAAATCTGGGAGCCCTATGCATATTAGAAGAATCCCACGAAGAATTCGTCTCGCTAGATTTAGCTTGGTGACATCAGATAAACAGATTGGATTTGATGTCAACAAAATATGTTGTGCCCGTGGTTGTATGTCTATGATTGGAAAATCAAAGTTGCGAGAATTAAGGCGATACTATTTTTCGATGACCGGTGATGAGCAAGACACTTACCTCGGGTCACATATGCAACTAGTATCTGACAAATGTACGGGGATCAAAGTATCATTCGAGTATTATATCTTCCATGCGCAACAGATATGTAGAGTTGCATTCAAAATTGCGTTATGTGTTAGTAACATGCGGCTACATAGAGTACAACAACGTCTACTTAGCGGGGATCAGATGCTCAATTGTAAAGAGGTTCCAAGTATGAAAGGTGCAATTGGAAGACTAGCTATTGGCTGGATGAAAACTTACTTTCAGTTAAATTGTGAAGTAATGCCCACTACAGGTAGGATGCATCTTTCTGATAATTATACACGTCGGGAAGTTTATGATGTCTATCGATCTGATATGCTGGGCTCACGTAATAAGTCTATCACATATAGCCAATTCACAAGATTATGGAGAGCTCGGTTTTCAAATGTTATTATTCCTCGTAAAGTACGTATGGGGTATTGCTCCATTTGTGCAAATCTTAAAAGTTTGGCTAAAGGTGCAAAGACATCAATGGAAAAGGATACGAGTAAGAAGTTACTACAAGAGCATTGTGAGGCACAATCCTTAGAACGAAGGAAGGCGATGCATCATAGAGAGAAGTGTTTGAAGAGGCCCGAACAATACATGTGCTTAATGATAGATGGCATGGACCAGAAGAAGACATGCTTGCCGCATATGCGGAGGCTCCCCAAAGATGTCAATGATGAGTGCCTTGTTCAAATGCACTTGGTGGGATGCTTGGCTTATAATAGGTCTGTTCGACCTCACGTCTTCATTACTTACCCCAATGTTCACAATGACCCTAACCTAACAGTTACAGTGATTCACCGAGTTTTGATGTCTTGGGGACAACCTTTCCCCCCTGTTCTATACATTCAATTGGACAATACTGCTAGAGAGAACAAAAATTCAACTGTATTTGGCTATCTAAGTATGTTGGTCAACCTAGAATTGTTTAGGAAAGTGAAAGTCAATTTCCTTTTGGTTGGCCACACACATGACCATATAGATCAGATGTTTAGCACATTCTCCAGACAGTTGTCTCGGCATGATGCTTTCACTTTACCTAAACTATTTGATGTCATTTGTGATGCTTATACACCACGCCCAAAAGTGTTACACTTGAAGGAGGTATATGACTTTAAGAGATATATATTAGATGGGGGTGGTGGGAATGTTAAAGTGCTTGCTCAGTTAAACAATATAAGTTTCAATCACATTTTTTTGATAAAGAAAAATGGAATAAGTGGTTCTACACTTTTGTATGCTAAACAATATTCATCTTCTACAACATGGGAACGTGAAGGTGGTTGCCAGTTATTACTTTGTATGCCGAGTACAATTGTCCATGGAGCTAAGCAAATGCCAATTGAGAAGAAAGGACAGTTGCAGAGCGACTTGGTATCAGAACAAAAACGGTCATGGCTCCAAGCCTTAGAAGAAAAAAGAAAGCATATTGAGGCCGCCAAGAAATATGCCGCACAACAAGACACGTCATGGTGGGATGTATTTTATAGTGATCAGAAAGAAATTATAGACAATTGTGTATCTGTTGATAATTGGAATTTGGAAACGCCATTCACATGGTCGCTGCAACATGATCGCGTAAATAGAAGTCCGGAGCAACTAGTAAATGCGATTAATGACAGCTTGGTCCATCCACAACAAAGAGACATTTATGTGGGACCAAGGATGACCAAAGCAGCCGAAGCTAGATGGCAAGGAAATTTGCAAGAGCTCACCGCGGGGATGTTGATTGCAACGCCGGCTGATGAGAACTCACATGGCCACCAATTTTGGGTTGGTAAAATTCTAGAAGTGCTAATGCATGAAATAGAAAACACGATCAAGTCTATAAATGTTCATTGGTACAACACTAGAAGTGCAAATGCTTTTACAGGTAAGTATACATTGGAGATGATTGAATGCCAAACAAGAAGGGGAGGTAGGAAGACGAAGCGAAACATTCGTAACACCTTGACCCTTGATATCTCTGATGTGGATATCATCGTGTACGACTTCACACTTACAAAAGCCGGACGATTAAGGAAGTCAACAATAGATATAATAAAAAAAAAATTACCAAGTCTACAAGGTGGCTCGAGTCAAAGGCAAACGAGATCTGCTACATATAATCTAGAGTCAAACCATTTGGTTTATGACGAAGATAATGCACTGATTGGTACATCCGAGGATGATGAGGAGGAATCGTCATTGTATATTAGTTATAGTAGTGATTCTCCGTAAAGGAGTGATCATGAATGTATATTTGGCTATTAAGTGTAACTACATTCCGCTTGTAACAAATCGAGTAATATAAAATCATGTGTTTTGAATTCTTATGATTTCTAAAAAATCGTTTCTTATAAAATAACATTGGTTGTAAAGTTTGTGATATAAATTGAGAATGTATCTTTTTGAAATTCGTCTTTTTTTAGTTACTTCTAAATCACGAAAATAGTGGATTTTTAACCTTTTTCATAGTATGTTTGAACATGTATGATACTGGTATCAATGTGTTTTGTAAAATCATTGAAAAACCCCTAAATTTTCCCTTATCCTTCCATTTATGCGCGATCCTTCCACTTGTGAACGCAAACGTGTTATGAGCAAAGAAACACAGGGACACGGCCCGTCAACGCAAAAAACACGAATGGACACAGAGACAGAGAGACACGAATGTTTGTATATTAACAGATGACACCAAAAACAACAGAGCATGCGAGCGGTTACAACCGAACAGGCTGGCGAACAGATGTCGATGCCTGTTCGTCTGCGCACGAAAGGGAATAGGATGGAGGTGTTGCCGGAAGCACACGGGCGTTCCTCGAAGCAGCGCGAGCCTCCTGAAAACCTGCAGAGAAGAGCAATAGAGAACAAACAGAGGAGAAGCGTTCGGTTACGGTCCGACAACACTTCGTCCTCCTCAATGCGCTATCCCTTCTCCCCGTGTCTCCCTCTCCTTTATAGCTTCAGGAAGGGAGCCGTCTCCCTCATTTACTTCCTACCTACCGAATCTAACTACCCCCGGATATGCCTATGTACCTAATTCCCTATTATATACATTAAAGGGCGCGCACGCGTGAAGAGCCGGTTCACGTGCACTAGACACCGATTGCGCTAAGGGGCAGTTTTCTTCACGACATCCGCCCCCACCTAACCGCGCATCCACCGATATGCGCCAAAATTGGGTTCTGGTTGGAGAAAACCGGTCCGAGTTCCGGTTCTTCGTCCATCGGTTCGTCCTCCGTCTCGGACTGTTCGTCGTCGTTGTCCAGACCTCTTAGATCCGGTTCGCCGTCGTGGCGTTTCTTGAACGCTTTGATCCGCTTCCCTGCCACCGGTATCGCCATCCTCGTACCGTCGAGTTCCGCCAGGTGATACATCCCATTGTCGTTGGCGCTCGTTACCACATAAGGCCCGAACCACCGCTTTGCAAACTTCCGTGTTGCCCAGTGCTGGTTGTCGAGGCTATTGTCGTAGACTAGCACCCAGTCGCCTTCCTCGATTTTCTTTGGTCGGAGCCGTTGCGTTCGGTCGAACCGGGCTTTGTTCCTCATCCTCGCCATCCGAAGTCTCTCCGCCGCTCATTCCACGTCCTCTGGCCTCCGCTCGAGCTGCCGTATACGCACCGCTAGCAGTTCTTCTCGGCTCATCTCGTCTCTCCAGTCCACTGTCGCCCAAGAGGAGATCGTCCGTTCCATCGGCATGATCAGCTTCTGTCCGAACATGAGCTCTGACGGCATGAACCCGGTTACCGAACTGTGTGTTGTCCTGTCCGCCCACAAGGCATAAGGTAACATGACGCGAACTTGTCGTTCCTTATACGCAAGACTCGGCCACAACCGAGATTCTTTTCATACACAGAAAATGGGAAATAAAACACGACACAAAGAAGAGAAATGGTACACAGGAGGTTATCGTGGAAAACCCCAAACTAGGGGAAAAAACCACGGCAGCCCACAGGCTACAAACTGTCACTATGTATGAATGTACAAAACAGTGAGTACACGGAGGCAACGACCTCGAGCTCACGATCTTCGCCACAAGCGGCGGTTACAACAGAGGCAACGACCTCGTTCTCTCTCTCTCTCTTTACAGTTACGCGCTCTCTCTTCTTCTTGCACCAACAAGGAAGAACGACCACACCTTAAAAGTTTGCCCTAAGTCATATTTATACTAATATGACTTTTCGGCTATTTACAAATGTAGCCACAATGGGCTCTCAGAAACATATTTACGAATATGTCTCTTCCTCCGGTTCATACCAGTTCCACACCATCCGGCTCTCCGTAGCCGGGTACTCCATATCCGGTCTTCACCGGGCCTGTATCATCCGGCTCTCCGTAGTCGGGTACTCCTCATCCGGTCTTCACCGGGCCTGCACCATCCAGCTCTCCGTAGCCGGGTACTCCTCATCCGGTCTTCACCGGGCCTGCACCATCCGGCTCTCCGTAGTCGGGTACTCCTCATCCGGTTCGCACCGGGCCTGCACCATCCGGCTCTCCGTAGCCGGGTACTCCTCATCCGGTCTTCACCGGGTTTGTATCATCCGGCTCTCCGTAGCCGGGTTCTCCTTATACCGCTTGTTCGTCGGCACTGCTTTTCTCCCTTCCCATCCGGAGGGACCTATCTCCCAACATAACAGTCGTGGCCAGTTCCCGACCTGGCCTCCGCATGCCCGGACTAACGCTGTCGTAGTGTAGGGTGCACACTATGTGGAAATTATATTTTTGTCCCTCTAGATAGAGAATGGAGTGCTCGGTGAGAACCGGAAGAAAACGGCATACCGGCAAGGAGGAAAACGGCATACCGGCAAGGAAGAAAACGGCATACCGGCAAGGAAGAGCCGGATAAAGAGACATAAATGTAAGAAAAAAGGAAATACTCACTACTGCGTAGGGCATGATTCGAACTCTGCACCTCCACGTTGACAAACCCCAACCTTACCATTACATTAACTTATCTTAAGTGTTTTAAATATAGATTTAATACGTATAAGACCTTTATTTATGCATACCTTTATTAAAAGGTAAATCGTGTATTTTTTTAATATATGAAAAAGACGAGACACTAAAAATAACTCATGCACATCTAGCGTGCATGAGCCCTATACTTAGGAAATAAAAACGCATCACATGCACATTTAGTGGACATGAACACTTTTTGTAAAAAAAAAAAAAAGCATGAAGACATGCTTAGCTCTTCCTTCCTTATATAAGGAGGAGAGAAATATGTAAAGGGTTGTTGATTATTTGGATTAAGTATTAATCAATACAAAAATTATTCGTGGGATTCACGATTTATACATCTACTTCTCTCTTAACACCCTAAGTACCAATTAATATAGTATACTCGTGTGATTCACGAGTTTCTTATCTTTCTCTTCGCTATTTATTCATAATTAATCTCTATCTCACGAACTTCTTTCTCCTAGTCCAAGACCTCTGTGGTTCCCACCCGACTCACGCAACGATCCGGAGCCGAAAGGCACGACAACGCTTTGACGATTGGTCCGTGTCCGCACTCCACCTTCCCGTTCGCCTCCGGATTGTACGCTGTGGTGAGTGAGAGCTTGACCCCTAACCAGTCGAACAGCTCCTCGGCCTCTTCGGCATCCAACTCCCCGCGGTCAGCCACGATCTTCCCGACGCACCCGTACCAGCATATCACGTCCTCGATCAGGAACCGACACACGGCCGCAGTCGTTTTGTTCTGCAGGGCTCGGCCTTCCACCTGGTTCGTCAGGTCCTCCCGGGCCAGCACCAGATATCGCATCTGCCCTACGCCCGTCGGCATCGTCACGAAATCTACCATCCATTTGAAGTGGATGGTCGGAGGGTATGTAGGGTGAAGCTCGTCCCGATGTCGGACTATGTAGTGTATCTGGCAGCTCTCACAAGTCGTCACGAACCGATGCACGTCCCGGTACAGTCCCGGCCACCAGTACTTCCCCTTTAGTTTCTCGAACGTAGCCCACGTTCCACGGTGTCCAGCCCAGGGGCTGTTGTGGTAGGCCTTCAGTAACTCCTCCTATTCCTCCTTCATCACCACTACTCGGAGCGGGATGCCGTTTCTCTTGTTCAGGTGCTTCCACAAGTATCCCTCCCGGAGAAAGAATCGGTACGCTTTCTTCCGGATCCGGTTGGCCTCGTCCTTTGTCCACGACGCGTCCGGCGTCATCGTCCTTAAGAATCCGCCAATCTGCAGCCACTCCCCATCGTACTTGCTCTCGTTAAAATCGTTAAGCGCCGGAGTGCTCCCCCCCTCGGTTGTTACGTAAGCCGCCTCGAAGAAGTCCACGCCGACTTCCTCGTCCTCCGAAACCATGCCGCGCTCGTCGTCGAATCGCGCCCTCGAAAGCATGTCGGCCATGGCATTGTCTTTCCCGGAAATGTGTCGTATTTCCGGATCCAGGGACTTGATGTACACTATCCACCTGAGCATTGCCAGGTCCGGGGTTGCGCATCCGGAAACCATGCCGAGAATCGGCAGGCAGTCCGTCTCGATAATCACCTCTGTCCCGATCAGATAGTCTTTATCGGCCTTTACCGCCGAAACGATACCCCAGAGTTCGTGTTTAACCTGGGCGTATCCTCGTTGTCGCTCACTGAGAACCTTCGCGCCGAACCGAATTGGGAACCGAATGCCGTCCTTATCTTCTTGGTTGACGACCCATCCGATCCCGGTCGGACTTGTATCTACCGTTATGTAGATGGGAGTGCCTTTCTCGTAGACAGCCTTCCGGAGTGCCGGAGCTGCAGCAAGAGCCTCCTTCATCTTCCGGACCGACTCCGTATGCTCGTCTCGCCACTCGAATTTTCGCCCCTTTTTAAGCAACCCGTAAGCGCACCAACTCCAGGTACGACTCAACGCCACGACAGTGGCTCGAGTCCGTCTCGATCCCTTCTCTCGGGGGTGGTCGGGTGGATCGGCACCCTTCTTTCTATCTCTCTCCTTCCTTATTTATCTATCTTTTATCCTTATCATATGCTTTATACAAAGGAGAAAGACTCACCATTATACAAGGTGGGAGGAGGGTGCTTTATATAGTCACCCTCTCTCTTCATTAACTACAACACTCATGGAGCATGGGGAATGTGAAAGCTCATAAGTTATGTGTCATAGAATATGATTCTATGACTCATACTAAATGCTAGAATACAAAGTGGTGACATAATGGTGAATCTTGACCATTGGAGTGTCTATTCACTCTCAAGGTGAGTTCGCACACTAGACCAAGTTGAGCTTGATTCTCAACACGCCCCCTCAAGCTCAAGTCGGGTCGGTTTCAGATGGTATCCGAAATCCGCTTCGATTCGCGTTCTGGAGTCCGCGTCGACTCGCGTTTATGCGGAGTTGTGGAATCCGTGCTCCAGCTTGCATTGTGCGTAGTTGCAAAGTTTGTGCTTCGGCTTGCGTCTTTCTTCGCGGCAGATCGGCTCTTCGCGGCTTCGTTGCGCGGTTGCGGACTCCACGCGTTATTGCGTAGTGTCTTCAGTACTCCCCCTCAAGCTTGGCAGGTCAGGGATTGTCAATCCGAGATCGGTCATGAATTACCATAACTTGTCGGATCCTAAGGCTTTAGTGAAGATGTCGGCCATTGGAAGATTTGTGCCAATGTGTTGTAGGCGACATCGCCAGCTAGAACGCACTCTCGGATGAAGTGATAGTGCACTTCGATGTGCTTTGTCCACGCATGGAACACCGGGTTCCGAGCTAGATAGATACTGCTCATGTTGTCACAGTAAAGGGAAGTTGAATCCTTGATGGGTACGCCCAGATCCTTGAGTATCCTTTTGGGCCATACGGCTTCACATGCGGCCACGGCTGCGCCCCTGTATTTCGCTTCTGTGATCAAAAAAGCGACAGTTGGTTGGTTTTTGCTGTTCCAGGATATTGCTCCGCTACCGAGGGAAAAAAAAAAATCCGTAGGTTGATTTTCTATCGGCTTTGTAGCCAGCCCAATCGGCGTCTGTGTACCCCTCAAGTTGTATTGGCATCGCGGTCTTACAGAGGATGCCACAATCCATTGTGCCGCTCACGTATCGTAGAACTCGCTTAGCGCAATCCAAGTGAGTATCACGTGGTGTTTGCATGAATTGACTAAGGAGACCGACCGGATAACTGAGATCAGGTCGAGTGATCATGAGGTAGATGAGACTCCCGATGAGTTGCCAATACTGATTCGGCTCACATGCTTTGGTGCCAAAGTTCGCATCTAGTTTGAGAATGCAATCGAGTGGGGTTGCCGTGGATTTTCACTCAGCCATACCGAACTTGTATAACAAGTTGAGGATGTAGTGCCGTTGAGAGATCATGATTCCGGCCGGAGTCCGAATTACCTCAATGCCGAGGAAGTAGTGGAGCTCCTTCATGTTCGTCATCTCGAACTTGTCGGAAAGGAGAGATTTGACCTTATTGATTTCGACGAGATGCTCACCTCCAATGACTAGGTCATCCACATATAAGATGATGACGATCAGACTTGCAGAATCGCTTCGTATGTAGAGGGAGTTGTCCGATTTTGACATACGGAAGCCGATTTGATGAAGATATTGCGTTATCTTCGAATGCCAAGCACGCGGTGCTTGATTGAGGCCATAGAGTGGCTTCTTAAGTCAGCATACAGCTTTCGGATGGGTGCTCGAGTTGAAGCCGGGTGGTTGTATCATGTGCACCTCCTCTTCTAATTCGCCTTGTAGAAAGGCGTTCTTGACGTCCATTTGATGGAGGTGCCACCCTTTTGCCGCGGCAAGTGCAATTACAGTCCGTACCGTTGTCATCTTTGCCACCAGGGCAAAGGTCTCTTCGTAGTCAACGTCGTGCATTTGTGCGTAGCCTTTCGATACGAGTCGTGTTTTGTAGCGGTTGACAGAACCGTCAGCGTTATACTTCACTTTGTAAATCCATCTGCATCCGATCGCCTTTTTGTGTGGTGAGGTGGGAACGAGATCCCACGTCTCATTCTTGCGTAGTGCCTACATCTCCTCGTTCATGGCTTTGATCCATCGCGGATCCTTGGCTACTACGGAAAATGTTTCCGGCTCGCGTACTGTCGCCACCTTCATCATAAAGGCATAGTGATATGCCATGTAGTCGTTGTAGCCCAATCGGCTGACTGGATTCTTTTCACGGGTGGAGCTACGGAGCTTTTCATTTGTAGAGATGAGGGCTTTCTTAGCTCCGATTGGTACATCGAAGCCGCCGAACTCACTGTCAAGTGAGTGAGTCGACTCATCGTCGTCGAAGCGATCGTCTTCATATTCCAACATTTTTGCCTTGCCTTTGTCCATCTTCAGGCTAGGTCGTGATGTGCTTTGATCGCTCGAGGGCTCTTGTGGCCCACTTAGCCTTGTGGTAACCAGGCTATCTTCGAACATGTCTTCGAGGCGATCTCCACCTTCTCGCTCTTGTTCGATCGGTTCCGCGTCGATCGGGGTCGAAGTCGGAATCTTCTCTGGTGCGTACTAGGATGCAGATTCGTCGAACACGACGTCTCGACTTACTCGAACTTTTCAGGTAGATGGGTTGTAGCATTTGTACCCCTTTTGTTCGAGTGAGTATCCTACGAGGATACATTTCTCCGACTTTGGATCTAGCTTTTGCCGCTTTTCGTTGGTTATGTGCATGTATGCTATCGCGCCGAATATCCAGGTGTGCGATAAGTCCGGCTTCTTTCCGAAGTATTTTTCGTGCAGAGTGACCTCGTGCACACCGGATGTTGTGCACCGGTTCATTAGGTAGACAGCCGTATTTGCAGCTTCGGCCCAATATGACTTGGGCATATGCTTCTCATTCATCATGGCCCGCGCTACTTCGAGGATGTGCTGATTTTTGCGCTCGGCTACTCTGTTTTGTTGCGGAGTGTGTCGGCAAGTGAATTCTCGCCGAATTCCTTCTTTTCGGAGATACGCCGTGAAATCGTTCGAGAAGTAGTCCTTGCCGCCATCCGATCGAAGGCATCGTACATGACGACCAGTGGCTTTTTCGACTTCATTTTTAAACCTTTGGAAGTGTCTAAACACTTCGCTCTTTTGTTGCATCGGATAGAGCCACGTGTGCATGGAGAAGTCGTCGATGAAGAGCACGTAATATCGGCATCTGCAGAACGTAGCCGTCTGCGCCGGTCCCCATACGTCGGAATGGACTACGTCGAGTAGACCTTTGCTCACGTTCCACTCTTTCGGGAATTGGTGTCGGTGTTGCTTGCCGAATTGGCACGCTTCGCATACTCCTTCAATCTCCTTCTCTTTGAATGTCGGGAGTCCAATGACGACTCCTTTCGATTTCATTGCTTTGAGTTTGTTGAGATTGATGTGGCCGATTCGCTTGTGCCATAGTTCTATGTCAGAGTCAGCTTTCGTGCTTTTTGCGAACATGGTGGATTTCATCTCGTGTGAATCGAGAATGAACATCCGGCCCTCTCTTCTTCCACGCGCGATGATTCGGCCCTCTTTTTCGATGAAGCACCCTTCTTGGTCGAATCGTACTTGCATCCCTTGCTCAACCATTTGACCGACCGAGACCAAATTCTTCGTGATGGTGGGAACATGCAAGACATTTTTAATGTATGTTTGCATACCTCTTTCGCCGAACAGAACATTGCCGATGTGCCGAATCGGGTGCGTAGTGTCATCTCCGGTTTCGACATAACCAGGTCGTTCCAGCTCTCAAAGTTCGAGAAACCATTCTTTATGAGATGTCATATGGTTTGAGGCTCCAGAGTCAACAAACCATACGTCCTCCAGATTGAGGGCACTAGTTGAGGTAGAGGCCGACATAGAGTCTGCTCTATGTTTCATCATGAACATTCCGCCACGGTCGGAGTTGTGTGCATACATTCCGCCACGATCTTCGTAGTCGGATTTGTGCTCGTACATTCCGTTATACTCTTCGTAGTCAGAATTGTGCACGTAATTCGTGAGTTGTCAGCTTGTGGAAGCCGATTCGCGCATCTTCTTTCGGCACTCTTCTTCGTGGTGGCCAAGCTTTCCGCAATATCCGCATTCGGTTATGTTTTGATGGCTCGGGCCAGAGTGGAAGCTCCCCCTTCTTGCGAAGGTTACTCGTTGTCTTCCATTTTGCGGCCGAAATTGGAAGTTGTTGTCGTAGGTCGGACCTCATCCGCCTTGTCCTTGGCCGAATCAACCTCTCGCTTGTCTGCGTCCTCTTCCTCCATTCGAGTGCGTGTAGAGTATGTAGCCTTCCGACTCATTGCTCCTTGTACGCACGTGGTTTTCTTCGACCAATAGCATTTATTGAAGCTCAAAGAAGGAGGGATATTTCTCCATTGCCAGAATGGCGGTTCGCATCGCGCCGAACCGTGGTGCGAGGCCGCCGAGGCATATTTGCACCATCCCATCATCATCGATATTTACGCTTATCGAGCCAAGCGAGTCGCAAAGCTCCTTGATCTTCAAGGTGTATGTCGTGATGGACATGTCCCTTTGTTGAATGTTGTTCAACTCTTGGCGGAGTTGAAGCCTTCTTGCGGTTGTGTTCGCCGCGAAAATCTTTCGTAGATTTTCCCATGCCTCCTTCGGCGTCTTGGCTTCGCGAATGTAGTCGAGCATGTGATCGTGAACACATGTCGGCAAGCAATACATCATGCGGCTTGTGTCTTGTTCCCATGTCACGTATAAGGGAGCCGTTTCGACGGGTCGGTCTTCGTGCTCTCCTTTGATGTAGCTCCAATAGCCTTGTCCGACAAGGTATTGGTGCATCTTGTACTCCCAAGATGCGAAGTTTTTTCGATCCAACTTCTCGGTAGGGAGAGCACTCTCCATTTGAGTATTCATTATGTCGATTCTTCTTCTTCTTCTTCTTCTTCTTCTCTCTTCGAATGCGAGCTATGTAGCGAAGCTACGATAGTGATGGGCCAGTTCTTGGTCGTCGGCGTAGGACACATCGCATGTGGATGGGCTAGATCGAGCTACCATGTCGCTCTGATACCATGTAAAGAATCACGAGATGGATTCTATGCAGCGGAATAGATATGAACTTTGTGTGTGTATGAGAGAGAGTGAGAGAGACAAGGAGTAAGACACAGAGAATACACAAGGTAAAGTATATTAACAAAGGAGAAAGACTCACCATTATACAAGGTGGGAGGAGGGTGCTTTATATAGTCACCCTCTCTCTTCATTAACTACAACACTCATGGAGCATGGGGAATGTGAAAGCTCATAAGTTATATGTCATAGAATATGATTCTATGACTCATACTAAATGCTAGAATACAAAGTGGTGACATAATGGTGACTCTTGACTGTTGGAGTGTCTATTCACTCTCAAGGTGAGTTCACACACTAGACCAAGTTGAGCTTGATTCTCAACATTTTCTTTCATTGATTCAATGATGTTGTGGTGGTAGTTAATTGGTTGTATAAAACGTTTACATATGTGTATGAGGTCAATACCTCATTTGACATATATTTGATATGTAATTCATGTCGTATGCGTACGAGTTTAATACCTCAATTGTGTATTATGTTCACAAACATATGTTATGTATGCGTATGAGGTCAATACCTCGATTTCTATGTAAAGGATATGTGATTGGTGTCGTATGCGTAAGAGGTCAATACCTCAATTGTGTATTACGTTCACCCTTATCTTTAGATATTTCGTGTGCGTGAAGGCTATATGCCTCGATTACGTATCTTGATTTACATCATTCGTTGGTTATGTGATGTTACGATTTTTTTAAATATATGCATATGTAATCACGTGTATACATATTTAATCGCATACATGTGATAAACATAAATATATATTAGTTTTTATTACGTGATTGAGTATGTCAAACGTTGTCCTTTTTGGGGAAAGGATCTTGGTGGCCGTCCTCACATTTTTCGGAGATTGGCATAGTCACCATCCTTTTTTTCAACAATTTTTTTTTGTTGTCATCCCCGTTGGTCACCTCGATTTCGCTACGCGTTATAACGAACCAATCATAGCCACAATGATGTTGAGTGCATGGGACTGGACCCACTTCATGTGAGGTCGCTCCTATGACACATGCATCCAACATCCCTCCCTTGTTACATGGATACGATGCCACCATGAGATTATCATTACGGAAGGCCTTCATAATGACGTAACCATGTGATGGGCCATGTGGACCTACTACAAAAAAGAGGGCTCATTTGGCTTGACCATTAGGTTGCACTTTGGCGTATGCCATCGTAATTATGAGACTTGAGGTCGGTAACGTACCAACATAGTTTTGAAGTAAACGAGGGGGAAATAAGGACTCTCGACATATATGTTTTCTTTTAAAAAACATATATATGGGCTAATGCTTTTTCATATCTCTTATACACAAAAAATAAACATTCAAAATGAGCGAACCGTTTGGTTAGCTCAAGTGTTTAATGCATTTGTTCTTGAGGTCTCAAGTTTAAATATCACTAATACCATACAACATTGTTGATCCATATGACTATCGCACATGTTTAGACTTTAGGTCTAAGTGCACTTCAGGGTCCACGTAATAGGACTTAAAGAGCCAAAACCACACGGGTGGGCACAGAGACATAGTTTATTGTTAACATTTTTTCGTGGCCCAAGCTGGCTCTCTAATTGAGCTCGGTATTTTACGAAACTTGAGTTTTTGGTCATGCCTTTCGGTTTGACCAATGCTCCGCCCACATTTCAACAAGAAATGAATGACATTTTCCGAGAACAACTTGGAAAATTTGTCATTATTTTCTTGGATGATATTCTAGTTTATAGTCGTACGTTAGATGAACATGCTAAACATGTCTGCTTTGTTTTACAAACATTGCGTGACAAACAATTCTACGCGAAGATCTCAAAATGCGAGCTCTTCAAGAAATCAATTACTTATCTTGGACATCTCACAACCGAATGAGGAGTTGAAATTGATCCTTCTTGCATCGAGAAAGTCAAACTTTGGCTCATTCTTTGGAATGTTTGAGAAGTTTGATCATTCCTTGGTTTTGTTGGGTTTTTGCGAAAATATCTTCGTAATTACTCCCAATTGATGACACCATTTACTGATCTTCTCAAAGGCCAAACGCGTTGTCGCATAAATCCATGGGTACGTGTTAGATCCGGAGCGAGACCATCGGGGTCTTGGACCTGAGAGAGACGGAGCATAGAAGGTCAAGCTTCAATGTTTCCAGCGACCGACCAAAACATTGACTAGAGCGTTTCCAGATACGTACCGAAGGCAACCGAATGAGAGAGGAAAAAGGACACGCACGCAACACCGACTAGACACGTGCTTCCTATGTATAAAAACCGAAAAGAAAGAACTCCAAAGACACCGGCATAGACATAGATGCACAGAACTTCACTTATATATATATATATATATATATATATATATATATATATATATATATATATACAAGAGCAAGATACAACTACAGCTTCGATCCAGTCTAAGGTAGATTAGGTTACAGCAGTGGTCTACTGCCAAGCCGCCGATCGGGGAGCTCTCGGGCTCGTCGCGCCAAGCGGGGTCTTGCACAGGAGACATAGCAAAAGCGAAACCCCTAGGACGTACGAGCTCTCAACCGAACCCTTAACAGACACAAAGACTCAACCCACACGACGACGAAGAAGAAGACCTAAAAGGAACCCTAAAAGAAAGTAAGAAAGTAAGAAGAAGAGACAACTAGCAAACCCTAGATCTCTAAGTGGCATACCCTCCTAACTCAAAACTGGGCAACCCCTCATAAGAGCCCCTTCCTCTCCGTTTATAGTCCAAGGAGGGAAGGACGTTACAATGTGGGATAAATATCCCCCCTTTATTTTACATACATTTCCTAATGTAAATGTGCACATGTTGCACGCTCACTCCTTTGCCCATTCCATCCGGTTTTCTCACCGTAGCCGGGAATCTTAACGACATCCAACCCCACCAAACCGCACATCCACCAGAATGTGCCTAGAAAGGGAAAGAAGGTGAGAGACTTCTGGCGATGGTGATCAATCGGATCCTCCGCCATTTTGACACCCGGCTGCCATGCTGACCTTTACCAGTCCCGAACCATCAACTTTCGGGCAAGCCTCCTTTTTGGTTCGCACTTGCCTCTTCGTAGGCTCAATCCAACCTCCATCTTCGGTCGGTCGCCACGTCTTCTCCGAAAGCATGCTCGTCCTTTGGTCCTTGAGCGACCATATGCATGCCTCTTGCTCTGTCCTTTGTGTACCTTCCCGCGAAGGCACACTTCCTTCCCGACACCCGTGTCGATCCTTCGCTTCGGTGTCCTCCGTTGTCGCGTTGTTACGCGCGTGCGTGGAGAAAGGCGGGACCACGGGGGTCTTGGACTAGAGAGTGATGGAGCATAGGGAGTCGTGCTTCACTGTTTCTGGGGCATCCCAGAAACACACCGGAAGCAACCGAAGGGAGAGAGAGAGAGTGTGTGTGTGTGTGTGTGTGCTTAACACCGACTCACGCACACACACACACACACACACACACAGCCCAACCCGACTCACGCCTTATGTACAGAAAACGCAAGAGAGGGTAAGCACCCGACGCCAACAACGACGCGAATATACACAGACAAACGTAAACGTATATGTATGTATATATAAGAAGAATACATTCCCGGCTTCGAGCCGGACTGAGGTAGGTTACAGTAGTCGTGTACAGCCAAGCCGCCGTCGGGGAGCTCTCAGCTCATCGCGCCGAGCGGGGTCTTGCACAGGAGGCCGAACCAAAGAAAACCCTAAGCAAAACACGAAGGGGAGAGAAGAAGGAGAAGAAACCTAACTCTAAACCTAACGGTATACCCTCTAATGCAAAATGGGCAACCCTTTCACAAAGGGTGTTCCCTTCCTTTTATAGAACAAGGACAGGGATGCGTTACAATGTGGGATAAATCCCGACTTACATGGGATCGTCTGTCCCGACTTGACTACTCTTCGGCGCCATAAAGGCGCCCTCGATATTCACACTAAATGTACATGGGTGCGTACACACGTTGCACCCCGCCGATGTAGCCAATGTTCCCGGTTTCCGCCTCTGGCCGAAATTCTTCACGACATCAGCCCCCACCTAACCGCACATCCACCGGTATGTGCCAAGTCCGGTTGAAGGGTGAGAGATTTCGGTCGGTGAGAAACCGGTCTTCCGTGATCCGCATCCCGGCTCGCTGCCGGTTTGACCCGTCGGCTTCGAGTCTTCCTTCGCACTCGCCTCCCCGTAGGCTCGTTCGACCCGTCGATGGGTCCTCTACCGCGATCTCCGTAGTACGCGTACTTCCGTTGGCCCTTGTTCGGCCGTATGAACGCCCCGCTTCCTACCGTATGCCTGAGGTCCTCCGCTTGAGGCATGCCCGTAGTGGCCCGCTTGGCCTCCGTTGTCCAATCGTGATGTCCCGATGGTGTTTCACGTTGCCTTCGTCCTTCCGCCGCCACCTTCCTTCTTCATGGTCTTACATCGCCGCGTCGGCTCGAACCGCCATGGTCTCCGGAATGGTGTGGGAATCCCTTTTCGGTCGTCTCCGCGATACCTCCGAACCGTGCAACCTATCTCCGCGCTCGTCTTTCCGCTCCGGCACCTCCTTGTGCCATATACCCTCGTCCGTTGTTTGGCATTGCCTGTGTTGCACTCCTTGTCGGCCCCCTTTCCGGCCAGATCGTGCATCGCCACTTACCCGCATACCGGTGTCCTTGGTATCCGAGGAACACCCCGTAGTAGCCCGCTTGGCCCTTCCCGTCTTCGTGTTGCCGCGATAGGTCCAGAGTCTTCCGCTTGCCGTCGTCCCCTCGCCCCACCAGCTTGTCATCCCGGCTTGCCGTGTCAGTCTTCGCTACTTCGACGGAGCTACCGGGATCTACGAAGCGAGTGTGGAGGATCCTCCTCCAGCCTCTCTTGCTATCCCCTGACTCCGACCTTGTGCAGTCCACTAGGCACTTGTCACCTCGTTCCCGGCACCTCCCTTGTGCCGTCTTCCGCTTCCTTCGTTCGGCCCCGCCCGCGCCGAACACCGTCTCGTAGTCACGCTTCAATCTGGCCCGCGATGGCCACTTGCGAGACCCTTGTTCTGTCCCAGGTGTGCCTTTCCGGCCTGACACACCTCCCCGTGTTTGCCCCTACCGGCTCCTTCCGAAACCTCGTTTCGTCGGGTCTCGTTCCCTGCCGCCACCGTCCTTCTCCCTCGGTCTCACGTTGCCATGTTGGCCGAACTGCCGGGGTCTCCGGATCGGTGTGAGGGTCTCATAGGACCGGACTCCGTGTCTATGCTGGCTGAAATTCGGGTGTCTTTTGTTTGAGTCCCTCCCGGAGTCTCCTCGTGTCTTCCGCGTAGTCGGGTCCCGTTTCCCGCCGCCACCAACCTTCTCCCTCGATCTTACGTTGCCACGTTGGCCGAACCGCCGGAGTCTCTGGTTAAGTGTGGGGATCCCGTAGGACCGGACTTCCTTACGCCCATAGCCTTCGTCACCTCGCCGCCACCGTCAGTATCTTGGTCTTACGTCGACCGCGTTGCCGACTGCTGAAATCTCTAGAACCGGTGTGAAGCATCCTCCGTAGACCGCCCATCCGTAGCCCCTTTGCCTTCACCTCGCCGCCACCGTCAGTATCTTGGTCTTACGTCGACCGCGTTGCCGACTGCCGAAGTCTCTAGAACTGGTGTGAAGGATCCTCCGTAGGCTGCCGATCCGTAGTTTCCCGACCCTGTCCCGGGTCGTCCTTTTCCGCATGCCGAGAGGGCATTTTGTTCCGCACCCTCTCCCATGGTACCGACGTACCATGTCCTTGGCCTCTTCATAGGCCAGCTCTCTTCCTCCCTCCCGGAATGGTCATCCGGGAGTCCGCTCCACCCGGTTCTCGTCTGGGTCCGTTCGTCCTTCTCCGGATTGCCGAGTCCCGTTCTCCTATCGCCACCGATCTCTCTTATAGGACTCACGCCGGCACTCAGGCCTGCAGCCGGATCGGTGTAAGGAATCCCATAGGACCGGCTTTCATTCTCCTTCCAAATCTCGACCTTCGCCCGGTCGGTCTTTCCCCCCATGTAAAAGAGGGCGGCTCGTCTCGTACCCCCTTCCGTATCGGTACTTTCATGCCGAATCCGACCCCGATCGAACGATCCACGACTGGGTCACGCTCCACCCGTATCGGAATGCCGATCTCCTCGTGCCGCTTCCGTCCTTGGTCTCCTCGCAGGCCGTTTCCCATCCGTCTTCGCTGGCATCGTGCCAAGACTCCTCGGTACCACCATCCATCTCCTCGGTCTTACATGGGCATACGGGCCCGAATGCCGAGTTCTCCGGAATTGAGTCTGTGGGCTTTCGTCCGCTCCTTCCCCATATCGTCTCGCCGATGATTCTTGGCCTTCCGCCACCTTCCTCCGTTTGGGACTCACGTGGGCACTCGGGCCCGACTGCCATCGTCTCGGGAGCAAGTGTGGGAAGACACAAAGAATCACCCGTCCGTTTTACGCCCTTGTCCATAGCCACCGACTCTTCGTGGTCGGCGGTCTTCTTCTTACCGATCGCGCAAGCCCCGTCTGGGCTTGCTTCCCCAATGACCGGGATCTCGGGCTGACACGCCCGAAACCGCTAGTCCCAACGTTCCGGTTCCGCGATCGGTATCTCGGCCTCGTCCTTGGCCGTTCTATCTCCGCAAGTCGAGAGGGCGTTTCGTTCCGCACCCTCTCCCGTCGTACCGTCGTACCGATCTTCCGCCGCCGCATGGGGCAAGTCCGTCTCCCCAATCTTGGCTTGCGGCCTTGATCTTTCCTCTTCCTCGAGCATCGCCTCAAGAGCTGCGTACGCCTCCGCAATCCTGGCCCCAACACCGATCCTTGCCAACTCCCTTTTCCGTTCGGCCTCTTCCCACTGTGATGGCACGCCGTCGCACCCCTTCCTCTTAGCCTTCTCGGCTCGCTCTTTGTCTAGCCATTGGCACACCCTTCCGACCTTCGACCAGTCCTCCGTAAGCCCATTCGCTCCATCATCGTCTTCGAGCTCAATCCCGATGGCTTCCCGTTCCGCTCGGTCGATCGACCTGACGAACAAAAGGACTTTGTCCGCCCCCACCAAACCTTGTTCCCGCTCCGGGAGCCGAGCAAGCCACCGCTCGAACTCTCGAAACACCTTGGCAGCGCCCCGATGGGTCTTTGCCGATGCTACCCATTGGTCAAAGTCGTGTCGTCCCCGGCTCTTCCCCCGTCCTCCGTATGCCTTCAGGAGCGCCTCTTCGAAGGCCTCCCACGAACTATGAGCCTCATGGAGCTCCTTTATTTCCGCATGCATCCGGACAGCCACGACCCGACAGAAGAACTCCAGCCTCAACACCTCGTCTACGCCACGCTCCTCCATTTCCGTGTTGTAGGCTTCCAAGTAAGATGGGACTTTGTCCCCGTTGAAACGGCCGACTTTTTCGACCACTCGCTCAACCGCTTGTTGCGCTGCTTCTCGCCTCATCACCACTCATGCCGACTCCAACACCACTTCGGCCACCATCTCCGCAAGGTCATCTTCTTCCGACTCCATCCTCCCTTGCCGCCTTTCACGTCGGGTTCACCAAAGATGTCGCGTTGTTACGCGCATGCGTGGAGAAAGGCGGGACCACGGGGGTCTTGGACTAGAGAGTGATGGAGCGTAGGGAGTCGTGCTTCACTGTTTCTAGGGCATCCCAGAAACACACCGGAAGCAACCGAAGGGAGAGAGAGAGAGAGAGAGAGAGAGAGAGAGAGAGAGCGTGCACACACACACACACACGCACACACAGCTCAACCCGACTCACGCCTTATGTACAGAAAACGCAGGAGAGGGTAAGCACCCGACGCCAACAACGACGCGAATATACACAGACAAACGTAAACGTATATGTATGTATATATAAGAAGAATACATTCCCGGCTTCGAGCCGGACTGAGGTAGGTTACAGTAGTCGTCTACTGCCAAGCCGCCATCAGGGAGCTCTCAGCTCATCGCGTCGAGCGGGGTCTTGCACAGGAGGCCGAACCAAAGAAAACCCTAAGCAAAACACGAAGGGGAGAGAAGAAGGAGAAGAAACCTAACTCTAAACCTAACGGTATATACCCTCTAATGCAAAATGGGCAACCCTTTCACAAAGGGTGTTCCCTTCCTTTTATAGAACAAGGCCAGGGATTCGTTACAATGTGGGATAAATCCCAACTTACATGGGATCGTCTGTCCCGACTTGACTACTCTTCGGCGCCATAAAGGCGCCCTCGATATTCACACTAAATGTACATGGGTGCGTACACACGCTGCACCCCGCCGATGTAGCCAATGTTCCCGATTTCCGCCTCTGGCCGAAATTCTTCACGACACCGTACTCTTCAATACGTTGCTCCGCCCGAGGATCACCCCCTTTTGTCGGCCTCCTTGGCCCCCATCATTCTCGGTGATGCCTTGATTGCTTGTTCTGTGCCGCCGTCCGCTATCGCCTTCGTCCCCTCACCACCACCTTCCTTCTCCTCGGTCTTACGTTACCACGGGGGCCGAACTACCAAGGTCTCTGGAACCAGTGTGGAGGATCCCTCTCGGGCCTTCTCTTGAGGCCACCGACCCGTGCAATCCATCTCCACATCCGCGCACTTGTCCTGGCACTACGGTGTGCCATCCTCTCCTTCTCGACCTGGCCTCTCGAAAGGCTTGGTCTGACTGCCTCCTCGACTCGGCACCATCCCATGCTGAACTTCGGATCCCTTCGTGCTTGCCTCTCACCCCTTAGTGGCGCATGCATGTCCCTTACTTTGCCTCGATCTGTACCCTCTCAGTCGGGTACACCGCCTCTCCGTCTCGGTGGCCTTGGTAGCCTCCAACGTCGCTACTCGCCCACACCCACCAAACTGAACATCCACCAAAATGTGCCAAGAGGGAAAGAAGGTGAGAGATTTTCATTGACGTTGATCAAACCGGATCCTCCGCCATTCCAACACCGGCTGTCGTGCTGGCCTCTACCAGTCCTGAACCGTCAACTTTCGGGTTGTCCTCTTTTTCGGATCGCGCTTGCCCTTTCGTAGGCTCAATCCGACCTCCATCGTAGGTCACTCGTTGCAGCACCTTCAAATGCATTGCACATCACATTTACACTTTGTGAACTTTGTGGTTGTTCCTATTCTTATTTTACAAATTCACTATGTGCATGTGCAATGTTGCACATCCCGTTTTTACTCGTTCCGCTCAATTTTCTCACCATAGTCGAAAATCCTCAAGATAGCGTAAGTCTACAAAACATTTTGTGTGGAATGCGACATTACACCTCACCTTTAAGGAACTCAAGGACTTGGTGTGAAAAGCTCCTTTGCTTCTTTAACCAGATCCTTCAAAACCTTTTCAAGTTGAAATCGATGCAAGCGATTATGCTATAGGTGTCATCCTATATCAAGATGGTAAACCAATAGCATTTGAGAGCGCAGTGTCCGATGTACCGCGGTGTGTAATGGTGTAGCCAAGTCAGCCAAGTGACGGAGCATCCGGCTGTGCCACCGGATCTGTCCTAAGAATCGGCTTAGTGCTTTGGCCGTTTTCGGCGCCGGTGCCCCTAGTATCGCGTTTACTTTGTCCGGGTCGACCGCAATGCCCTCCTTACTTACAATGTGTCCCAGTAAGATTCCACTTGAAACTCCAAAGATGCATTTTGTTGGGTTTAAGCTTAGCCGGTATAACCTACACTTTTCAAGGCATAACCGTAGGTGCTGCAAATGGTCTTTTCCCCGGCTATAGACTGCAAAATCATCCAGGAAAACCTGCATGAAGGCAGGAATGTATTCGCCGAAGATCTCCATGATGATTCGCTGGAAAGTTGCTGGTGCCGTTTTTAGGCCGAACATCATTACTTCGGCCACAAACACCCCCCATTCGGTGACGAACGCTGTGTTCTGCTGGTCGTCGGGGTGCATCCGGATTTGATTGTATCCGCTGAACCCGTCTAAAAAACTATAAACTTCATGGCCGGCGACGGCATCCAGTACTCCATCCGTGAACGGAAGAGGGAATGCATCCGTAATTGTGGCTGCATTTAATTTCCTGTAATCTACACACACGCGGATTTTACCGTTCTTCTTTGGGACAACGACGATGGGGCTCAGCCACGTCGCTTTCTTTACCGGCCGGATGAAGCCCACTCTTAGGAGTTTGTCGATTTCCTCCTTCACTTTGGCGGCGTAGTTGGGGTTCATTCGGTAACGTCGTTGCGCCACTGGTTTCGCGTCCTTGCCTAAGTGGATCTGATGCTGATATAATTGAGGGTCCAGCCCTCGCATGTCCTCGTATGACCAGGCGAATACGTCGCGAAACTCCGTGAGAAGTTTGATCATCGCCGCTTTATCTTCCGGCTTCATTTCTTTGGCGATGTGTACCGGCTTTGATTCGTCCTTGCTTCCGAGGTTCACTTCGTCGAGCTGGGATGTTTTTACCCGTTGGGAAACGGCCATTTCCCGTTCCAATGCTTCCTGTGCTTGCCGTAATTCCCGAATTGAATCTTTGTCTGGTTCGGCTTCGGTGTCGTCCCGCTGCGGCAAGTATGGCGCTACGGCTTCAGCTACGTCAATCTCGAAGAGTGGTACGATCTTCGGGTGTTCCTCCAAGTACTGGGCTTCTTCGTCGTCTGCCAACCCTTCAAGCATGTTCACGCATTCCGCATACAGCGGTGTGCATTCCTTACCGTTGCTTGTCCGTGGTTGTGTCGGTACCCGGACCTTGGCTTTTCCGCGCCGGAAGGTAATCATATTTTTCCGCCAATTTTGCTTGATGTGTGCTGTTTTCAACCATGGTCTGCCCAGCAACAGTGGGTACGCGCCTTGCGCCTGTAGCTGCAGCACTACAGCCGAGATGTGAAATGTGTGACCTCCTATGGTGACTTCCAATTTCCGTATTAAGCCCGTCGGCCGTACAGAGCTCGTATCCGTCATCCGTAGCCAGAACGGACATGGCTCCCATTCATGTATACCCAAGGCATCACACGTGCGGAGGCTTATTACGTTCACCCCGGAACCTCCATCGATTACTGTGCCGGGAAGTTCGTGCCCTTTGACAATAGCTGTAATCATCGGACTACTAGTGTACACCACCGTCGGTCCCTCCTCCGGATTCGAGAAGAGGACTGGTGCCGGTGGGGCTATACCGTCTGTCATGACCGTTTTTAGTCCTTCCGTAAATCGCGGCACGAGCTGCAAGAGTCTTCCTAATGGCAACGTGATCTGACATTCTTGCAGTGCTTGCCATGTCTCGTTTTCTGGGTGGCTACCGCCGGCACTCCCTATGGTATTCGCCTTTTGCCGTTCCGCGTCCGCGACGTTCCTTTCATTGGCTTCCTTCACCCATTTCGTCGCCTGTTTTCGTATGGCCTCTTGTGTTTCCCACTCTTTGGCCATGCCTTTCGACCGTGTGGTTACTTGCTGTATATCCGCCACTTCCGGAACCACCATATTAACTGCTGGTCGTTTCTCGTAGCTCTTTACCGGGCACTGGTTACTGTAGTGGCCTTCCTGCCTGCAGTAGTAGCAGTACTCTTTACGGGTATTGCTGGTAGCCGGAGTCGGTCCCGTAGTGAGTGGTGCGTTCTGTGCCGGTTGGCTCCTTGGGGTTCCATGTTCCGGGTCCCTAGTGTGACCACCTTTCTTGAAATTACGTTTCTTATTATTCTTATTTTTATTTCGGTAGTCCGGTCGTGGTGGATCGTAAAATCGGCCGTAGTCCTCCTGGTGCCTTCGGTAACCAGGGGAATGGTCTCTGTCGTATTGCTCGTGTCGTCTGTTGGACTCCCGATAACGGTCCGATCGCTCATACCGGTCGTAGTTATCACGCCGATTCCCGTACCGGCGATCATTCTCTTGTCTATCTCCGTGCCGGACATCCTGTGCCGGTTGGTACCGGTTCATTCTTTGCCAACGATCGTCATCTTCGTCTCGGCTGCTTCTTGGCTCGATCCGTCAGACGGGTGGTGCTTGTCGGTTTAGCAGGTTATACTCGCACCGGTCCATTGTATGACTCTTGGATTGACAAATCACACACTAGGTTCGCATGGTGCACTCCACTGCCGAGTGTCCGGCATTCAAGCAGATTGTGCATTGAATTGCCTGTCGGAACCGGAGATCTTCCTCGGTGGGTAACGCCCGTTGCAGTGTTCCCAGTGTAAGCCATGAGCTTGACTTTTCCATTTCTCTGACCCGGTCAATGACCTGGTCAATGGTGCTTCCTCGAAAGTCGATTACCGTACACACCGTACGTAACGGTTCCCGGAGTGCGTTTAAAAATATCGTCCGTAATTCCTCCTCCGGGGGTGCACGGGCAAGCTGGCTATGCATTCGTTGGAAACGGATGACGAATTGGGGAATGCTTTCCCCTGCCTCCTGTCGGATCGTATAAAACAGGCCCACCATTGTCGTCTGGTCGACCTCCTTGTGGAAAAAATGCAAGAATTTTGCTTTTAATTCTGCAAAGGTTGTGATGGTCGCCGGGTCCTGCGTCCGCCGCCATCGTGTCGCTGGTCCTTCCAACGTGACCCCGAATTCCGCTATCTTCGAGCGTTCTTCTTCCTCCGGTGTCATTCGCTGGGACGTGTGATTTGCTTCCCATGTCTGCTCGAAGGCATGAACATGCGCTTCCGCGTCCGGGTCATCGCGATACTTTGAGTATTGGAACGGCATGTCGTCGTCCAGTATTAGGCCGCGGTTTAGTGGCGTTTGTTGATATCTTTCCGGTTTTCTCTCCGGTTCCACTTCCGGTTCTTTTGCCGGTGCTTTTTCCGGTTCCTCTTCCGGTTCTTTTTCCGGTTCTTTCACCGGCTCGTCTTCCGGTACCTTTGCCGGCTCTTTCGTTGGTGTCGGTGGCTTTGCTTCTTCCACTTCCGGTGTTGATGGGTTGACGGCTTCCGTTTGCGGTTCCGGTTCTGGAGTCGGCACGGTATCCGACCCGTCGTCCTCCGGGCCGCCGGGGGTATCGTTGCTGCTCCGGTAGTTCGTGTGCACGCTGTATCCCCCTTCGGAATCCGATTCGTAGGCTAAAAAGGCTTCTGCATCGTTTTCTCCGCTTGCCAGCGCCTCGAGGAGGCGTTCGGTTTCCCGGAGACTACTTAGACTGCTTCCGTCGTCCTGGTCGCGAGTTTGCCGTAACCGAAGAGATTCCTCCGCGACTCTCCGGATCTCGTTGGAGAACGAACGATCCGAGCGAATTTCGTGCGCTGCTTGCTGGAAAGTCTCACGCCGTCTTTGCCGTTCGGCGAGGCGTCGAGCTCGGTCTGTAACCAGGTCGTGCGTTGGTCTCGTCATCCATTAAGCCGTCGTTCGCTGCGAGAAAGCAGGAATCGTGGTCGCCAAAACTGTGTTATTCGCTAGCCGGACAAGGCCTAACACAAGGTGTCACGGAGACACTTCACCAAAGGGTGATTACAGCATAGGATTAAGATTCAACGATTACACCGACTTACGTAGGTTACACGATTAGAGTGCTTTGGTTAATTACACGCGTAAGATATAACAGTAAGTACAGAACGGAAATCAACACAGAAGTATAAACACCATATGCTCTATTAATTATCCGCTCCGATTACAATGGGGTCTGGGCCTTTAAATAGGTTTCCGGCCCGTAGTACAAAACGGTGCCTATCGCACCTATTCGGGATCCGTCCGGATCTGGAACGGCATACCGTTTCCAGTCCGTCCGTCCACACTAGGCTTATTTACAACCATACTTAATTAATTCCTTCACTCCGTATTTTGGACTCCTTGCCGGCCGGTAACAGAGGGCGTGAGTCGGGTCGGCATGTGTGTGTGTGTGCGTGTGTGTGCGTGAGTCGGTGTTAAGCGCGCGCTCCCTCCCTCTCTCTCTCTCTCTCTCTCTCCCTTCGGTCGCTTCCTGTGTTCTTCTGGGATCCCTGGAAACGGTGAAGCACGACTTCCTACGCTCCGTCACTCCCTAGTCCAAGACCCCCGTGGTCCCGCCTTTCTCCACGCACTCGCGTAATAACGCGACATATTTGGTGAACCCGACGTGAAAGGCGGCAAGGGAGGATGGAGTCGGAAGACGACGACCTTGCGGAGATGGTGGCCGAAGTGGTGTTGGAGTCGGCACGAGTGGTGATGAGGCGAGAAGTGTTGGGATTCGTCCATTTTCTGTGTCGATTTCGCTCTGATACCACTTGTTGGGAACTCGACGTTCCTTATGTCCGACGCTCGGCCACAACCGAGATTGTGGAAAACCCCAAAAATAGAGGGAAAAACCACGGCAGCCCACAAGCTGCAAACTGTCACTATGCAGAAATATACAACAGTGAGATCACTGAGGCAACGACCTCGTGCTCACAGATCTTCGCCACAGGCGGCGGTTACAACAGAGGCAACGACCTCGTCTCTCTCTCTCCCTCTCTCTCTCTCTGTTCAGTTACGCGCTCTGATTTCTTCTTGCGCCAACAAGGAAGAATAATAATCACACACACACACAAAAGTTTGCCCTAAGTCATATTTATACTAATATGACTTTTCGGCTATTTACAAATGTAGCCTTGATGGGCTTCATCCGGCTTCCCGCAGTCGGGCCTACACCATCCGACTCTCCGCAGTCGGGTACTCCTCATCCGACTTCCTGCAGTCGGGCCTACACCATCCGACTCTCCGCAGTCGGGTACTCCTCATCCGGTTCATATGGTTCGTCGGCACTGTTCTTCTCCCTTCCCATCCGGAGGGACCTGTCTACCAACAAACTCCCCTTTCACTCCGGCATGGGGTGTCCTTCCAGCCCGATCCTCTTCCGGCATGCGTCTAGCTTGTCGGGTGTCAGCACTTTGGTCAGCATATCCGACCCGTTCTCGGCCGTGTGGATCTTCGCCAATGCGAACTCCTGGTCATCTATCCTTTCCCGGATCCAGTGATACCTCCGCTGGATATGCTTTGTCCGGGAATGGTAGGCCGCATTCTTAGCAAGGTGGATGGCACTTTGACTGTCGCAGTAGAGTCGGTATTCCTCTTGCCGGATACCGAGCTCCCCGATGAAGTCCTTCATCCATAGTATTTCCTTGCTGGCTTCCACAGCCGCCATGTACTCCGCCTCTGTGGTTGACAATGCAACCGTCTTCTGCAGCCTCGACTGCCACGAGACAGCTCCCCCTGCATATGTCATCACATACCCGGATGTAGACCGGCTGGTATCCACATCAGCCGACATGTCTGAATCGGTGAAACCGTCCAATTGAGGTTTTCCGGTGCCGAATCGGAGACACATATTTGAAGTGCCCTTCAAATACCGGAGTATCCACTTGACCGCGTTCCAATGCTCCTTGCCGGGATTACTCATGAACCGGCTCACCACTCCGACTGCGTATCCAATGTCCGGTCGGGTACAAACCATTGCGTACATCAAGCTCCCGACGGCAGAGGCATATGGAATCTTCATCATATCTGCCTTCTCTCCTTTTGTCTTCGGGCTTTGCTTGCCGGACAACTTGCAGTTTGCCGGAAGTGTCGATCCGACCGGTTTTGCATCTGACAAGTTGAACCGGTGAAGCACCTTTGTCACATACTTCTCCTATGACAGCCATAGTTGCTTCACTGACCGGTCCCGAATGATGTGCATCCCCAACATCTGTCTTGCCGGACCCAAGTCCTTCATTGAGAAGGTCCGGTTGAGAGCCTTCTTCAGCATCCGTATTTTTCCTTGGTCTCGTCCGACGATCAACATGTCATCCACGTACAGGAGGAGTATCAGGAAGTCCCCTCCTTCGAACTTCTTCACAAACACGCAGTGATCGGCTTGCGTCTTGTGGTACCCTTGATCGGTCATGAAGGAGTCGAACTTCCGATACCATTGCCGGGGAGCCTGCTTCAGTCCGTACAGGCTCTTCTTCAACCGGCATACCAGGTGCTCCTTCCCTTTCTCCACAAATCCTTCCGGTTGCTGCATGTAGATTTCCTCTTCGAGGTCGCCGTGGAGGAATGTTGTCTTCACGTCCAGCTGCTCTACCTCGAGATCCATGCTTGCTGCTATACTCAGCATTGTCCGGATGGAGGTCATCTTTACTACCGGGGCGAATATTTCGTCGAAGTCCACGCCCTTCTTCTGCTGGAACCCCTTCACCACGATCCTGGCTTTGTATCTCGGGGGGTTGCCGGCATCTCCCGGTTTCAACTTGAATACCCACTTGTTTCGAAGTGCCCGCTTTCCTTTCGGCAGCTCCACCAATTCATACGTATGGTTCTCATGCAGGGAATCCATCTCATCCTGCATGGCACTTAACCATTTTCGGCTGTGGGTGTCAACCTTCGCTTCTTCGAAGCTTTCCGGCTCCCCCTCATCGGTCAGCAGGACATGCTCTGCATCCGGAAATCTCCGGGGCGCCCTTCTCTCTCTGAGAGGATATCTACGTCTTCGGGCTTCGGTAATCGGTTCCTCCATTTGCTCTTCATCCGAATCCGATTCGGGGTCTTGACCGGTTCCGGTCTCAGCTTCCTCTACTTCTTCTTCTGCCGGTTCGGTATCCTCACCGTAACCGGCTGGTTCCTCGAGTGCTAACCGGTCTCTTGCCGGTTGGGTCTGCTCATTGTAGAGTCTATCCTTACCGGCCGACTCGGAATTCACTATCTTCTTCTCCGACTCCCAGTCGGCGAGCGTCTTGTCCTCCATGAAGATAATATCTCGACTCCGGAGTATCTTCTTGTCGACCGTGTCCCACACTCGGTAGCCGAACTCGTCGTCACCGTAACCGAGGAATATGCATGGCCGGGTCTTTGGATCTAGCTTTCCTCTCCGGTCCTTTGCTACATGCACGTACGCGAGACACCCGAACACCCTTAGATGCCGGTAGGACACTTCCTTACCGGTCCATACTCTCTGTGGCGTGTCTCCATCCAAGGGTACTGAGGGTGATCTGTTTATCACATATGTCGCCGTCGACAGTGCCTCAGCCCAAAACTTCTTGGGTAGTTTTGCATGCGCTAGCATACTCCGGACCCTCTCCATTATGGTCCGGTTCATCCTCTCGGCCAGTCCGTTTAGTTCCGGCGTCTTCGGCACGGTAAATTCGAGCCGGATTCCCTTCGAGCGGCAGTACTCCTCGAACTGCCCCCGGTACTCACCTCCGTTATCTGCTCGGACCGCCTTCAGCTTCCGGCCGGTTTCTCTTTCCACTCTCGCGTGGAGCTCTTTGAAGACGGATAACACCTGATCCTTTGTCTTCAGCGGTGTGGCCCACAGCTTCCGACTGTGGTCATCTATGAACGTCACGAAGTACTGCGCTTCGGCATGTGACTTCGTGTCTACTTGACAAACATCCGTATGCACCAACTCCAGTGGTGCATTACGTCTCATCGGTGGCCTTG